>NC_137471.1:159333470-159772159 GCF_964235325.1 Thermobia domestica
GACCACTTCTCTTTTTCCCACTGTTGGTTTTATTAAGAGGGGTAGGCAGCCTTCGGATAAGGACGGATATTCTGAGTGGTTACTAACGTAGTGGAAAATATTGCTCCAAAATATAACAAATGAAGTTTCTTGGATAGCTAATGTAAGCGAGGTTTCAGGCAGAAGCTCTGATGACCCATTGTCCATACCCTCAGATGTGCCAGCAATATTCCGTGCGGTAAGGTTGTCTATAATTTTCGTTGGTGAGACGGTGCGTTTCTGTTCAACGAGGGATTTGGACGGTCATTTACTGAAGATATCAGGTATTAGTCTTCTGTAAAAGGAACACTGTTGAAAGGTTATTTTACAGCCTTTTTTTAAATTCAGATACGATATTCTATTGTGTCGTAGCACAGGGGTATACCCGTCCTATAAACTCATCAATAGAACGAGGAGAAATAGTTTTTTCTTGGATTATTAATCAGCCAGTCATTGTACACCCGATTGTAATGGGTCTTCAGAGGTCCACAAACCGAAACTTCCAACAGTTGCATTTTGTGACCTCAATTCGAAGAAAACGTTCATAACTCGCCATTTTGGTAAGCATTCTCTACTTCAATGATATTTACGTGGTTTCGTGGTGTTAGAGGAGCAATATGATTGGATTTTCTTTCGAATATTTTGAAATTTGGTTAATGTGCTCTAAACAAATACCAAATATCTCAGCAATCATCCATTCAGTGATCCTTGCTAATGTCAAGCTATGAGGTGGTATTTTCTTCAGGAAGAAATCCTTGTACCCTACTCTCGAATATAGAAAAACTGGAGGAATGCTATTCCTAACGGCATTGAAGGTACATAGGACTCTCATTTGTTCAGCACGTTCCGCTCAAGTTACCTGTCCGACTTGTTTCTGTCGTCGTGAAGCTGTCACACATGGCGTTGTGTGTACGGTACGAAATCCAGTTTGATCACAGTTAAAAGTACACTTCAGAGTGAAGTTACATTTCTCATATGCTAACTTCAAATTGTTCAAAAAGTCTGCTTATTGAGGCTGGTACTTCTTGATAAACTTTTGATTCCAGAGATCGCAGTGATAACTGAGGGGAATGCTCCATAAAACCATTAAGCCAGCCATATTCGCACTTTTGTGCACAGTTTAAGATTCCGGCATATTCTTCTTCAAGGCATTTTTGTATGCGTGAGTCAAAGTTCGTCCGCGCCTCGTTCTGAGCACATAGCTCATCTTACTTGCAGTAAGGAGAGTTTCCCACAAAAAGATTTTCTTGAAATATTACAGCATCTCTATTTGAGTCTTCCTTGTACTTTTTAATATGTCTAGCAAAGGCTGATTTCGATATGTTGTGTTCTCTTGCTACCTCTCGTATACTCTTCTTTTCCTCTATTACTATCTTTACGGCTTGCAGAATATCACTGTTTGCTGTTTGTATGTAGTCTAGGTTTACCTTCTTCCACTTCGTGGCATTTTTCTGAAACACATGTGAAAAATACTAAATAAATATAGCGTTAGCCAGGCGGAAACACAGGAGTTATAATAAAGCTACCTAATGTTTTCACACTTGTGAGTAGAAAGGAGTGGGACAGTGTCCCAATCCTCCACAATTCATCATGCTATAATCCTCCCTGTATACCCACTTTTACTACTGTCACTATAAAGCCACGAACTCTGATATTTGAATCATACAAAAATGTTCTAAATATACTTTCAATACCTAAGTCTCTACTCTTATATTAAACTCTCTACTACCTCTTCATATTGTCAAATATTTTTATAATATACATCTCACATAATAGTTATCAGCAGTGAAGGAAAATTTATCTTTGCTTCTAAAACCTTGTGCACGTTCAGAACCTGGTAGCAATGCTCATTAAATGTTGCCACCAGATCTGCTAGCAATCACTATGACTTAACATAAATCACGAGAGAGATATATCACTGTCCCACATCTCCAACTTTAACACACCTCACACTTTTCCCCTATATTTTTGTTGGCTCCCTGATACGGAATTTTATAAAAATGTCATTATCTGAAAGTGCCAAGGGGGTACATATTTGAGCAAAATTTTACTTTCGGTTTCACAGCGACTTCAGTCTTGTGATAAAAGTATAAAACAAAGAACTCTATGTTGCTTCAAGACACAAATTACCTATAAAACACCATTTAGAAATAACATCATAAGTGAAATTATAACGTAAAGGTATGGCGCATGTTTGTTTTAGCTAACTACCCGCTCGAGGGTTATGCCTTCCACGGGAGAAAGAGAAGTCACGGGTACTGCGAGAAAGGAGTTAGACATGGTCTAAGGGATTTTCAACAATTTATAATAACTTTATGTCATAAAAACGTAAGTAAATAAAACATTACGGTCTTTACAATCGTAATCATAATGACGGTGGAGAAAGGAAATTGTACAATGAATGATAGACATAATGATGAAAGTATTTGGATTTACATTTCATCATATTGCGTTGATGAGTGAAATATCTATGAGGTGAGGTGCATTTGGACGAGACAAACTATAAGATATTGTAAAATGACGGATTTAGGTTATTCTTCTCCCTTGGGGGCTGCTTAAAGCATTAATCAAAGGAAGTGGGAAACTCTGTTAGTGACTAAGGAATTATTGTGTAGAATATGATTGTATGATATTGTGCGGGGGGTGATAGAGAAGATACTTTCTGATTAGCGGAAGATCTTGATGATTCGGTGGTAAGGAATAATGATACATTGTAAAGAGGAGGAAGAGGTAGAATGACTGATGTTGTGAACGATATAAAAATTGATATGGGCGTTGGTGGAATCGGAGAGGAGTGGATGATGAGGACAGAATTCCGGACGTATTTGAGGCGAAGTTTTTCTACATGGAACCAAATGTATGGAAAAGTCACGCGAGCATAGAGCTCTGGAGCAGAGCTTGGGAGTTTGATGTGGTATAGAATTCTGAGTGTGTGATGTTCGAGAACCTTATGTTTTTGATAAAACCGGGTAGCTGCCGAAACCTAACGGTATGGCCGTAACTAAGCACAGTTCGAAGAATGACTATATAAGTGCTTAAGAGTAGCTTCGCAGAAATAATCCAGGTTGTGCGAGTAAGTCGTTTTAATAGATTGAGTCGACTATATGCCTTTTTGTTGATGTCCTGGACATAGTATTCCATCTGAGGTATCTATCTATGGTGTGTCTTAAGTATTAACGGTTTTGGAGATTCTAAGACGATTGTCGTTAACAGTGATGGAAGTAAGTGTGAATTACTGTGAAATCTGGAGCGTTTCTTAGGAGGCAGAAATACTATAGTTTCGGTTTTAGCAGCATTGGATTTCAGTCGCCGTTTATTGCACCACAGAATAAAAATGTGTATTATTGGTTGTAAGGCGTTGTTTACTTAGTGAATAATACGGCAAATTGCAAGAAAAGTTGTATCATCAGCCTATGGAAATAACTGAATATTTTGTGGGGGAAGAGGCATGTCAACAACATAAAGTAGATATAAAGAGGGTGAAAGTAAAGAGCCTTAGATATGCCTGAGTGCATAAATATTGTTTGATATGACTGTTGATAAATGTATTCGTAAGTACGGTGGCCAAACAAGAAATTGTAAATAAAATGGATATATGCGATAAGAAGGCGAAAATGTGGCTTTTTTGAAAGCAAACCCTAACGCTACACGTCAATAAATGCCTTTTCTAAATTAAAGATTACCAGACAAGATGGCGTGGTGGTATTACACTGCTTATGGATGCAGTTGAGGAGACGCAGAAGCTGATCGTTGATGCTAATTTCTGGGCGGGAGCCTGCTTGATGGTGTGGTAAAGATGGTAATGAGAAAGATGAACATGAAGTCATTTGAGGATATTTTTTTCCTTGGATTTTGGTTAAGATTCTGTTGAGCTGTATCGGACGGTATTCTTGATTTTAAAAAACAAGAGAAATTTGGATGATTTCTAAGATTGAGCAGTATTGGTGGACTTTGTCTTACATGTCGATAGATGTTATTGATTTCAGGGTCATTATAACATTTATGATAGATGACATTAGTGATTTGCGTAGTAGACATGAAGGTAGTGAGTGCTTTGTGAGTAGATATGTTGGGTTGAAGATGAATATGTGGTGAATTGAAGTTGAAATGGTCTACAGGATGATAATTAAAATGCTAAGTGAATGATAGAGGTGTGAAAATCTCCTATAATTAGGAAGCAAAGGTTTTAGCTTCTTCGTATCTGAGCAATTTCTGATCGTGATGTAAGAGAGGATAAGAGGTTTGGGTAAATTTACCAGCTAATGCGTTGAAACGCATCTAATATTGCGAAGGGTGTGATATGGCAGAAATCGTGTTTCAAATTTTAATCCATTGTCGTAATTTATAAACTTTAAGATAATTAAACACTGTTCGGTGGAGGGCCCTATGATGCTAAAGAGCTTCGCGGTTGCCAGTGCCAACATATTCTGTATAGATTTGACGTGAGTGTTTAACTAGACGAAAGTAGCGCGGAGGAATTTTAGGATGATGAGGTGATATATATGCGGTTTGAGAGATGCACTGCTCAATTACGAGTTGAATGATTGGTGGTAAAGATTAGAGTGGATTAACCCTTAGAATACCAAGCTTACAATGTTAGGTAAAGTGAGTTATTTTGACCCATTCCTGCTTCTTGTAAAAAATATATATATCAAGTTTCATTCAAGGAGTTAAAATTTCTAACGTACAATGAAAAGGGCAATGAACCTGATCGTTCTTTATATTACAGTACATATTATACGCAGTATACACTGTCAGTGGCGGCCCGTGATTCTTTCAAACAATACTTGAATTATAGTACGGTAACATTAGAAATTTATACATAGAAATACGCTGTCTTTGTTAGGAATAAATTCTGTCACACATTGTATTTTGATTACACCTGGCAGTCCTTGCAGAGCGGTTTGCTGGTGCAGTGCGTTTTGAAAGCAAGCATGTGACACATTACATACCTTTGAGGAGTAAAGAATCACGTGGCTTGCGGAATGGATAATGGAGGAATATCTAAAACATTAGCCCACTACCTCTCTTTGAGATTGTAGCATTTCTTTATAAAACATCATCTGGGCCAAATTGACCCAGTCTTGGTATTCGAAGGGTTAAATTCATTTTCAGTAAAAGGAGGATAGGCCGCTGACATTGTATGAGTTTAGTAAGTTTAGTAGCGATCTACATTCCAGAGGATCTAGAATGTAGATGAAAATACTGTGGGCGAGAGATCATGTGATCACTATGTCAGGAGTAGTGTTAGATGAGGAACGGATTGGTTTTGGTAATGGGTGAATGAAGCCTGTAGTGGAGGCAGTGATAAAATTATTAAAAGCAATTTCTCTCGGTCTGAGCGGCTATGGATGTTAATATTGGAAGAGATCAGGTAATGTCGGAAATTATTAGAAATATATTGGAATGGAAGGGGAATAGGACGACCTGGTAGAACATACATAAATGTCATTGTGACACATAAAGATTTGTAATAAATAGTTATGATAAGATGTTCTGGAATATTAGATGGAGAGTCAATACTATACCATGTGTATACCAGTTAAAAAGTGACATTAGTGATAGTTTGTTGATATTTACTAGGGATATAGTTATGAAGAGACTGGAAGTGTGGGAAGAGGAATTTAATATGAAAGTGAAGAAAAGATTAATGGAAAAGGGAAGGCGGTTAGGGAGGAAGTCAAATCAGGAGGAGGACATTGACAAAAAGGTGGTAGTAATAGGTGATGTTACGTTGTCGGATGATGAGAAGAAAGTGTTAAGTTTAGGCTATAAGTTTAAAGTGAAAGAACAAATATTGGACGCAGAAGAGGTTATATACACGGTAGAGCAAGCCATAGTTCAAGTGCAGGACAAGAAGATAAGGGATAAGATAAGGAGAAAGGCTAAGCTGATTGTGGAAAGGAACATAAAGAAGCCAAAGGGAAACCTTTCAAAACACGAGTACAGTGTGTTGAAGGATATAAAGAAGCGAAAAGACATATGTGTGCAACAAGCGGACAAAGGTGGTGCCAATGTGGTGATGGAAAAACAATGATACAAAGAAACATTGAATGATATCTATGATGATACTTACGAGGTGATAGGTGAAAGATCTGTGTGTGAGGAAATTAAAGAAAAAGTTTTAGTATCACTAACAAAAGCAGGTTTTGAAAGAGGTCTTAATAAAGAAAGTAGGATACGGTAATGAAAGGTTTTCCAAAAGTACATAAGGAGGAGGTAAAACTGAGACCAGTATTAGATTGCCGAGGAAATATATTTGAACCATTGAAGGAGGAGTTAAAGAAGGTTGTGGAAATGTTAAGGAGGCAACAAGACAGTAGCAGTGTGAAAAACTCGGTTGAGTTAAGAAGAAGGTTGGAGGAAGTAGGACAGAGCAAAGCTAAAACAATTATTTTCGGTGTCGATGTGAAGGTTATGTTTCCAAGTCTAAGAAGAAACAACATTGTTAAAGTCATCACTGAGTTGATGAAGGATAAGAAGATCAATGGTTGGAGTGGAGAAGGACTGAAGGAGGCCCTGAAGACTATATGGAATAACAGTTATTGTGTTATAGGTGATAATTTATTGAAATTCAAGGAAGGACTAAGCATGGGTTCCAGGTTGAGTCCAATGTCAGCAGAAATTACTACGAACGACTGGGAGAAGAAAGTAAGGATGAAAGGAAGTGACAGATTAGTGTTTTTTGCTAGATATATTGACGATTGCTTGGGGATTTGGAAAGGAACTGTAAGGCAATTGGAAAAGTTTGTAAAGAAATTGAAGATATAGAGAAAGGCATACAACTGGAGCTAGAGGTAGAAAAGGAAGAGGCTATAGTTTTCCTGATATGAGAATAAGGAGGAAACAAGGAGTGATATACACAGATGGTATCAAAAAATTGCACGTCGGGAAACTATTGCCACGCCCGAAGTTATGTAGATTACTCGACCAAGAGGAATTTCATCATTAACATGGAGAATAGAATTAAACAAATAACCAGTGAAAGAGACAAGGCGGAACAGAGTATACAGTCATTCCATAAGCAGATGGAGAATAATGGATACTATAGAAAGAGGCTAAAATACAGAAGGAGATGGGAGAAGATAAACGAAGAAAAAGAAATAAGCCGAGAAGGAGAGCAAAGTGAAGGAGGAATAGAAGAAAGAAGAAAAATGTGGTGAGGGATAGAAAGTTTGGGAGAAGAAACAGAAATCATTAAAAGAATACTTAAGAAGATGGGGGCATCTCAACTTACAGAAAAGGGAGTAAGAGGCTTTTGGATGTAATAAGGGAAAAAAGAAGGAAGAAGACAGAAGAAGAACAAGGGGTAATGATGGAGAAAAAAGGACTGATTTTTAAAATTCAGTGCGGTGAGTGTGATATGTGTTATATTGGGGAAACTGGAAAGAGACTAAGAGAGCGTATAAGACAACATAAGGATGACGTTAGGCTACAAAGGAACAAAAAATGCGGTTTACAAACACTTAAGGACACGGGACATTCAGTTAATTGGAATTAAGTAAACATTTTAGGCTAGAAAGAAACAAGCATAGTTAGGAAATGGAAGGAGGCACGGTTTATAGAAATGGAGGGAAATAAAGCTATGAACTGGAACTCAGGACTGATCATCGACCAACAGTGGAATAGGTTGTTGAAAAAGCTTAGAGTATAAGATATGAATACACATATCTATTATATTGTGGTATATATATTGATTGTCTCACACGTGTTTATGTATTTATTAGTCCATATTAGTTACCTCTATATATATGTGTGTATATATGTATATATGTTATAGTATATATATATTTATATATAGATATATATGTGGTTGTATAGTATACGAGTATATGCTAGGGATAGGCAAAAAACCGGTTTTTCGCCGAAACCGGTTCAGATTTTCTCCAAAAAACGGTTCGTTTTTTTCACCGAAACCGGTTTCGGTTTTCTACAAACCAGGTTCGTGTTTTCGACAAAGTCGGTTTCGGTCTTCTTCAAAAAAATTGTTCGGTTTTCGCCGGGGCCGGTTCGGTTTTTTCGGAAGCCGGTTTCGGTTTTTTCAGGAATCTGTTTCGGTTTTTTCCAAAAACCGATTCGGTTTTTTCTCCAAGCCCGGTTTCTGTTTTCTACAAAAGCGGTTCGGATTTAAGCGAAACTGGTCTCAAGTTTCTTCAAACCCAGTTTCGTTTCTCACCAGAGTGGAGTTTCGTTGTTCTCCGTAAACCGGATCCGTTTACAAGGAAAGCAGTTTTTTTAAAGATATTGGTTTTTAAGCTTTTTCTGTGTTCTTCAAGTTATGTTAAAAAGCCATGCCGCAAAAAGGCATGAAATTTGAAATCAGTGTTACTACGAGTAGAATCCAACCCGCGGCAACAGATAGACGTTATGTATGCTAGCTTTAGCCTTCAGTTCACTGATCAGGAATATTAATTGCACTACCTAAAATAAATATACAATTAATATTATATATATAAGTATATATATATATATATATATATATATATATATATATATATATATATATATATATATATATATATATATATATATATATAAACAATTTAATTTATTAGACAGTACATACTACATGAATATGTTACTTCAAGTTATCGGGTAAAGAGATATAAAATGCAGTATATGTTGGTTTGAGTTGGCTTCCGCCAAGTAAATCATTTTTTAAAAAAACAAATTTAGGAAGGCTTTGCACTAAGAGTTGAAATGACGGAGGCAAGTATAGTTGTAGGAAGTTTGACAGAGATATTGCCTTTCACCAACTTCTACAGGGTTTTCAAACCAACACCGACAACGTTTGGGAGATGACTCCTGACATCAAGATGAGACGAATAGTAGACCAACCTGGGTGCACAAATGCTTCCTTTCGGAGTTATAGGCTGCCGAAAACATGAAAAAATGAACTTTAAAGGTCCATAGCTCCTAAACTAATTGACGTCCTGTAGTCGGGTCAAGACTTCACTTAGGAACTAATATGTGGCCTATCCAAATATCCATGTTTCAGAATCCTGGGGCATTTCCGCAACAATTTTTATAGAGGTAATTGGTGAGTACTTGAACTTATATGCCTGTAGCCAAACTCCCTCTATAAAAATTATTGGTTGAGTACCTTAGGATTCTGAAACATGCATTTTTGCATAGGGCACATATTAGTGCCTAAGTAAAGTCATGACTCGACAACGGTACGTCCCATAGTTTAAAACCTATGGACCTTTAAAGTTCATTTTTTCATGTTTTCGGTAGCCTATAACTCCGAAAGGAAGCATTCGTGTACCCAGGTTGATCTATACTTTTCATCTCATCTTGGTGTCAGGAATCACCTCCCAAACGTTATCGATCTTGTTTTGAAACACCCTATATATTTAGAGGAAACATCAAAAAAAGTATTTCACCAAAGATGACATTTTCGTAGTAGCTAGTAGGCAGGAAACTTAATTATATTCGCTTTGCAGATGCTATGGCAAATAAAGAAGTGATGGTACCGAGACCGAGACTTTTATATACCGAGACGAGACAGAGACCGAGATAGACCTCTATAAATCGAGACGAGACTTAGGTCAGTCTCGGAAAATCGGTCGCGTCTCGAATATTGATAGCTATTAAAATTGCTTTTACTCAAAATTTGTTTCGTTGCTGCTAGATAATATGGGAACAGTTGACTCATGTACAGTAGCGTATTTGGAAGTGGTTATCGCACTCAACCCCCTCCCGAAATAAATGTGTGATAATTTCTTCGCATTACACTCACAACACAAATATTTTTACCCGTTCCTCAAGACTCTCTCGAAACAACATCCACTGCTGATGTAAATAGCCTTTTCTCTCTCTCTCTCTCTCTCTCTCTCTCTCTCTCTATATATATATATATATATATATATATATATATATATATATATACGTCAATACCGTGACCACCGCCTTTACTTGTTTCCTCACATTCTTTCCAAATGCAAGCGTTGCTTGCATTGTTTGTCATCAACATTTCTACTGGAATGTGATGTTTCATTTTGGCAAGTACATCGATTATTCTTGGAAATTTGTTGCTGAAGACTGACGCATGGTTGAGTGCTGGAAGAGGGATGAATTCTTGCCTTTCGCTGTTGTTCTATCAACACTACGAGGAGATTTCACTCACAGAGCTTATGAATAAATGGAGGGAGAGGAGGGAAGGTCACCTATGAGATGATCAGTAATACTAGAGTTTTGGGACTCTGTTTGTTGTTCGTCTGGCAAGTCGGCAGCTGTACAATCAGAAAAAGTTATCTTTCTCCTAAGGAGAACCCTATTTCTTGAATTCTGCCCCAGGCGACACATTTGCGCTTGTTCGTTGCACATCACCATCTGGATGGCAGAGTTGAGGGGGGGGGATGGGGTTGTTTCGTGATTTCCCAGTTCTTCCAAAGTGATCTTTTATCATTAACATATAGATATTTGAAATTAAGTTATCAAGTTTTCCATCCTTATGCTCTTCTTGCATGTAGTGGCAGGTCGCAGCGTAACCTTACCGAACATAAGTTCACCTATATTAATGCAAAAGTGGACAAAAGTTAACCGGACATAAGCTCACTGTAAATATTCCGGTATGATCTGTCAGGAAAGTAAATGTACACCTATTTTTCGAGTCTGGCATTCCTGCGCTCCATCCGTGGAGAGTATGAGAATTAAATCAATCAAATGTTTACTGAGGGGCAAAAAGAAAAGCTTAATCTGAATAAGACATTGCAGAGGGGCACAAGCTGTGAATACGAATAGTGCATTGTGTAAATAAAGGACGACACCGAAAGAGAAAGCCAGAAACCGCTGTTAAACTTACAAAAAAAGAGTAAAAATTGTCGAAGTGGGAACATAAAACACAAATACAACAAATACGCCGACAACTAAACGATCACCATGCCATGATCTTGGTGTAGTGGTTAAGGTGCTGGCTTACAAATGCAAAGGACGCAAGTTCGAATCCTCGGCAAGGACATTTTTAATAATTTTTCTTAATAATACATACATTCCATGAGAGATTGTAAAAGAGGTCGTATTTAGTTTTTCGTAGCAATTATTATTGGTAATGTTTAGTACTGATAATACTTTTTGTCTTTGCGTATTGCTTTTATTCTTGTCTTCATTTCGAAAGAGAAGAATATCCGAACAAATGCCACCAAAAATTCCTCATATTTTGAATGTAAACGCCATTTGCAATTAGTAAAGAATAAAAATTGAACGTTCCGAAGTAGCTGCAAAAAGTAAAAGGAAAAACATGGAAGTCGACCATACTCATGGTTACTAAAAATACAATTTCTACATGCCTTACACCTCCCGACCACGTTTCTACGTTAGCAAGTAAGAGGCTTGTGTTTAGGTTAGGCTCGTCAACAGTGGCGGCGTAAGACAAACTGGGGCCCGGGGCCAGTGAAGTAGATCGGGGCCCCTTTTCGAACAATCGTGATTTATACACTTCTATTTTTGACATTCATTTACATAATCATTTTTTCTGTTTACTCCTCCCCCTTTCCCGTTGGTGTGTGTGTTTAGATCATTTTAATCTGATATATATATATATATATATATATATATATATATATATATATATATATATATATATATATATATATATATATATATATATATATATATATATATATATATATATATATATATATATATATTAAACAAATGGGGTGATATTCAGGCCCTTCAGGCCTTCAGTCTGGTATCTAAAAATAAAACTGGACCAAAACTATCATTGCATATTGTTTCCTTTTTTATTCATTTCTAAACAAAGGACACGATAGAAAAAGGATTAGGGATACAAGTGTAACGGAAACTACAACCCACGAAAGAAATAACATAATCTTAAGAACAAACAAAACTTAACAATTAAGAATTCAGAATTTATCCTACACCTATACTATCCTAGTATCAACGCGTACTGTAATTAGATGGAATAAGTGGAAGTAATGCTCCTAATAATACATTTAGAGACAAATTTACCTACAAAATGTAACAGTCAGCTGATATTGCAAACATTTTAAATAATAATATAACCGTTGCGATTTCTAAATGTAAGCTCTATGCTTTCTAGAATTCTTTGTTCGGTTCTCGCCTTTGGTGTTTCTCCTGTGAAATTACTCATATGAGTCAATTTATTCATAGTTTCTCCCCGTCTGATTTTGCGCTACACGGGTTTTATTTGATTAGATTTTTCTTCTACAATTAGCCTCATTCACTTGAACATTAAGTTCATCTCCAGTGATCATACACAATACTTAAACACTTTTTTTTTACCGAACTATCAGTAAATAATGGCTAGAATAGTTTTCTTTCCTGCGTGTCTTCTTCATTTATCTTTCACTAGGTTTCTCTCCAGTGATAATGTACGATCTATTTAGTCCCACTACTTTTACCGAAGTATCAATTAATAGTTAAGCACTCCTCCTTGTCTATTTTACTATTGTTTCCAGATTTCACACTTGTTTTATGATTATATTATTTTGTATTTAATAATTCAGTCATGTTTATATTCTGTCAATTATGACTATTTCCATGACCTCTTACTAACATATAACAAAAAAATCCTGAATGTATTGAAAAATTAGGGATATATCATAGATTAAATACGTAAGCACAGAATTCTACTACGGGTTATACCATTCTGCTTTTCATTACCAGCTATCACCAGTCAATTGACAGATCTTAACGGCTTTTTATTACTCTTTTGGTACTTTTGTATTTTTATTGCCTTTACTTGAAACATGAAACTACTTTCGACAGTAGTTCCACTACCATATTAGCCTGTCTTCCACCAACATTCAGAATGATACCATCCTTGCTTTGGTAGCAGCGAAAGTCTTAACTATACTGTATTATCAAAACCCAAAGTGGATGCTAGTTCATTTTCGATAGAAAGAATGTCCAGATTCGTGAATCTTTCTTGACTCATTGTAGAACGCAAATATGATTTATCAATTTTATTTTGCTAAAAGACCTTTCACACGATGCGACAGATACGTGCAGTGTTATTAAAATCTGAAGAGCGGTTGGCAAACTTAAGTAAATTTCAAGCACCATTGAAGATACATATTTCAGGACACCTGAGTGAACGGATTATATTCTTACAATCCTGAATTAATTCTAAGCCATCCAGGTCATTCGGGTAGAACAAAGCCAAATCAGAGCAACATGCTTTTAGCCTGTCCTCGCTTTCATCGTCTAGCTGCTGCACAAAGTTGGCCATAGAACACAGGAATCCAAATCTGTCGTTCAGGTCATGCATCTGAGTAAAATGATCATACACTTGTTGTCTCATCTCATTTAGAATTTCATTGATAGAGCGCTTCACTTTGGCCTGTGCAGTCAGGGGTTCATTCTTTGCTTCTGCAGGCATGCATCTCTTTCTCCTGTGTGTATCCACAGTTATGTTCCATGCCCTGCAATTTCCTTCAGCTGCAGATATGATTTCCTTGCCCAGCTTAAGTCTCCAGGTACCAATGGTGTCAACCAGGCTCTGTAACTGAATAATGTTTGATTGAAACTCACATCCTGAGATTGAAGGAATTTTTGGATCCGATCAATATATAAAAGATCTGCAGACCAGAAATATAGTAAAGCGATGAAGTTAAATGACTGGATGCTTGCAAGAAGAAGACCAACATCTCCTCTAGTATCAAGTGTTTCAGTCGAAGTGTCACGCAGATCTTCCAACAGATCAATTACTTCATCCAATTGACTAGAAAATGCCTTCAAAGCTTCTGTTTTTGAACTCCATCTAGTGTCAGTTTTACGTTGCAGACCAATCTTTACGTGATTTTGCAGCACATCTAGAGAAGAATAGATCTAGAGAAGAATACCAAAAACGTTATATTGCTCCAAACAAAGTGTTCGCCAAAACGTTAACGTGCGCAGCATGTAAGCCACAATTTTCAATGAATTATTGTTATAAGGAACGAAAATGGCCAAACGTCTTATATTCCGTATCAAAGTTTGAACTCCAGAATATTGCCCGGTCATTGTAGGCTGATTTTATCACAATATTATCCTCTGCAATCTTAATATCAAGCCTATCACGTTGTAGTTATTTCAGTATTTCAGGAGGAATACTCTCAGCAGTTTTTCCTTTGACAGAGATAAAATCAATAAATGCTTCCCGAACTTGAACAGAATCATGTTGTATGTCAACAAATCGAAAGATTTGTGACAACTGTTCCACATGAGAACAATCAGGAATTGAATTAAATATAATGCTGAAGTATTTTGAATATTTGAACACTTGTTTTCTTATTGAACATTTTCTTCATTCTAAATTTGTGGGCTGAAATGTAAATTCATATACCAAAAAACAAGAGCAGAAATGGGGAAACCAGCTAAGCAAAAGGGTTTCGCTCGCTGAAAATTCGACTTGTAAAGGACAAAAGAAAAAGACAGAAGAAAAACAAGTTTATCTGCGACTATAGCGTCTGCACCAAAGAGCTTTCAGTTAACAACAGAGTGCTAGTACCCTAATAAAGAATTACGTTCATCCCTTCTTTCTATCTTTCTCTTGAACTGATATGTGAATAAAAATATAAACGGTGATGTTTTAGGAAGCAGGCTAGCAGATGTGGCCCCATTACTTGTATCATAAGACCTTAGAATGTAAACAACACAATATACTTTGACTTTCTTTTATTATATTTTAATCTACACAGCTTTTTCCTTTAAATTTCCCTGAGGTTATTGAACAAAGTGAAACTTTTATTTTATTCATATTTTAATTGACATACATTTTTTCCTTTAAATTTCTTTGGGGCCCCAAGAGAATAAAACTTTTATTTTATTTATTTTTCACCTACATTCAACTTTTGTCTTTGATTTTCTTGGGGGTCCCAAGAAAGTGAAACGTTTACTTTATTTTTCACCTATATTCAGAGCTTTTTTTGCTTTAAATTTCTTTGGGAGCCTCCAAGATAATGAAACTTTTATTTTATTTATTTTTAATCTACATTCAGTTTTTTCTTTAAATTTCTTTCGGGTCTCCAAGAGAGTGAAGCCCTAAGATTATAGCTTGTATCGGTTATACAGAAATCCGGCACTGATTAGCTTTATTAGACAGATATTTCTGTTGTTTCATCCATTTGGTGTAATATTGATTGACAGTTAATTGCATTTCCTTTTAGGGAAGGTGTGGATTATAAACCTTGACAGCCGTTGTACGGCTCATGCTAAGGAAGTTCTTTATTAATTATTTTTTACCTACCGTCGGGGCCCCCAGAAAGTGGGGCCCGGGGCGAGGGCACCGCTCTCCCGCCCTTACGCCGCCACTGCTCGTCAATACGTTTTGCAAAGGGGCCCGGTTTAGCTCTGACGCACCACAGGTGCGAGAAGGGAGAAAAACACTTTTTCTCTCTCCCTCTGTGTGTCTATTTATCTATCTGTTTGTATATATATAACGCTATTTGTGAATGCCATAACCACCCTAATTTTCAGCGGATTGAGACGAAACTTGGCACAAACATTAATTGTTGAAATATCTTGATGAGTTCGTTAACCAGAATAATCAGATGAAAATGTTCAAAATGGTGGCCCTTCAAACTCTTAATAACTTCCAAGAGAACCAAATTTCGCCCATAAATAGGTATTCAGAAAGTTTGAATAAATTTTCCTCTTTTACTGAAATATTTGTGTGCAGAAACTTATTGAAATATTGGACCCGATTAATCGCCTAAAGAAGGTTCACGCCCTTTCGCTACGGTCAGGGTTTTTTTTTTTTTTTTTTTTTTTTTGCAGGAGGGGGTTATCTTGCTATTGGAACAAGATGATTGTTACTGATGATATGAAATTACACATTGAAAGTGAAGTAACTAGTGTAACGTGTTATTTGAAAGGATAATATAATAAATGTGCATTCCTCTAACATAGAGAACTGTAAATCATTTATTTCGAGTTCGGGAACCTGAATGGCGAGGAGTGTTATTTGATTTGCTTTTTAGTAACACATTGCATTGCAAATAAAGGTAGGCAACATTAGTGGTAAGTAAAACAATAATAATAATAATAATGATAATAATAATAATAATAATAATAATAATAATAATAATAATAATAATAATAATAATAGGTGTTGTTTGTGGCAAGGCAATATCTTCCTCAGTTCTTATTCAAACGTAATGATTGTAACGCCATATCTCCCTTACAAACAAAATATTAGCAATTTATATCGAGAGAACGGGAAACTGTAGAGCGATGGGACCAACGTTGGACAGTATGCACTCATAGTACTCAGAAAAGTAAGCGATTTCAATGCAAAATGAACGAAGAGTCATTGTCATGGGTACTCATGGGGCCACGGCAGAGCCCTCTTTAGGCAAAATGTCGATAGCTTCTATCGAGAAAACAGGAGGTGATACTGGGATGGGACCAACGTTGGACACCGTGGACCCATAAGGCGCATCGAAAAAATTAGGGGGGCGGGCGCCAGCCAGCCTTACTTATTTCCACATAATAATATAAAATTATATTGTCGAAATACACACACGAGTTAGCTACTAATATTTCATATTATTATTATTATTATTATTATTATTATTATTATTATTATTATTATTATTATTATTATTATTATTATCTACAGCGTCTTTTCATTACGTGAGCATGTTTGACATGAAACCAAAGAGAAAATCCATCCTGTAGCGAAAAGAAACAATACTTTCTCTCAAATGGATAAAATATCAAGCCGAGATTGATTCGAACTCGCATGGACGGCGCGAAAAGCCAGTGCTTTGTCCACTATTTTTTTAACTGACTCACCGAACGCGTTTCAGTAACTTACTTATTGCTAATTTTACTTGCTTCACTCGTTTAACTTGCTTTTTCTAATAACTTATAACGACAGGGACACGAACAGAGAAACATCGAGAACAGTTAAAAATGATAGATGCTCTCCCGCCGAGAATCGAACCCGAGACTCCATACACCGAAGGCTCACGTCCTAGCCTCTAGACCAGCGGCGATGGCAACGCTCACTTCCTGTGTCGTTAGGGATTACGACCACTGTATTGCCAGCTATCACTTCTGTGGGTTGTATACTATGATCACATGTTTCTTCTTTGCTGGAAGAGTAAAACCTACATTATATGTAATACATGAGGTATTTAGACCTACATGCTCTTCATATAATGTAATAAAAGGGTCATGGTGTCGGATTTTAATACATGACGTATTGCAGTATACGACATGCTTTGCATTACTTGTTTGTTTGTAGACAGCTACTAGCTTAGTGTTCTGAAAGGTTGTGTATAAACTAGGGATAGCCCGTTCCGGAATTATTAGTTTTCGGACTCCCGAAAGTAAAGCCGGACAAATTCCGGAATGCGGAAAATTCCAATTTTGTAATAATTTCGGAATTCGGAAAAATCGGGAATTTAGAAATTTCTGATTTCGTTAACATTCCGGAATTCGGAAAATCCGGATTTTTTCGAAAGTCGGAGTTTTTCTCAATTCCGGAATTTTCTAAATTCCGGATTCTTTCCGAGTTCCGAAATTCTTCTGAATTCCGGAGTATAACTGAATTCCATAATTTTGCGAAATCCGGAAAGTGAAAGTTCCGCTTCCGAAAAGTGAATTTATTTTGGTTAATATGAATCGTGGCGGAAATAAGTCTCTGACCAGGTAATGGCGACTGCATTGAAAGAAATGGGGAGTATGAGAATTCAATCTGTCATATTTGTCGTTTCGTGTGGAGAAAGAACGAACTTGTGAACCAGTGGTTTAAGAAAAACTCAAGTTATTAATATAAACTTTGCCGAATTCATAAATGAAATAAGAAAGACATTTTGAATCGAAAAATATAACATACAAGTTTGCAAGCGGAGACAAAGAAACCTAACGTAACCAGACTAAAGACGGATCGTTTACCGCGTAGCGATCGCGGTTCAGTGGTCAAGGTGCTTCTGCGAATGCACGTTGCAATTTTTTTTCTTACTTTAGAATGTTTGATGGCGATTGATCAGCGATAACATACGTTTTATTATATTCAGATATTTGAATACTCGGATGTTTCAATACTTGAACTATCAAATCTTCAGGAATAATAATAGTAATAATAATAATTATTATTATCTCGTAGAAGATTAAAAGCTAGAAACTAAATTATCGCTCAGGTCATACCATTACAAGGAGAAACGTGACATTTGGAAAGAATATTTCGGTTTGGTTTAATGTTGCTCACGAGAAGAGGAGTTTCTCATCTCGTTTCTAAAACAAATAAAATAACATGAGAATTAACATTTTACATTCGAGACGGGTCAGGGCTAAATCAAAATTTTCTTCTCTCTTTGGAGATGAGAATCGAGACGAGACGAAAAGTATCGTAAACATTTCCCGTCTTGTCTCGATTCTCGAAATTGTGTATGTCCATTCTTTAAGTAACAATTGCTCTGTAGACTGAATCTCATAGGCTATTTCGTTACATTGTATTTCAGAGCTCATTGAATTATGCTCTGTGTAGGTATTTTTGTAGCAAAGCTTTTATATTTACCTCTGCATATCCTAAAAATTAGTTTATTATATGCCTTACTGTCGCGTGATATTCAGTTATATTTATTACAGTTATTTCCCTCAAAACATACTTTCTACATGAAACTTCAATAAAAGGTTCTAGTTTAAAATGTTGGTAGTTTCAGAGGTGTGTCTTGAAGGTACGGAACCCTTTCCCCGAAATCTCTACTTTTAAGTAAGTTTTGCCAAATTTCAGGGCAAGTTTAAAACTATTATTATTAATATTATTATTATTATTATTATTATTATTATTATTATTATTATTATTATTATTATTATTATTATTATTATTATTATTATTATTATTATTATATCAACTCCATGTATAATCTTTAAAAGATATACGGTTTGTATCTGAATAGTAAAAGCTAATTGACTGTCGATCTCGGTCGTCGAGAAGTCTTCAGGAGGCAAGGACATCGGTCACGTTCTGGGTTTGAGTTCCGAAGGGGCAAGTATTCGGGCTCGAGCAAAAAATTGTTAAAAGTTATAGGCTTCATCCAAACATATTCAAAACAGCTGGGACCGGGTTTGGGCTTCTCAACGGCTCGAGCGGCTCGGCTTACAGCTCATTCAATATCGAACCGAATCGAGAAGTGAGCCGAGCCAACAGCTCACCACACCGAGCCGATTTGAGCCATCGGCTTAGTTGAGCTGAGTCGAAACGTGCTGATGAACTAGTTTCAACTTAGCTGGCTCGAACCGGTTCACATGAGCCGAGTAGGTGACCCATCCCAACCGAGAAAACTCGAGCCATCGGCTCAATTGAGCTGAGTCGATGGCTTGTTCCAACTAAGCCGGCTCGGGCCATCGGCTCATCCCAAACGAGCCGACTCGAGCTGTTCGCTCAGTTGATACGAGCCGAGCCGGTTGATATCACTACCCGAGTTGGTCTTCTGCTTGGGCTCAAGAATTCGACCGTGCAGATCTCAGCCTTGATTTTAAGAACTATAATATATACTTATATTGGTGATTACGACATTTGAGGCTGTCTCGTAATAATAATAGAATAATAATAATAATAAACTCTTGTCTTCTCGTTATCTAGACGAGACGAGATACACTAAAATTGCCCCACGAGATGCACTAAAATTACGAGATGAGACGCACCTCTGTCGTGAGCAACACTAAAAGTATTCCACATTACTGCTTACATTTCTCATGGCTTTTGCTTTCCAGTCTGATCAAGCCAATATTTCAAAACGAGTTAAAACGAGCTGAACGAGCGAGAGAGCCATTATCAAACTCAACTCAACTCGAAACTAGACCTCGAAAACAGTGACTTGGCTCGGAACTCAATTCAAGAAAATTACCTTTGACTCGACTCAAATTGTACTCGAGTTGAATTGAATTTTGGCTCGACTTGTGCTCATCCCTATTCGTGTTTGTATTTTATGTTTCCACTTCAACAATGTATACTCTTTTTTCTCCTTTTACCTGCTGTTTCTGGATTTCTCTTTCGGTGTCGTCCTTTATTTACACCGTGCACTATTCTTATTCCCAGCTTGTGACCCGCTTCAATGTCTTATTCAGTTTAGGCTTTTCTTCTTACATTGACTTCACATGTGATTGATTTAATTCTCACTTTCCGCGCACGACCGATGAAAATGTTTTATTATTATTATTATTATTATTATTATTATTATTATTATTATTATTATTATTATTATTATTATACTATTGAACTTGCACGGCGAAATTACTGTATAATACGATATCATTTCTGTCATTTTACTCCATTGTATGTTATTTAGTTTATTAATGGGCACTAAATTGTCTCCAGATCAACGAATAAATTAACTACGGCATGCACTTTGGTGGAAATATCATTGCAATAAGATTATTGGTTCGTTCCAAACATGTTCATGTAATGATATTTCCACCAAAGTGCATGCCGTAGTTAATTTATTCGTTGATCTGGAGACAATTTAGTGCCCATTAATAAATTAAATAACATACAATGGAATAAAATTACTGAAATGATATCGTATTATACAGTAATTTCGCCGTGCAAGTTCAATAGTATAATAATAATAATAATAATAATAATAATAATAATAATAATAAAACATTTTCATCGGTCGTGCGCGGAAAGTCAGAATTAAATCAATCACATGTCAAGTCAATGTAAGGAGAAAAGCCTAAACTGAATAAGACATTGAAGCGGGTCACAAGCTGGGAATAAGAATAGTGCATGGTGTTAATAAAGGACGACACCGACAGAGAAATCCAGAAACAATAGGTAAAAGAAGAAAAAAAAGAGTAGAAATTGTTGAAGTGGAAACAAAATACAAATACGAATAGGGATGAGCAGGAGTCGAGCCAAAATTCGACTCGACTCGAGTTCAATCCGAGTCGAGTCAAAAGTATTTTTCTTGTAGTACTTAAAATTATACTGTAGTTCTTAAAATTAAGGCTGAGACCTGCACGGTCGAATTTTTGAGCCCAAGCAGAAGACCAACTCGGGTAGTGATATCAACCGGCTCGGCTCGTATCAACTGAGCGAAGTTGTTCTATTACTATACATCTGCTTCCGCCCCTGTCAAATCTGGTCGATCTCTTTGACGCGACATATTTGCTTTTTTATACCCCTTTCTTCGTTTACTGAACAAAACAGTAACTATTCTGAAATATACTACTGCACATGCCTCGTAGATAAATATTTCTGATGCCAATAGTTTCCGTTTTGTTCAAGGAATGTTCTTTTTCTTATTCCCAGCATGACCCTTTTATTACATTATATGAAGAGCATATAGGTCTAAATACCTCATGTATTACATATAATGTAGGTTTTACTCTTCCAGCAGAGAAGAAACATGTGATCATAGTATACAACCCAACGGAAGTGATAGCTGGCAATACAGTGGTCGTAATCTCTAACGACACAGGGAGAGAATGGTGCCCTTCCCGCTGGTCTAGTCGCTAGCACTTGCGCCTTTGGTGTATGGAGTTCCGGGTTCGATTCCCGGCGGGAGAGCATCTATGATTTTTAACTGTTCTCGATGTTTCTGTGTTCGTGTCTCTGTCGTTATAAATTATTAGAAAAAGCAAGTTAAACAAGTGAAGCAAGTAAAATTAGCAATAAGTAAGTTACTGAAACACGTTCAGTGAGTCAGTTAAAAAAAAGTGGACAAAGCACTGCCTTTTCGCGCCGTCCATGAGAGTTCGAATTAATCTCGGCTTGATTTTTTATCCATTTGAGAGAAAATATTGCTTCTTGACGCTACAGGTAGTCCACTCTTTTCGTATTTTTCGCTGTCGTTCACAGTTAAAGTAACTGACTATTATTCTTTCTACGAATGATGGATCTTCTCTTTGGCTTCATGTCAAACACGCACACGTAATGAAAAGACGCTGTCGATAATAATAATAATAATAATATGAAATATTAGTAGCTAACTCGTGTGTGTATTTCGACAACATAATTTTATATTATTATGTGGAAATAAGTAAGGCTGGCTGGCGCCCCCCCCCCTATTTTTTCCGATGCGCTTTATGGGTCCACGGTGTCCAAAGTTGGTCCCATCCCAGTATCACCTCTCGATATAAGTTATTGACACTTTGCCTAAAGAGGGCTCTGCCGTGGCCCCATGAGTACCCATGACAATGACTCTTCGTTCCTTTTGCATTGAAATCGCTTACTTTTCTGAGTACTATGAGTGCATACTGTCCAACGTTGCTCCCATCGCTCTACAGTTTCTCGTTCTCTCGATATAAATTGCTAATATTTTGTTTGTAAGGGAGATATGGCGTTACAATCATTACGTTTGAAGAAGAATTGATTAAGATATTACCTTGCCACAAACAACACCTATTATTATTATTATTATTATTATTATTATTATTATTATTATTATTATTATTATTATTATTATTATTTTACTTACCACTAATGTTGCTTACCTTTATTTGCAATGCAATGTGTTACTAAAAAGCAAATCAAATAACACTCTTCGCCATTCAGGCTCCCGAACTCGAAATAAATGATTTACAGTTCTTTGTGTTAGAGGAATGCACATTTATTATATTATTCTTTCAAATAACACGTTACACAAGTTACTTTACTTTCAATGTGTAATTTCATATCATCACTAACAATCATCTTGTTCCAATAGCAAGATAACCCCCTCCTGCAAAAAAAAAAAAAAAAAAAAAAAAAACCCTGACCGTAGCGAAAGGGCGTGAACCTTCTTTAGGCGATTAATCGGGTCCAATATTTCAATAACTTTCTGCACACAAATATTTCAGTAAAAGAGGAAAATTTATTCAAACTTTCTGAATACCTATTTATGGGCAAAATTTGGTTCCCTTGGAACTTTTTAAGAGTTTGAAGGGCCACCATTTTGAACATTTTCATCTGATTATTCTGGTTAACGAACTCATCAAGATATTTCAACAATTAATGTTTGTGCCAAGTTTCGTCTCAATCCGCTGAAAATTAGGGTGGTTATGGCATTCACAAATAGCGTTATATATATACAAATAGATAGATAAATAGACACACAGAGGCAGAGAGAAAAAGTGTTTTTCTCCCTTCTCGCACCTGTGGTGCGTCAGAGCTAAATCGGGCCCCTTTGCAAAACGTATTGACCAACCTAACCTAAACACAAACCTCTTACTTGCTAACGTAGAAACGTGGTCGGGAGGTGTAAGGCATGTAGAAATTGTATTTTTAATAACCATGAGTATGGTCCACTTCCATGTTTTTCTTTTTACTTTTTGCAGCTACATCGGAACGTTCAATTTTTATTCTTCACTAATTGCAAATGGCGTTTACATTGAAAATATGAGGAATTTTGGTGGCATTTGTTCGGATATTCTTCTCTTTGGAAATGAAGAAAAGAATAAAAGCAATACGCAAAGACAAAAAGTATTATCAGTACTAAACATTACCAATAATAATTGCTACGAAAAACTAAATACGACCTCTTTTACCATCTCTCATGAGTTGTATGTATTATTAAGAAAATTTTTTAAAATATCCTCGCTTAAGATTCGAACTTGCTTCCTTTGCATTTGTAAGCCAGCACCTTAACCACTACACCAGGATCATGGCAT
Source organism: Thermobia domestica (assembly GCF_964235325.1). Classification (NCBI taxonomy): domain Eukaryota; kingdom Metazoa; phylum Arthropoda; class Insecta; order Zygentoma; family Lepismatidae; genus Thermobia; species Thermobia domestica. The sequence continues at coordinate 159,357,063 of NC_137471.1, forward strand.
GGTGATCGTTTAGTTGTCGGCGTATTTGTTGTATTTGTGTTTTATGTTCCCACTTCGACAATTTTTACTCTTTTTTTGTAAGTTTAACAGCGGTTTCTGGCTTTCTCTTTCGGTGTCGTCCTTTATTTACACAATGCACTATTCGTATTCACAGCTTGTGCCCCTCTGCAATGTCTTATTCAGATTAAGCTTTTCTTTTTGCCCCTCAGTAAACATTTGATTGATTTAATTCTCATACTCTCCACGGATGGAGCGCAGGAATGCCAGACTCGAAAAATAGGTGTACATTTACTTTCCTGACAGATCATACATCATCTCTATATTGATTTTAGAAAGGCTTACGACCCGGTTAGAAGAGAAGCATTGTACGACATTCTTACATAATTGGAAATGCGGAAGAAGCTAATTAGATTAATTAAGATATGTTTAAATGAATAACAAAGTAAAGTCGGGTAGGAAAATTTATATCCGCGAGCTTTCACGTCGAGAATGGCCTGAAACAAGAAGATGCGTTGTCGCCGTTATTATTCAACTTTGCAAGATAGCAACCAGGGCCTAGAGTTAAATGGGATTCACCAGGATGTAAATTTAATAGGGGATGATAGGAAAACAGTAGACGGAAATGCAGAGGTCTTATTAAACGCTTACAGGGTCATAGGTTTAGAAGTAAATGCAGAGAAAACTAAATACATGGAAGTTTGTCAGGATCGTAAAACTACAACTTATGGGTGGGTAAAAATATGGAATAATACTTTTGATAAAGTGAATACTTTCAAATATCTGGGATCAATATTAACAAACGAAAACCATATTCACGAATAAATTAAATGTCGATAGAAAGCAGGGAATTCGTGTTTTTATTCAGATCAAAAGCTCTTGTCGTCGTGAATTCTGTATATATTACTTTGGGTAATGGGAAAATAGAAGCGCGAAAATTGAATTTGGAATAAACATTATTGTCTACGGGTAAAGTACGCAAATATGCAAAAATTTACTTTTTTAAAAAAAAAACACGATGTTTGATTTTTTATTATATTTTTCAGTAGTATTTGGTAATACCTTTAGAAGGAGCCTATACTCGCCTTGTGGAAATATACCATTAGCGATCTACATGTAATCAAATTTGGACCAAGTTGATATTTTAAATATAAAAGCCTAATAAGAGGCTGCTTATCACATAAGACAGATGATCGAGTGGTAAACGCAGTTGTACTGCATGGCAATGGTCTTGGGATCGAACTCTATTTCCCCGTTACGAATTACTTGTAAAGATAAATAAACCCAATCGTTTAGAGGTTCTAGTAAAAGCTGAAAACTTGACTAGACAATCACGACAGCTCGTCAAACTGAACGAAACGCAGTCTTGAGAATTTGTACTGTTAAGTACAAACGATGTGAAGCGCTTAGATGGGAATTACAAGCTACTACTAGCAAAGTCCTACTACGTTGAACATCGGTTCAATGGAAAATACGAATTCTTCATTGCTCAAGAAACCAACGATGCAAATTATGGTGATTATAACCAGAAAATAAAACAGATGTAGGTTTATTTGCAAACAAAAACTTTAAGTATTGTATTGTGCAAGTTCCGTCAACAATCCAGTTAAACCTCATCCAAAAAATAAATAAATAAATAAAATAAAATAAAAAATACGGCGAGTTTCGCTAAATGTGAGGAAAACTTTTAAGGTCACACACATTTAATTTGAACCTCTCATTTAAAACAAACAAATACGTATTTCAGCGTTCTTTGATTTTAGCTACGTAGAAGGGATTAAAAAAGTCAGAATGGTTCGCTAAGATATCCTCCATACGTGGTGTCGTGGAGCCATTTGCTAGTACCTTCATCATTCTTTATGCGTTTAAATTTGCTGCTCGTATTATCTCTTAACCTACATGCTCTTAAACAAGTAGAAAGAAAGTACGAAATAAATTACAAAACTATTTAGAAGCTTCAAAACCGGTTTTATTTGTCTGCAATTGTGGAGTTTTGTGTTGAAAGAAACAAGAATTGTATTATTTTGTTTTTAAATGTTTATATATTCTGTTGGTACACTTTATAAGTTTTTTTAGGAAGATACATACGTAATAGATATATACTTCAATTCAAGCTTTCTACATCTAGAATCAAAGCAAGATAAAAGAACACGCGTTGACATTGACAAAATTTGTGAACTCCAAATACATCAAGTTTCTTCATTACAAAGAAATGAAGTTGTTATTTCATTTTATGAAAAAGTTTCTTTCTAAATATTAATGCTGTTTTATGTAATTAGTTATTTTATTTTCAAAAATACTTCACACAGAAAAAAAATACACTACAAGAAATTGATAATTATACACAATTAGTGTCCAGCAACCAGATTTCTTAATTTTACAGTCATTCACGAAGATACAATATGCTGCTCTGAAAGTCATTTTTAGACAACTGAGCTTTTGTCCTAAAAATGCACTAATAATGAAAACAAGAACTGCTTCTTTACATATACAAATGTTTTTGTTTGCATGCAAATTTATGATCACAAGCCTGGGAATGTCATTATTTGAAATAATGTATAAATGACATAAACTTGCCAAAATTCACCAAAAGAGAAAACTGAAATACATCTCACAGATTTATGGATATATCATACCTTTATTCTTCTTAATGACATTAGATCAAAAAGAGCAAAAGCGCCTCTCCTCTGTTACAAGTTTCAATAACAATGTAACATTACTAATATTACTCTTATCTTACTTCATAATCCACTAACTTACCGTATATGCGGCGAAATAATAAAGCCCTATGCAAATATTTCACATGCATCACATACAGATGGTGATCAGAAAAATGGAAACACCTGAACGAAATTGCAACTTATCAGATTAATATGCTGTCGGGCCACCTTTCTCCTTCAGAACAGCCTTGATGCGACGTGGGATGGAGGCATAGAGGTCGTGAATGGTAGCAAGTGGAATTTTACACCATTCCTCGTGCAGGGCATCGTCCAGTTCTGTGAGAGAGGATGGAGGTGGAAATCGTCGCCGGAGTCGTGTTTCCAAGACGGACCACAGATGATCAATTATGTTGAGTTCTGGGCATTGGGCGGGCGAGGGGAGATGTTGAACTTCATCCCGATGTTCCTCAAACCACGCTGCAACAACGCCAGCTGTGTGAATGGGTGCATTATCATCCTGGAAGAAAACTAGCATCTCTAGCGAGTACGTGTGTTTTATCGTTTCTCCGTAAAAGGAGCGAAAAGAGGTGGTGAGAAGTGTGTGTAGTGACTAGTGCTATACATAGTTGGATCCGTGAATGTTCGGAGAGGACGATAGTGAAAACCATATCAAAATTGGACCACTGGTTCCTAAAATATAAGTGAAAAACTGGCCAAAAATCTCACAGTTAATAACATTATAATCAATGTAAAGCATATAGATGTGTTTATAGTGGGAAGTATTTTAAAAAGTAAAAACTAAAAGATCAGCATTTCCTGTTGTACTCATCGACTGTGTAGTGAATGAACTTGTATACAGCTGCGGATGAACATTCTAAACGGTGAGTAAGGACTTTGAATATTCTCTACATTTCTCGGACTAGAATTACTCATATAAAAAAGATGTACAGCATGGGCTTTTAAGCCAACTTTGGGGCACTGTGGCACCCGGACCGAAAGGACCAGGGACTGAGGGTCCTCAACCCTCCTTCCTCCCAGGACCTCCCCTCCCCCCTTTTTTTAATTCTCTCAAGTCCCCCCGTTCGGGAAGGGTGTCTAAAGTGTTCCTACCAAGTTCTTAGTTAAATCGCTCAAGAAATAAAAAGTTATTGCCCATCGTAACTTTCGTGTGGTGTATAGAACACATAAACTCAAACACGTTTGTGACTATTACTAAGAATAATCAGTGTTCAGTACACACCGGTGTGTGCGTATAATCACAATCCGAGTATGGCGATGTATAGATCCCCTCCGGGAACGCCCTCAAGGGACCAATCTCCAATCAATCCCACTGTAAGAATCGACAAAATAGATGAAAACGGACACAATAAAAAGACACGGGAAGAATCAACTACTCCGGAGCTCCAAACAAAGAGGAACACAATGGAAGAACCTGGGTTTGATACCATGGGCCAATTAGACCAAGAAATGACATATATTGAAAATCTATTGGATTGGAAAAAGATAGGCAAGACGCATTTGGAAAAATTGAAGAAAAGAGCAATAGTCTGGGTAAAGGATCGCTCACAACTACTAGGAAGACTGGAGCAGATGGAGAAGATGAACTCCAAACTACAAGAAAAATATGAGAGCTTACAGAAGGAAAGACTAATTACCGAAATGGAGATGATGACAGGACAGAAAGGTAACAGAGGAGAAGACAAAAAAATAATTGTTGAACTAAAATCCAAGAACAACAAACTAGAAAAAGAAATAGAAGACCTAAAGGAGGAAAAACTCGAAATCAAGAAAAACAGGGAAAGGCAATACAAAAGATGGGAGATAGAAATCACGGAAATAACCGAAAGTAGAAATGAATTAAGGAAACAATTACAAGATAAGACGAGGAAACTAAACAAATTAGAAGATGAATTTAATCTACTAGAGAAGAAACATAATCAGTTGAAGGAAGAACTTCACCAAACACAGCAATTATTTGGCAGAGAAACAATCGAGAATGAGAAACAGAAAAGCATATATAGAGAAAGAATTGCGGAACTAAACGAAAAACGGGGAGTAGATGGAGACACAGTTATAAAAGAGATCCAAAACTTAACAAGGAAGATTGATGAAATGAACGAAAGAATGGATACGGACGATAATACAACATGGTCGGATATCGTAAGAGGTAGAAAAGTGACAGAAAAAGAAAAGAAGATTCTTGAAGTTACTGCGAAGACGAAACCAGCACTGTTCTTCAGACCAAATGAGGGAGAAACGGTGAAAGAAACGGCTCAACGCCTAACAGAAACGATAGATCCCAGAAAAGAGAAATTGAAGATAACTGGCATGCGAACAACGAAAGATCTAGTTGTATTGGAGACTGCTACCAAAGAGGACCTACAAAAATTGCAACCAAAGAGCAAATAAAGAGAGACTTCAGAGTTGAAGAGAGCAGGAAAAGGAACCCTCTGATGATTGTTTATGGAGTCCCAGCAGATATGAAAGACGAAGAACTGGTTGCAGCAATCATAGAGCAAAATTTTGATGAGGATGAACTACTAGAAGCCAAAAACATTAAGGCACGGTTCAGAGCAGGCAAAAGAGGCCAGAAGAAATGCCACTTAGTTATAGAGGTTACGCCTACCACTAGGAAAATGCTAATAAACAAGGACAGGATCTATATAGACTACGAATCCCACAAAATCAAGGACTTCATTGTAGTCCCTCAGTGTTATAACTGCCAAGAATTTGGACACGTCATGAAGTATTGCGAGAGTAAAGACAAACAAAGATGTAGGTATTGCGGCACGCTGCGCCATAAGAGCGAGGACTGTGAGGAGAAAGACAAAAAGATTTGCGTTCCGTGTAAATTAAGGCACAAAATTTGTCAAACTCCGAATTCAGAAGAATGTGTCTCATACAGAGTCGCCCGAGAACGCATAATTAGTAAGATTAACTATGGATAAGCAGTATAGACCGTATAAGAACAAGAAAAATAAATCCCCAAGCAAAATAAGAAGAGACAAACAAAGGCTAGAGGAATCCTTAGATAGGAAAGGAAGAGCTGCAATAACGACAAAGGAAAAATCCATACAAGTGGACCTAACGGATGGAGATAACCAAGGCAAAGAACTACAAGTAACACCGAAGAAGATGAACAATCTTAGACAAAGGGAACGTGAATCGACAAAAAATGACAAAAAAGATGTTAAGATTCACTTTGTGCACGGGGAAGATAAATATCTATTTCCGGTTACGGAAGAACCTATCCAGGATAACAAAATAACGTCAACTACACTCGCGGACAGCAAAGAAGAGCTAGGCACAATTTTTAGGGAGCCAAAACAACTATATGAAAACATGAACCACCTATACAGATTGGCAAAACTGGAGGATAAAAATATACTAAGTGTAGCATTCCGTCAAGTAATCAGAGATCTACATGATAAGGGAAGAACAATCACATATCCAGTTCTGGAAGAAGTAGATAGAATTGAACTTAGAACTTATGATCTACCAGCAAATGGGTGGGAACTGATTGATTTGATTAATGAAATATATGAAAGAAGGGGTATCCATTGGGAACTTGAAAATGTCTACAAACAAATGGTAAATGCGCACGGAAGAATATGTTTAGACTATAGCAGATCGGGTATGGATGCTTACGTTTACACAAAACATGCATAGTATACTAACAACAATAAAAATTGCACAGAACAATTCGCAACGTTCGAAGCTAGGTACAATGGAACTACGAAGATACGCGGAAACTAACGATATAGATATAGTTGCAATTCAAGAACCCTATACATATAGAAACAAATTAACCACCTTCCCTGCAACGGCGAAAATAATATATGGAGGCCAGGAACCTTTAGCAATAACAGTAATTATGAACAGGAATTTGGAAGTTCAAAATTGTCGCAATACTGCGACAAATGGATGGTCTGCATAGAGATTACACTGGGATCAGAAAAGATTTGGCTAGTAAACTCATATTTTCAATACAGTAAAGAGATAAACCAGTTTATTACAAAATTGCAACAGATAATTTGGCAAAACCCCGATAAGAAGATAATAATGGTCATGGATGCCAATGCAAAAAACGTAGCTTGGGGGTCTCCATATACAGATACAAGGGGAGAAGAGATGGGAGATTTTATCGCGCAAAATGGACTTCTAATTATAAACTCAGGAAACAAACCAACATTTGTGGGGCCCATGGGTGCATCGTATATTGACTTAACAGTATGTACGCCAAATTTAATGGGAAGGATCAACAACTGGGTAGTGCATGATAAACTAACGAATAGCGACCATGAAGTTTTATCCTTCAATTTAATTATGGAGAAACAAAGAACAACTAGCGAAAAACTGAATACAAAGAAGATTAATTGGAAAATTTTAAAAGAAAAATTGATACTCCCGCAATTAGAAATAACGGAAGAAACCGACACGATGGTGATAAGAATTGAAGAAGCAACAGTGTTAGCAATAAGAGCATCAGCTCCCAAACAGATACAGAGAGTAGGTTACGGGGACTTCTGGAATCCCAAACTGGAAAGAATGAGAAGAATAGTAAGAGCAAAGAGGAAAAGTTACCAAGCGACGTGGGTACCACAGCTAAAACAGATGAGACTCCAGGAGTACAGAAGAGCTTGTGCCGTAGTGATCCTTACATTGGTATTATAGGGTAAAATGAATGAAAAAAGGGATTTAATTTAAGATTAGAAAACAGCGCTGTTTCCTTCTATACTGTTTCCTTCTATATTATTATTATTATTATTATTATTATTATTATTATTATTATTATTATTATTATTATTATTATTATTATTTTAGTAACCTATTCACCTTCCTTTTTCCTCCCGGTATTCCGCTACAGTATATTTTTGCGATATAGAGTTGGTGTTTTCTTAATTTAAATGATCTGGTATTATGGTTAGTCTTTTGTCAATGTCATGTGATTGCTATACTAAAATTTGATTGGTTGTTTACCCTTCCGATGAAGGAGCTTTGAAAATAAGTGATTTGGCCCGTCACTTGTTCTCTTCGCGAGGTATGTGTTACACCATATTTAAAATTGTGTATAGTATATTTTATTTTGTGAGTTTAAAATCTATTCTGTTTTTTCCGTGAGTATATAAAAAAAAACATGTAGATAGAAAATTGATAAATATTCTAATTGAACCATCAGTTCAAATATTGGTATTGAATTTCTATAATATAAATATGTATATTTCAAATATGGTTTATGCTGAATATGTCTTGTGACAAGGCAGGAACCATCTTGGACTTTTACTTCATGCAACATGTGCTTGATAAATTTTTCAGTAATTATAAATTTCTTGTGGATTTTGCATGAATCGAAATTGTTTAAATCTACTAGTAGTTGAAAATATTTTTCAAAATCGGACAAAGTTTTACGAACTTTACAAATTCGTTGTTAGATTCAACATTACGTTTATTTTTTTTTAACAATAATAATAAAATTTGTTAATGCTATCGGAATTCTTTTTGTGTTGTTTATCAAGTAGAGTTATGTTCCTGCAACCTTTGAAGACTTATTATTATTTGTTGAACTTTAGCATACCATTCTCTTTCAGTAGCTTACATTTTTACGTGCGTTAAGCGGCGTTGTCAACCACATACCTGGCCCGGGATACTCTTCTCGGAGGGGCTACTTGTTTGAGTAGAGGGAAGGGAACGTAAAACTTTCTTTCCTGATTTTCAAAGATTTAGTTTTTCTGGGAAGGAACGGTAATGGCAACATTACCCACCTTGGCTGTTACAAAAGAAGAGAACAAGTCCTATTTTTATGGTATGCTTTAATAGTTTAAAGTCAGTTATAGTCTTCATTGGTAATAAAAAGCAGGCGGGATTGAACCCAATTCTGGTCAATATCCTTGCTTACTTGTTTATATTCATCATGGCTTTTGGTGGTGATAGTTCCTTTTTTATGGATGAGATACCATCTTTTAAGGAAAATGAAAATGTAGAACACGTAGAGCAAAGAAAGGTCGAATCAATATTTTTGAATGAAATTGTTGCAATGAATCCAATTGACCAAATACAGGTCGTAGAAACGTTATCAGAAGGAGAAGCAAAATTACTACTCTATAGATTCCTTGCTAATAAAACAGCTGACCCACAGTCGTCTGTTGACCTTGATAAGCAGGAGGTAGTTAACGTAGCACCTGTGAGTAATACAAACACGGTGCCTGTTGTACCAAGTGTTCATTCACCTTTTGCTGGCTCGCTAGTTGATAAGAATGTGCAAGGTCAGCAATGTAACTTAACTTCTTCTTCGAATGCTTGTTTTTCAAAACTAGAACAGAATTCCGCAGCTTTGGTACTTCGATCTTTCTTTGATAATTTACCAAGTTGTGATGGATCTAACCCTATAGTGTTATATGAGTTTGTTAAACAAATAGACGAGTTTTATAATGTAGACCGTTTTCCTTTCCCGGCATTACTGTATTCTTTAAGAGGAAAAGTATCAGGTCCTTTAAAAAATGTATTACTGGAATTGCCTAGTCAGCTTCGTACCTGGGAGCTCACGCGAGATTATATTTTTCATAATTTATTATCGGAATGTGCTATACAATCCATAGTTGTTGAATATATGTATAAACCCCAAGGTCAGGCGGAGAACTTGAAAGACTTCGTTAAACGTTTAGTCACAGTGGACCGCTTGCTTAAATTAAATTGTGGTGATGAGAGATTAATAAGTTTCATTACCAGTGGCGTTCTGCCTCGAATTAAAGAGAGGTTATTTTATAACCAGAAGCCTAAAACAATGAGTGAATTACACCGATTAGTTAACGATTACACCTTTCATGAACTCTATTCTAAACAATTTGATTTTAAGGTGCGCTCTCAAGTAGGGTTGCCAGTTGTGAATAAAAACTTTACAAATAAACAAAAACAAAAAACTGTTGCGTGCTTTCGTTGTGGCGGTCCGCATTTAAAACGGAACTGTAGTTTAATTAAAAATTCGTCTTCATCTATGTCGTTTGTTGGAAATAACGAGAAGAAAGTGTGCTCTGTAGAAGATGGTGGGGGCGTTGCCTTGGTGAACCTTAAAGTTGGGGATTTTTCAGTCGTCTCTCCCTTAGATTGTGGGTGCACGGCTAATTTAATTAGTTTGGACCTTTTTAATAAAATCAAGAACTTAGATGGAGTCCGTGTTAATTATAAAGACTGTTTTCGTGGAAAAATTATTAACAGAGAAGCATTAGTGTTACGTCCTTCAGTGTTGCTACCCTTGGTTATAGATGGATATAAGTTTCAGTGCAAGCTTTATGTGATGAAAAATCTTGAATATCCAATTCTTTTGGGACTCGATTGTTTTCGTCGAGAGGGATTATGTATTGACTTTGATAAAAACACGTTATATTGGACCAAGTCAAAAATAAAAGTTCCCTTAGTAAAACCTTCTCCCCCCTCCCCTCTTACTTATAACAAAAAGAAGTCTGTTGCTGGTTTTTATCCTTCCAGGGAGGGGAGTGTGAGCGAAGCTGCCGCAAAACTTTCCTTGGGAGATTCTTCGCCTCATTCCCGTAGGCCTTGGACTTGTAAGAGAAATTTTGACAACGGAAGTAAACATCCTAGTAGGGAAGATTTGGATGCGACCAGGGCACCGCAGATAAGGAGCCGTAAGCCTTCTAAGCCGACCAGGAGCGACACAGTGGGACTACATGGTTACAGGTACTCTTGCAGCGAAAATTTTTCTTCCAGGACATTTCATTTGCCTTCATCAAATTTAAAAAGAAAAACAAATGTTACTTTAGACTCTAATTTTGAAAATAATATTTCAATGTTAGAAAATGAGCCCGTACCTGGGCCTTCTTCGCGACCTGATACTTGTAATGTAGTAAATGACGATAATGTCTGTGGGAAACGTGTAAATTGTGATGTTAATAATGTCAATTATGATAATGAAATAGGGGGCGATCCATTGTTATGTATGTTACAGTCAGGTGATGAGAGTAAGTGGGATATTACTGTAGAAGAGAGAAAGAAAATTATAGATGGTATAGATAAAAAGTTATTGGAACAAGACAAGAGTTTAGGGGCTTATGTAGATAGGTTATTGAGTAAATATGATAATGTGATCACTCATCGTATAGGCTGCATTAGTGATTTTGTATACCATATCCAAAGAAAATCAGATGAAGTGATACGTGAGAGACAGTACCCTTTTTCGAGAACTCAGCAGAAGGAATTATCCCATATTATTGAACAATTATTGGAAAATAATGTTATTCGTCCTTCACTCTCTGAGTTTAGATCTCCTTGTTTTCTAGTTAAGAATAGGGATTCATCTTCCAGGCTAGTAGTAAATTTCGCTCGGGTGAACAATATCATTTGTGGAGATGGGGTCCCGTGTCCGAACCTCGACGAGTGTATTAGTTCGCTTTCTGATGCAAAAATTATGTCAATTTTTGATGCCCGTCGAGCTTTCTTCCAGGTCCAGTTGTCCCCTGAGAGTAGACAGCTCACCGCCTTCGCTGTACAAGACAAATTATATGAATACGGGCGTGTACCGATGGGAATCTGCATTGGGACACAGGCTTTAATGAGGGCTCTTAATGATATATTGGGAGACTTGAGGGGAAAGGGAGTTGAATTCTACGCGGACGACATTGTAGTATATGGACGTTCTATTGAGGAACATAATTCCATGCTTGAACAAGTTCTCTCTCGTTTTTCGAACAGAGGACTCACTCTCTCTCCCGACAAATGTAAGATATTGAGGACAAAAATTGAATTTTTGGGCTTCTTGATCGAGGATGGTGAGATTAAGATGTTACCCGAAAGGCTACAGGCAATTAGGGATATTAAACCCCCTCAAAACCGACGTGGCCTTGTGAAGATTTTGAGCTTTTTAAATTTCTATTCTCGTTTCTGTAATGACTTCGCGGGCCTTATCGAACCCTTATCCAGAATGCGTTCTCCACGTGAGAAATTTGTTTGGGGTCCCAGAGAGGATTCTTGTTTGGAGCAAATAAAGCGAGCTTTTGAAGAACAGATTATTTTGTCCATCCCCAATTTAAATAAAAGATTTTATTTGCATGTAGATTCGACGTTGAGATCTCAAGCGGCAATTTTGTCTCAGAAAACGGACGAGGGCTTGTTGAAACCAGTTTGGTTTTTCAGTAAGACTTTAAAACCCGCTGATTTTAATAGAACAATATATCAATTGGAATTGCTTGCCATATATAATGCGGTGATGCGCTTTCGTTCATTCTTGAGTAACGAATTTACTATATTTACAGATAATAATGCTCTCGTACACATGTTGCGTAATCCGAAGAATTTAGGTCGTTATGGTAATATAGTACAGAATTTATTTGAATTTAAATTCAAAATTGTGCACATTTCGAGTGCAAAGAATTTCCAAGTGGATTTTTTGACGCGGATTTATGAAATCAACCCCACGGATGTAGATGTTGATCCTTGTTCCATTAATTCCGCGGAGAATTGTATGTTTAGTCTATGGAGCTTACCATTGTCACATACAGATATTGTACAACATCAACGAACAGAAGCTGATACTAAAGATATCTATCGGGAGGTAGTTGGACATGGTGGGGAATACCAAGATTATAAGATAGTGAAGGATATCTTGTATCAAAATACTAAGGCGAAATATTCACCTTATAAGGTTTTGGTTCCCCGTTTACTTGTCCCTATGTTATTGAGTTATTATCATTCGATGCTACCTAACAGGGCTCATCTTGGGATTTTGAAGAGTTACAAGAAACTTTCCAAGTATTTTACTTGGAAGAACATGTATAACGAAGTTCGAGAGTATGTGAGAGGGTGCCATGAGTGCCAACTCTCGAAGGCTCGAAATTATCTTCCTCAAGGGCAGTTGATCTCAGAATATTGTTCTGAAGTGAATGGCCATAACTACGTAGATTTGGCTGGGCCTCTCCCGTGTAGTTATGGATACTGGTACATTCTACTTTGTCTCGATAATGCGTCTCGATTCCTTCATTTAGTTCCTTTACGTAATGCAACGAGCAAGCTTGTTATCAAAGCCCTGAATGATATTTTTTGTCGTTTCGGATTTTGTCGTTCTCTTACGAGCGATAGGGGAACGTGTTTTTCTTCCGTGGAATTCAAGAATTTCCTCTTTGGAAATGGAATAAAACATATTAGGAGCTCTCCTTACTTTCCTGGTGGAAATGCAGTCGAGAAATACGTGAGATTAGTAAAAACTAGCCTGAAATCCTATTTGAATGGAAAACAGGAGAAATGGGCATATTTTATAAACCAACTGCAGTTTTCTCTAAATACTGCTGAACATTCAGAGTTGAAATTTTCTCCATTTAGATTGTTTCTTGGGAGAGATCCTATTGATACCTTGATGGTTAAGTGGAAAATTTCCTCTGAAGATATTGATGGCCCTAATAATGCCACTATATGGGAGCAAGCTTTAGAAAACATGCACAAAGCTTGGGAAGAGAGACGAAGGATATATAATAAGCGTACTGTTCCTGTCACCTTTGCTGTCGGTGATCGTGTTTTGATCAAATCACAGCAAAAGTCATCCCTACAGGATAAGGTTACAAAATCATTAGCCTTTAATTGGTGGGGTCCTGTTACTGTGATTGCTAAACCTACGGCAAATACATTAAAATGCAAAACAAATGATAATAAAATAGTCGTGACACATACTACTTTAGCTAAGCTCTACAGAGAGCCCAGAAATGTGTGTGGTGGAACTATGTAAGGTAAATTGTTGTTTCTTGAATTGTATATTTATTGTTCATGTTTATCATCATTCATTCGCTACTAACCCTTTTCATCATCATTTCATCTCATGCTCATTACTATATTGTATTGTACATATGTGTTTTGGTTTAAAATGAAAAATATTCTGAAGAATTTTTTTTTTTGGAGGGGGATGTTGTGCCGTAGTGATCCTTACATTGGTATTATAGGGTAAAATGAATGAAAAAAGGGATTTAATTTAAGATTAGAAAACAGCGCTGTTTCCTTCTATACTGTTTCCTTCTATATTATTATTATTATTATTATTTCTATTATTATTATTATTATTATTATTATTATTATTATTATTATTATTATTATTATTATTATTATTTTAGTAACCTATTCACCTTCCTTTTTCCTCCCGGTATTCCACTACAGTATATTTTTGCGATATAGAGTTGGTGTTTTCTTAATTTAAATGATCTGGTATTATGGTTAGTCTTTTGTCAATGTCATGTGATTGCTATACTAAAATTTGATTGGTTGTTTACCCTTCCGATGAAGGAGCTTTGAAAATAAGTGATTGGGCCCGTCACTTGTTCTCTTCGCGAGGTATGTGTTACACCATATTTAAAATTGTGTATAGTATATTTTATTTTGTGAGTTTAAAATCTATTCTGTTTTTTCCGTGAGTATATAAAAAAAACATGTAGATAGAAAATTGATAAATATTCTAATTGAACCATCAGTTCAAATATTGGTATTGAATTTCTATAATATAAATATGTATATTTCAAATATGGTTTATGCTGAATATGTCTTGTGACAAGGCAGGAGCCATCTTGGACTTTTACTTCATGCAACATGTGCCTGATAAATTTTTCAGTAATTATAAATTTCTTGTGGATTTTGCATGAATCGAAATTGTTTAAATCTACTAGTAGTTGAAAATATTTTTCAAAATCGGACAAAGTTTTACGAACTTTACAAATTCGTTGTTAGATTCAACATTACGTTTATTTTTTTTTAACAATAATAATAAAATTTGTTAATGCTATCGGAATTCTTTTTGTGTTGTTTATCAAGTAGAGTTATGTTCCTGCAACCTTTGAAGACTTATTATTATTTGTTGAACTTTAGCATACCATTCTCTTTCAGTAGCTTACATTTTTACGTGCGTTAAGCGGCGTTGTCAACCACATACCTGGCCCGGGATACTCTTCTCGGAGGGGCTACTTGTTTGAGTAGAGGGAAGGGAACGTAAAACTTTCTTTCCTGATTTTCAAAGATTTAGTTTTTCTGGGAAGGGACGGTAATGGCAACATTACCCACCTTGGCTGTTACAAGCTAAAGAAGAATATCAAGCAGAGATTTTGGAAGCAAAGAAACATAGCTGGGATCTTTTCCTAGCTAGAAACATACAATTTGATCCATGGGGCTTGCCATACAAACTAATTATGCAAAAAATAAACCCGGTGATATTATGTACTGTTAGAAATGCGGATGGATCATTCACTAACACAAGGAAAGAAACACTGGACAAATTAACACAAAAGTTTTTTCCGAAAGATTTAAAAGAAAACGAAACTGAGGAACAACAACAACTACGAAGGAAATATGAAGAAACAGAATTAGCAGAGGAAATTCCGGAGACAGACCTGGTCACTAACGAAGAAATAGGAATGATTATCAAGAAATTAAAGTCTGGAAAATCGCCGGGATTAGATGGTATAACTAACGACATTTATAAACGAAATAAAGATGTTTGGACTCCATATCTGTCAAGACTCTTTAATATGCTACTGAAAAGACAAGAATTCTCTGATAGCTGGAAAATTTCTAAGTTGATTATACTGTTAAAAAGTACAGACAAGGACCCAGTGGATATAGGAGCATACAGACCAATCTGCTTGCTAAAAAACATTAGTAAAATGTTTGAAAAAATAATAGCCAACAGAATAAACAAATATAGGAACGTAAAAGACGACGAACTGCAGTTTGGATTTAGGGCAGGCAAATCAGGACGCGCTAAATGCTTTTAAAGAACAATTGCAGACAAGTAGCTTCCAGTGGAAATATGCCCTAGCGCTATTTGTAGACATAGAGGGTGCCTTTGATAATCTTTGGATACCATCGCTAATAGATAATTTAAAAAGTATAGAGCTTCCACAATACCTAATAAATGTAATCAAAAGCTACTTCTGTAATAGACGAATATTAATACAACTAGAGCAAGGGGCTATAACGTGAATAACGAAAAAGGATGTCCACAAGGCTCAATTTTGGGACCACTCATGTGGGACATACAGTTGCAACCATGCCTTCATAAAATGAATAATAGCGAACAAATAGACAAAATAATAGCTTTCGCCGATGATATCGCCATAATAGTATCAGCAAATTCTAGAAGAGAATTAGAGATGAAGACAAACCAAACACTAAACGAATTACAAAACTGGTGTACTGGCTGCAAACTAAAATTATCAAATAGAAAAACTAAATACATGTTATTCGGAACAAAACTGCACAGAGATCCACTAATTAAGATCGAAGATCAGAAAATAGAAAGAGTAACAGAGTTTAAGTATTTGGGGGTCAATATTGAAGACAAACTAAACTTTGGAAAGCATATTGAATATATTATTGAACGTGGAAATAGAGTGACAAATAAATTACTCACAATTGGCATGAATACTTATAAACTACCCATCCAAACACTCAAATTATATCGTGAAACTTTACTCTGTGCGACGATGACTTATGCAGCAAGTGTATGGGCACATAGAATTATTAACAATAAAAGGATAAAAGAAAGTATAAACAGACCTCAGAGAAACTTACTTATAAGGTTATGCGGAGCTTTCAACACTACACCAAACAACGCTTTATGTATAATGCTAAACGTTAAACCTTTGAATTTCATAGTCGTACAAAGAGCCTGCAATTATTGGCTAAAGAAAAAATAATCAAGAAAAAATAAAAGAGTTAATTGGCAAGGAGGCCACAACCAAGAATGACATCGAGGTAGCCATTGAAAACATATGGGATCAAGAATGGAGGACCTCGACTAAATCTAGGAGGTTATTCAATATAATACCAACAGTGGAGATGAGAAGAGAATTAAAATACCTTGACCCAGCATCAGGATTGATACACTTCCTCAGTGGACACGGACCCTACGAAACTTACCTACATAAGATCACAGTAAAAGACAACCCGTTCTGTGAATGCGGAGAACTAGGATCACCTGAACATCATGTTCTTTGGTGCCCAGTGTTGGAAGTTGAGTTACCAGAAAGAGATAGTATAAGAACAAAAACGCTGGAACAGATAATCAGCAGCGAAAGGGATTGCAAAATATTAAGCAAAATCACACAAGCATACTCAGAAATGAGGAGAAAAAATTATTACAATGGAAACAAGTAGGAATCAAATATGGATAAAGTGAGATGGATGCGTGCTGGAGAAAGTGGACCCCTCCCCAGGACCGAAGGCACCTTCTGGAAGGCACCGGAATTCCGTGCTCCCCGGGAAAGAGTGGATGAGCCAGTGCATTCCCGGGCTAAACCTGGATCGGAACTCCGAATGCGCTGGATGCGTGTGTGTGAGTGTTTGTGTTCATACTAGGTGTTTCTTGTATGTGCGTGTATGCTACAGGAACTGTTACCCCGCTAGGGACTGGATGGCAGGAGTATCTCAGACTGGAAAGGTTAGCCGGTGTGCGGATCTCAGTTCGGATATAGGTGGTAGGACACAACGGACCAGGGCCTACACTAAGTGCTCTGAGTGGGCCCTGGACCTCAAACCTGTATCACTGAGATTACTCGACAAGGATACTCGACTGAGAACACTCCTCCATTGGACAAGCATAAACCACTAGGATCAGCTAAAACTAATGTAGCCATAGGGAAATCGTCTATGATTATAACTATATTGGAATGTGTTGAAATAAGTGATTAGAGTGAATATGTGCAAAAATGTATGTGATTGTAGCCAGTGGTAGTGTTGTTATTCTAGTGTTAATCAGTGTTTACGGTGAAATTAGAAAAGACACACAGGGAAAAACCAAGTGAAAATCGATTAGTAAATTAGTGCATTTTCTAGTGAAACACAGGAGAGAAGCCCAAAACCATACAGGGATTAACCAAAAATCATACAGGGAGAAACCGAAGAAAGAAGAGGAGACCAAAACAAATAAATAAATAAATAAATAAATGAATAAATAATATATAATAACATAATTAATGGAAGAAGTATAAATATGGAGAACTAGTACACAAAAGAAGGGAATGAAATGGAAACTAAATAAAAATAACTTATATTGTAAATAAATAAATAAATAAATAAATGCGAAACAACAAACAAATAAAGAAAAAAACTAAATATGCATAAACAATCTAAAAAAAAGAAATTTTAAAAATATTAATAAATAAAACAATAGAATATTTAAACACTAGCAAAAATAACAGTCACGTTAGGCTAGGCCTAATTAGGTAAGATAGTTTAGTAAATAATAAACATTAATAAATTTTGATAAACTATTAAGATAGGAATAGGAAACAATTAGGAACTAAGGTAGGCAGTTAAGAGACATGCAAATGAACATAGCACTTAGGGAAATTATTGTTTTTTGCTGTTTTCTTTTTTTTGTGTGTGTGTGTGTGTGTTGTTTGCAGTGGTTGTTTTCCTTTTTCCCTTTTTCCTTTTCCCTTTTCCTGAAATACAATGGATAATGAATAAAGAAAAGAAAAAATGGCAATGATGATAACCCGTTCCGGTTTAATTTTTCAGATACCGGATCTGAAAGACGGGCCTGAGCCAAAAAAAAAAATAAAATCCTGGAAGATGGCGTCATTGTACGGGAACAACATCCGGACCATAGGATGCAAGTGGTCTCCTAAAATTGGGACATAATCGTTGCCAGTGATTCATCCGCTAAGTGTGACCACAGGACCCAATGAAAACCATGATATGGTGGCCCACACCATTACCAAGCCGCCGCCATGTTTCACAGTTGGGCGGAGACACTGCAGATCATAAGCTTCTTTCGGCGTTCTCCACACATAAACACGGCCCGTGGTTGGGAATAGGGTGAAGGATGACTGATCCGACCATATCACACGTTTCCAGTCCTCAATTGTCCAAGTTTCATGGTCGCGGCACCATTTGCGGCGTGCGAAAACGTTATGGTCCCTGATGAGCGGTTTGGCCCGTGCAACACGACCCCGTAAGTTCATGTCATGTAATTCTCGGCGGACTGTGATTGTCGAAACAGGGTGGGGGAGGTGCTGATTGAGTTCCTCCGTCACTTACTCCGCAGTGACACGACGGTTCTGCGTGACAATGCGCTTTAATACCCGGCGTGACCTATCACTCATGATTTTCTTCCGCCCACTGTTCCGCTTCCCCGGTGAGGTTTTCCCGTGTGTTGTGTAGGCCGTCATCACCTTCGACATTGTCCCACGCGACACACCTAACACAGTAGCCACTGCCGTCACACTCACTCCACATAACCGCGCACCAACAATTTGCCCTTTTTGAAAATCTGAGAGGTCTCCCATTTTACACTACCTCCGTCTGCTGCAGCCACCGGACACTGCTGTTCCACTGCGCCTGACGTAGTATGGAGACCGACCTATCACACCACCACCAGCGGTCCGGCGCTGCGGGCGCCACGACACCACTGCAAACCCATACATCTGACATGTTGCCAACTACAGGTGTTTCCATTTTTCTGATCACCATCTGTACATCAATAGAATCAAGGACTACACTTCTGTTTACTTACGCAGCGAAAAAAAAATGTGCTGCAGTTCTCACCCTGAGCTTAAACCAAAGTTTGAGATATAAGCTCCCTAAACTTATATTAATATCTGCAGGTGAAGCAGTTGCCATCCACCAATACTAGTCAAACAAATACAAACTGCATGTATATGCATTGATTCATTGAGATTGAAAGCGTTAGAAACAGTTAATTGAAATAAGAAATCATCATGGATGGATATTATTATTTATTATGGGTTTAATTTGTACTTTATGAAAATTACCGTATTCATTCTGTATTTCATACATACTTTGTCCCATGTCAACTTAAAATTCAATGCAGAAATCGACGAAATTTCTCGATCTGCGACACTGCTTAGGTAGCATCAATCAAACTACATGCTTCAAATTTCCATATTTTGCGAAAGTTATAAGTTAACGGACAGTTGTAGATTTTTTTTATGAAGCAAGTTCAAAAATGATCAGTAACATTCAATTGGAAAATAATAGAATGTTATCAGAAACTAAAGAAAGATATCAAATAATTATATTCATTCACCTAAAATTGAATACTTTACTTACGCCAGTAACTAAACCTACCTAAAATAAACCCTAAGGACAACGACTTTTATTAGATACACACTAGTGAATTCTATCAATTCAAAACAAGAAAAGAAACATAAAAAAATATGCCGAAAGGAAACTTAAAATGGTATTGATTGATATAGCTTAAGAGAAACTATCAAATTTTCACTAAACATAAATTTTACGAGTTGAGTTTGATAGTCAAATCGTGTTTGCATATTGCATTGTAAGCGTTTGTAGCGTTTTTTAATTTAAAATTTAATTCACCAGTGCAACTTGTGCCAACCTATTGCGGTTTGCAAGCGAGAGTTTTTAGATTTTTGTTCAAAAATATTAATATATCTGCATTTTCAGGGAGAAGTCTAGATCTACTGGCAGTAACGATATTACCAGCAAGTGAAAATACTCGTTCAGATTCGACTGAAGTTGCTGGAATCACCATGAATTTTTTTAGCAAGACATGCTAATTTTTGAAGCCGATGTTCGTTAAGTTTCCACCATTCAAGGCCGTTGCCACTTTGCGAAGGACACTGATCTGATTTATAAAGAGTAAGCTCATCTGTTACCAGTGGCGGATCCACAGAGGGGGCGGAGGGGGAATTGCCCCGCCCAAAGGCTTCCTTTTTTATATTTCCAGCATTTATCATTGGCAAATATAAATATAGCCTTTTCACGACCGATCCAATTTGTGTAACAAGCCTAGCAGAGTCTAATCAAAATGTGTGGTATTGTAACCATTTCAATTCGAGGTCTCTGCTTGGGCGGACATTTATTTGTAACCAATCCGTGTAATCTGGTCGCTGTTCGTGGTCCTACCAATAAGTATTTTACTGATACTTGAACTTACCTGGATAGGACGATGAAGGACCTCTCCAAGAAGGGTTACAAATTGTTTCAAAATCGCTTGTCGGTCTCAATGATGAGATGAGCATTAGGTGCCGAGAGGTTCGGGTGTCTCATCTCGAAAACCTCACGGACGATCAGACGGTCATCCATACCATAACGCACACAAACATCACTCATACAAACAACGAAAACACACTGGATTAAATAACACTATACTTATTTATTAGAACACTATTATATAAAAAATAAATAACGAAGAGAAATGAACACAACACTGAACACAGAATATGTATAATAATTTTCATCACTGAAATCACACTTTGCCCTTTCAAGGTAATGTAGCCCTTTATATATATATGAGATTATAATTTAGATTTCACTACAAGTGATTCTCTCACACCATTGACGCACTTTTGGAATTAGCACTGGGGAAAAGTTGTCTGGATAATCCTACGAGGAATCCAGTTGCTGCGCCAAACAATCCTGAAGCGTAAAGATGATTCTTCAGCAAAATAAAAAAGGAAGTAGAATGCTAATGTTGGAGAGCGCGTGTATAACTTTTTAAACGCACAAGGTTTGCGAACCTGGGACTTCACTAGTTGGGGCTAGCTGTAAGAAAACGTCCTTCACCGGCTAATAGCTTATGCCCCTTAACATAAAGTGATACTTGAAGCTCGATGCGACGTGCGTGGTTACGGCTTCCACACCTGGAGTCAAACTCCCTGAGCACCAAAGCTCAAAGTACGGGCTGCAATGGTCGACTGAAAATGTTGGCAGTTCATTCCAAAAATCACTCAGTTAACTCACCTGTAGGCACATACAAGCAGAATACGGAAAACAATTTATGTTAATTTAAATCAACTGCCTACAATGCACGAGACACGGCGATAACTCTGGCCTTAGAAAGTTAAGATAAGGAACTGCAAAGCAACGCAATTGGTGCCACTTTGGTCACTTGAACATCTGGTCAGCCAGTATTTCTTTAAACTACTGCAATATTTCCATAAGCGATTAAAGAAAGCACTTAATTTAGTTCCAAATAACTGCAGAATATATACTGTGCATAATAATAAGTCAGGGAGAAACACCGAAATGGTTTGTCACTAACTGAAATGTTCTCACTAAAAGCAATGATTTAAATATATATATGAGAAAACGATGAAAGACTTCTTTGTCCAATTGTGTGGGAAAGAAGCAATTCCCACCGAAGAAAGAACTTATATGCGTCGCAGAATAAAGTACAAATCGAAAAAATAATCACTGTCTTTATGAAATATACAGAGTGCCCACAAAAAATACTTCTATAACGTGGTAGCGGTTGTAGTATTAATAATATTTAATACAGACATATTTGAATTATGAATACTTTTGTCCCTAGTTCCTTAGGCAAATACCATAAGCGCCAAAAGAGCGAATATATGATTCATCCGTTGGATGAACAGCTGTAGGAAGAAGAGGAAGACGGCGCACTCTTTGAATTAAAGACGTATATTTTAAAATTGTGTCCTAGAAAAAAGGATATGAAAATGAAATTCTGTTCTCGAAACTTCAATTACCTTTACCTGAATAAAGAGAAATGTAGCAAAGGAGCTCGGGGTGGTTCACTAAAATGCCTTACAAGGTGTTTGAACTTCGTGACAGAGTTTTAGCTAAATTCAATTCTATATGAAAGATACAGAAGAAGGCTAAATATTGAGCCATAGTAACACGTAGCAGCATTTGCTATATTGGGCGAGCTCGTATTCCGAGCAAATTGGGGGGGTCTGGGTCGAAGCCTCACCCTAGGCGAAGGCTAGTATAATACAATTTTATTGTTGTTATAGGAATAACTATAATTATACTATTTTTCTAAAAGCTACATTTAACAAATTACTTAATAGAGCCAAATTCTATCCTCCTGTTCTTTGTCTGGTCTATTGCTTTTTATCTTTACATACTCAATTATACCACTGCAAAAGCGGTGAACTTGGACAAAATACCCTATACGGTGCTCATGGTCCCCGGTTCGATTCCCGGTTGGAGTACAGTTGAACAAAAAAGTGGTTCGGATTCTACTATAATCAGCAAGTGAACGTCTCCTTTAGCCGCCATGTCGTTGCCGCTTAAGCAACAAACCAAAATACCCTTTGCATACACTTTTGTATAACAGTGTCCTATATTTGTCTTCTCGCTCTTTTCTGTTTAAGTGAAAAATTCCTGAACGTACCAGCAATTGAATTCCTGATACATTCATCTTTAAATACATTAATTGAATACAGTTGAAAGCTTTTTCTTGAGAAATGAACAATTATATGAATACATAATGCCAAGATTTATCAGTAACTTCCAACATCTCGTGAATCCTGGGTTCTATACCGATCAAAGAAAAGTTTTCCTCACCTTTGATACATCAGAAGATTTTGGTACGATTTATGGAGCCGCAATCCGAACACACATTTAAGAAAATCTCAACAATGTTGAAAAATTGAAGTCGTGGTGAAAGATTGAGTTTCACAAAACTAAACACCATCGAAAATCCAACCACATTTTGCCCATAAGGGAATGTTCTTCGAATAACGCTATAGTTCAAAGATAATGTCCTTCTCAGAGAGGACAATGAAAAAATATAATGAATAGGAGTCGACGATCGGAACATACCCTTGCATTCTATTGGATAGTGAAATCGATAGATTTAGGTCAAGCTTCATGTTTTCCTGCTATTACTTTAGTGCAACAAAGGAAAGCTATATTTATCTACACAGAGGAGAAATGGGAGGGTCTTAATGGCAGATAACAGATGACAAGTTAAGTTTTAACCATGTGATCCTACTCTGTTACATTGACAGCGATAAAATATTTTTTGCGTGACTGTAATTTTTTTAGATATTTCAAATTCAATCCGTTATATATTAATTTACGGTGGTTCTGTTAGTGTGTATGTTTTGTGTTGAAGATGAGTAAGAAACTGAAGAACGTGACTCTGTTGTCATTTTTGGTGAAGCGACCAAGACTGGAAGAGGCAGTACAAACATGTGAAAATCCAGTAATGGGAAATTCATGCAATTTGGGGAGGCACATGAAAACAGGGTGTATGTGTGGCTTTAAATTATTTCCAAATACATGCTTTGTTTATCATACTTTGGCTAAAATCATGGACTCGAATCAAGTCGAAAGAAGTAAGCGCTTTACAGGCTTATACCACAACTCACCATGACACCCCTCCCAAATATCAATATCAACAAAATATGAAACAAGCTTGTTCCTTTTAGCACTGATACTATATGAAACGTACATCTGCAGTTTTAGGTGAAATCCGAATCACTGTAATGTGCTCAGAGAACAAACGATATTGCCACAAGTAGAAAGTACCTATTCTTGAATAAATTTCTAGTTGCTATTTTCATACTAACTTGAGAACCTTGAATCTAATTGAACCATTTTAACGCATATCCGTCCATGGAGTCATGAGAATGGAGTATGCATATCAATTCATTGATGTCATTTTTCTCATCGTTTCATATACCAATGTGTTAAAACCTCCTTCCATTGGCCTCAGTATCCTCAAATTAGTATAAAAAAGAGCTATTCAACCATCAAACTTTTACCATTGGCATAAATGGAAGTTCAAAAATTCCAGTTTTGAGGTTATTTGGCTAGTGACCCCATGAACGGATTTGTTTAAAAATGGATGCATTGGCGATTTAAAAAAAAAATCAAAAATTTTTCAAAGCGAGGGCACTTTTTACCAGTGCTATTGGCGTTAGTTAGTCCTTTCAAGGCTGTAACACCAGGACCTCATGAATGAAGAAAACGTAGTAAGTTATACATGTCTTATACATCGCGATAGGCACGTACGTTGGACTATTTCGGGAGGGAGTCCAAATTTAAAATGAGAATAAATTATATTCAAATTTGTAAAATCACCACCAAAATTAGACGAAATTTACAGAAAAATCGAGATTTTGTGGAAGGGATCCGGACTCCCTGGATCCATTCATTGAGTACGTTCCTGCCTTGTGATGTGATACTTCAACATCTCTCTCTGTCATTTTTGTAAAGGAATATTTACGAAGTGCAAAAAAGAGTTTTATAGAGTTTTAAATGGATCTCTAAGTAGACTGAGAAGAAGAATATAAAGAGTAATCTTATGCAAGGAAATTATGAAAGTAATTACTTAATTGGTACAGCGCAAGGGAGCATGCACTTGCGTTCTTTTGTTACTGCGGCAATGAATCTACGGGTTCATTAAGCCGTAAGAAAGAACATACATTCATTTAAAAAAACACACACACACAAATTCGGGTCTTAAAATGGAATCTGGAAATCAGGTTTACACCCCCCTCCAAACCCGGATTGGCATGCGTTCCATAATTGCTAACTAAACTTTTAGTCAGCTTGAAGATACTCTCATCTTCCAGGAAGCGAACCGCCCCCTCCAAACGATCCTTCTGGATCAGCTAGTGTCTGTTACATTAGGACATTTTGAACACGATGGAAATATTCCAAGCAAAAAGTCTAATGCTGATGACGATTGCTGTGATAAATCATCTTCTGATCCTTCAGATTTTACGAACATATCATGAACCAATCTATGGATATTTGTTTGCATTTTAAAATTCAGAAATGGTAATGATTTGTACTTTAGGTCCCAGATTGTTGCTAAGAGGTAACATTTCAGAACACTATTTGACAAAAAAAAAAATCTGATGATTCAGAATCGGATAATGCATCGAGCTGAAGACGCTTTCCTAAGTCAACTGATATTGAAGATTTCAAGTTCTTAACAATTTCAGAATCTGAAGGACATTCCTTCAGGTGGTTAGAATTAGACCATAGCCTAATGGTAAAGCAAAAGAAATGGAACACTTTTGATCACACATAACATTTGTAGCCATTTGCAGTAGCTTCAGTACTCGAACGATATCTTCCATGATTTGCCACTTGTCTTCAGTTAATGTTTAGTGACATTTCTATCAGAGAACACTGCAATTATTGCTTCTCTTTGTTCCAGCTACCGTTCGATCATCGAATATACACTGTTCCAGCGAGTCTTTGTATATTGAATAAGGCGATGCTTTGGTAACTTCAGAATTTCTTGTTTCTTTTCAAGCGCGACTGAAGCAGTGGTGCTATGTTTGAAGTGCACTACCACTTTGCTACAGATTGAAATTCGCTTTTCTCTAAACTGTTCAGTATGGATCGCTGCAATGTATGTGCCAAACATGATACATTGTAAACCGGCAACAAACGTCCAGCATTAATCATATTCGATGCATTGTCGTGAACTAATGCAACTACTTTGTCTTTGATGCACCATTCCTCCATACACAGTTTAATAGCATTAGCTACATTTTCAGCTGTATGTCGCTCTTCTAGTTCAATTGTCTTGAGAACAAAATCTTCTGTACAGAAATTCGTATACAGGGCATGACATGTCACTGTAATGTAAGAACCTGTTGCTCGAGACGTCCATATATCTGTCGTTAAAGCAACTACTTCTGCTTCCTGTAGCCTCTGTTGTACTTGCTCTTTCAGTTCAGAATAAGAAACCTGCAAGCGTCTCCATAGTGTCCGCCTAGACGGTACGCTATAATTTGGTTCAAGAAAGGACATTAACTCCCGAAACCCTTTCCCTTCAATAAATGAAATTGGGAGTAGATCTGTTACTATCATGTTTGCAATCCTGTTCGAAATCTGTTCTTCATGTTCTGGTGTGCACGGCCGGCTATTTTTAAGATACTTTACTATTGACCTTTGTTCATACGTTCGCTTTTTATTGTGTGTTTGAGGAACTCTAATTACATCATCACGCGTTTCGTCATTGGTGACAGTTTCACAGGAAACTTTCACAGTAGTATCTTCTGACATATTTGTGGCCTCAACACAGTCTGATGGCCCAGGAGAATCTTCAGAACTATCCGAATAGGAAGCTTCCACAAAGGTACTGTTGAAAAAGAAAATGACACAATATTATGTTTAAGAAAAATCACAATGTAATTCTATGAACAAATTAAATATAAACTTATTTTAAAGACAAAAGCAAAGAAATTATGAATATAAGCACTGAAAATAGTTTCAGTGTATTACTATTTGAATCATCAAGCCACTAAGTGGGTATGCATGAACAGTTGTTCTGACAAATTTGCCTCAGGAGATTTGTTCGTACTTCCGCTGTCTAAAAAGTAGGGTGGTGGTAAACTGGACGGCGTTCTGGTCACCAGCATCCTTGTAGTAAGTTATTAGAGAAGGAAAAATATCTTCCATAGAAAAAGAGATTCCATTCCATCTCGCCTAACGATTTATCAGTCACTGATATCTCCAAGAGAAGAGTGTGAGCTATTTTAGGTGAGATGGGAATCCACATCTTGCCTAATCCTTTCTCGCCTAAAGTGGCGGTAAGATACAAGGAGGGAATTTCTGCACTAAAGAGAGAATTCCTCTACTAGCATTTTAACCAGATATTTTAATCAATATTTGCAATTTCTGTCAACTACAATATAAAAATTTAATAAGTACTATACAACAAGAAAGCATGGGGGGACGGACGATGAAGTGGATGTAGTTCACTTTTGGTTGGTTTTGAGAAAACTGGAAGGTGCTTAGCAGACAGGAGCTAATCAGGAACAGGATAGAAATATACAGTGTTGCAAAACAACACTGACAATGTTTGGGAGCAGATTCCTGACACCAAGATAAGACAAAAAGTATAGACCAACCTGAGTGTACAAATACTTCCTTTCGGTACTATGACCAGCCAAAAATCTGTCGGAAGATGCAAAAAAAAGCCATAACTCGAGAACAAAATGTCGGATCGAAGTTGGGGAAAAGGGAATGTTTATTATTTTTAGCCGTAGTTTCCATTAATACACAACTCGATGTGGTACAGGGCGGGGGCAAGGGTCACCCCAAAAAAATTGAAGAAATCCTGGGATATTTTATTAAACGTTGAGTATAATGACATACGATTAAACTAACTAAAACTAAAGACGATGCTCCATGGCTCATATAACCTTGCTACCGAAGGAATGCTAAACTCAAATCCGATCCAATAATACAGACAGGTAATAGATGGAAGCTAATTATTTGAAAATAATTCGTGAAATGAGAATGTAAGTGAAAATAGATAATCCCGAGAAGACTCACTGGTACGATGGTATCCACCACGAACTTTTATAACTTGGGATCGAACGAGGTCCATCTCGCACCAGAAGTAAGCGCTCTATCACTAAGCCATCGTGACCCTACTTTGGAGAAAGCACAAGATTCTGACCGAAGTATCGGTCTAGAAAATATTGTGTGTGATAAACCAATATAACTTACTAGAAGTACAAACAGTCAGAATGTGGAACTTCTTTCGTTCGGGTCGAATGATTTTCGATTAGTACCTCGCATGTGATAAATAACACAAAATAGCAAGTAGTAGAAAATGGATCGATCTGGGCCAACCTGGAACAACATAGAACAGCATCAGACAACTCACGAGCCCCTGGGAAATTGACCACCGTACACCGTGAGCCCACGGTCTTTTACGACCTCCATTTTAGGGGTGAATTTATTCCCTTTTATGAGCACTTTTTAGGGGGTGTATTCGTTCTCTTTTACGAGCACATTTTAGGGGGTGAACTCGTTCCCTTTTATGAGCATATTTTCCAACCCTTATTTTAACATAGCAGAAATTACACTGAGATTATGAACTCACAGCAGATACATAAGACTCGTTCCACCCTTATTTAGAGTATGGTATATTTTCCAACCCCTATTTGAACCCATGGTCTTTTACGACCTCCATTTTTGGGGGTGAACTCGTTCCCTTTTATGAGCATATTTTCCAATCCTTATTTTAACATAGCAGAAATATAGCGAAGATTAAACATAGTCCATTTTAAAGGGTGTACTCATTCTCTTTTATGATTACTTTTTCAACCCTTAATTGAACATAGCGCATCAGACAGAGACTACGAAACATAGCAGATAGAGTGAACTCGTTTCCAACCCTTATTTTAACATAGCAGAAATTACATAAGACTACGGGGGTGTTTTCCACCCTATTTGAACATAGCAGAGAATAGGGGTGAACTCGTTACCTTTCATGAGCATATTTTACCATAGCAGGGAGCCACCCCTATTTGAACATAGCAGAGATTATTTTCTTTTACGGGGGTAGCAACACCCCCAACCCTCCTCCTTTCTCATCCAGGGCTTGGGACCGGCAATGGCGGAGTTTAAAAAAATAACATCATCATACTCTCATAAATGAATAAAGCATAATATCATTAGCATCAATAGTGGTAAGTGAGAATTTGTTTAAAAAATCGTGCAGTGAATAACCAGATGCACGACATGCTAGATATAGGAAACAGTAATTTCCACAAAATTGAGATAAATCACCTTGAATACGTCTATTATTCCATGTATAATACAGACAGTTTCGTTTTAAAAACCTTATATGATGTTTTATATAGGGAGGTATACCATAGCTATCGAAATATTCTCCCACACACATATTAGATATATAAACAGCAACCCAATGTTCACCAGGCTTATCACTAGAATCAGTGTTTATAATTATGGCGGCTGGAAATGTATGAATAAACAAAGGTAACTCATCAGCAGCATATACACCAATAAAATGATCTTTAGGCAAATTTTGTTGTAATGCTTCATAAAGCTCAATTGTATTTAAAATTTTTAATTAATATATATTTTTCTCTGGAAATCAATTTCTAATTCTGAAGAGAATTCACTATAAATAATTGTTGTTACAGGAGATGGAAGTGCTTCTTTAAAATGAACCTCTAAACGTACACTTCCTTGCCGTTGTGGACTAGTATGAAATGCAGCACTTGCGCTTGAATCAGGAGTTAAATCAAACACCAGTAGAGTATAACCATTAGGATATTCAGCGAGTGAAATATTATTACCTTGATTAGAATAATAAATACCTGAACCTGTAAATAACGTAGAATATGCTTGTACATATAGCTTATTATCAAAATCTGGTTGTAAAGGTTTGAAGAGCATTGGATTTCCATCAACATACAATGTAAAAAATGACATACTAAAATGTTGAAAATTGAATGGATTTGTTTGATAAGTACCATTGAAAGCAGTATTAGTAACAAAACCAATAATAATACGTTTAGGCACTATGCCTGAAAACAGATCTGGAAGTGTACTATCCATAATTCCTTGTGGCAGAGTTTCTGTCTTCACCTGCACTTTTGTTATAGGATATTTTATTCTAAATTTAGGATTTTGTAATACTTTATTTTGTGCTATTTTAACTGCTGGTGATACATCAACCTTTTTCACAAGTAATGTTGCATCTGTAATTACAAATCTTCCATCAGCATCTGCGTCACCCATTAGACAAAATGTAGGTTTAGCTGGAATTAATTTAATACGCAATTGTACACCATTCAGTAAAAATTTCTCCTGATTGAAAATATCAGCATAAATATAACCCAATAATTCAAATGACTGACTTAAAGCAGTGAGAAGAAAACGTTGTTTAAATCCAAAATTGCATCGGCCACACTGTCCATATGCCCTGCAGTATCTTTAAACCACATTGATGTTTGAAGATGCGTTGTTTCAGCATTATAATTTAGTAGTATTTCAATATACGTTCGATATGGATATGTATGTGAAGAGTAGGAAATAAGTTGATTATTTAAATATAATTGCACTTCACTGAACATTGCATTGAGAAAATCATTTACAGGGCCGATTTTCTTATCGGCAGAAGTTAAATTAGAACCATCTGATTTAGTAATTTTACCTTTAACATATAACATTGTGTGCGGTAAGTCAATATAGTCATCCCCATGACCGGGGACTACAAATTCTATTGGTGCATTATCAGCTATTGAAGCCACAGGCTTATATGGAACTATTTTATTACCTATAATACTGGTTTGAGTGGGTAAACCAGCAAATAAATCAAATTCTGATTTCATACACTCACACTGCATTTTCCTCTTTTCTTACTATTAATATTCACACATGGTAAAATTTACAATACCATATTACGTCTA
The DNA here is from genome assembly GCF_964235325.1 of Thermobia domestica. Classification (NCBI taxonomy): domain Eukaryota; kingdom Metazoa; phylum Arthropoda; class Insecta; order Zygentoma; family Lepismatidae; genus Thermobia; species Thermobia domestica. The sequence goes on from NC_137471.1 coordinate 159,387,640, forward strand.
CGAAAATGTAATTTTACACATACACTGCCATATTGGAAAGGAAGTGGATTACCTGTACAATCTCTTAAATCAATAATAATTTGATCAAATTGTTTACGTTGCACAGTGACATAATGAGGATTATCAAAAATATGTACATTATTAATACCATGCTCTGTAATATTTGTATTTATAATACGTAACAATGGAGCTACGGGGTCACCCACCATTTGTGGTTCTACAATATCACTGAACGAGCATGATGCACAACTGCAATATCTTCTTGTTGAGTATGATCAAAACCTAGTATTCTGGATAGTTCAGGAGATAGACGTACTTGTATATGCTTCTCTTGATCTTTTATTACTCTATTAACCTCAATTCGTTTCACTGATGCTTTGACTTTTAATTGTAAATTTTATATATCACTTTTCTGATTAATTTGAGATAGAATATCATCAACATGATAATGGTGGCCTGGTAAGATTTGAGTTATGTTCCAGTTTTTTTGTATTCATGAGACGGTAATAAATATTATTTGTATATTTGGAAACATTCAGAAATGAACTTGTATAATGTACTTCAACAACAGCTGTTTTTCACACTCCCTTCTCCAGTACAATAGGTTGATATAATTTAGTAGTATAACAAGCAAGAGTATTTTGAGGAAAATATTTCATAGAACTATTGCTAGGAAGTGTGAGATAAAAACTATCACTTTGCTCCATAATTAATCAAAAATATCTTTGGATCTTTTTATCCGTTTCACACCACCACCACCACCACTAAAGTGAACTTTCTTCCTTTTTCGTCTTCCAGATCCTTCCAACACTTGATTTAATTTATTTTGAGCTTTATTTTTTAAATTTGTTTTAGCTTCTTGCCATCGATCATGCAAAGACTCTTCAATAGGTCTATTATTATCTAGTACATCTCCTGCTACATTAATTCCTGTACGTATCAATTCTTTACCAACAGTTTTTGCATCTTGTTTTAATAAAAGAAATACAGTACGAAATAAACCTCCTAGAAAACTACCAATGCCATAACTTTCTTGATATGCTGTACCTCTATACACGTTATAATCACCTCCTGCTTGATGTATGTAATAATTAAGGTAGGGCTCATTCATCTTTCTTTCTTTCTTTCTATATACTTAAAAATATCAATAGATTACAATAGAATATTAGTATTATTGCTTATAAGTACACCATTTGCGTTTACGGGGTGGAGGACCATCCTCTTCGTCCTCTTCGTCTTCTCTTAGTTTTCTAATATAATCTATTCGTTGAGGATTACCAATGTACTCTAAGGGTATATTGGCTTTTGCTAATAATGTAGCAAAAGGTTTCCAGCCGGCAACTGAAATATTTTTCTTACGACATCTAACAAAATCGGATATCAAATCCACTATATTTGCACCTGGAATTAATTTATTATTAATATTCACATTTCCATTATCGTCCCATTGAATATTTGGATTTTGTTTCAATTTACGTAATAAAGGTCTTGCTTTACGTTTACAAATTTCAGGGAGAGTAGATATTATTTCATCATCATCCTCCTCATCATCATCATCCTCTTCTTCTTCTTCCTCCGTAGTAGTAGTAGTTGCTGTTGTTGTAACTGCTGCCGGTTTTTGAATTATATTTAAATATTTTTGTAAGACTTCTCTATATTTTGTCCATTTTTCTTCTGCATTTAAACTTTTGTTATTTAAAATTTCTTTCATTTCATCATCAAGATTAGATATCGTTTGATAATGATGTAATTTTTCTGGTGAGATTAAAATAAGTTTTTGTGCGTTTTGCATAATTATTTAATTAAACTAGATAGTATACCTCCTAAAATAGGTGCAAGCAATGCAGTAAGAAAACCACCTTTTTTGTATAATTATTCGTTTTTTCTTTTGTTTTAATGACGGACCTTTTTCACCAAATATCTCAGTTCCTTTTTATATTTTTTTAGCATATTTATCTTTGTTTTTTTAATGGAACATTTCCCTGTAATACGTTATAGGAACATTCACAAATAGAGCGAATTAAATCAGGATCTGCATTTTGTAAAATTGCTTTACGTGCTTTCGGTTTTGACTTTGCTAAAAGTTTTAACAAATGTGCATTTTACTTACTAATCATTTTTTACGGCTATTAAAGCACAAATAGTTGTTAGAATATAAACCATATTGCAATTATTTTTTACAGGTACATAAACATAATTAAAAGAATCTGTTGGAAAGATATTTGTTCGAACTCGCTGTTCATCAGGAGTATTTTGTTTTAAATCAAAAAGTAAATAACCATTTGCAATTCGAGTTGCATCTTGATATGCTTCTTGAATAAATTTTGTATTACCTGGATACAATTGTCGTGCGAGATAATTAATTTGAGCTTGGTCTCTAGGATTTTTAAAACAATCAATATAATGACAATTTAACGAAATATCCCGCATTCCTTTTTGTTGATGAAAAATATTCTGTGTGATAAATATTACACTTATATTTCTATGATGGCTACCCTTAGTAAAAATATCTACAATCCGATGGTCACACTCACGCATTAAATCATCAATAATGACAAGATGTGGACCCTCATGTGCTTGAAATTCATTATTTTGAGGTAAACCTTCTTTAAACGTACAGTTTGAGAGAGTATCATACAATGGTTGCCATTCACCATAACACCATACAATATTTTTAAATAACTTACTATAATGGTCAAGAAATGTTTTAACAAAATATGATTTTCCACAGCCTGTAGGACCTGCTACCATACATGTAAAAGGAATTTTCCACTCCATCTCTATTACAGATATATTGAATTTATGTTAAATAGCGTTTTTAAATATTTTGCTTTATTTTCTCCTTTACATAAAAAAACAGCGTTTGTGGAAGAACAAATTTGATTTAATATACTTTTTACTTGTGATACTGACAGACCTCGTGATGATGATGATGATGACAATTTAACTAAGCAACGAAAATTTACAGTGTTGCTAGAATTTAAAATATAAAATTCACCTTTTGAAATTATAAAATCTACTAGAAATACTTGTGACGACATGCTTCACCTATAAATTCTTGACTTCTCTTTTTTTTGTTTTTACAATATAGTATGTTTTAAATCAATCCAAGAATTTTCACTTTTTGGAAGACCTAACCATTTCACATAGGCCTTATTATTTTTCTTTCGCAAAACTTTTTCAATTAAATATGTTTTTGGGAATTTCGTTAATTGTAATTCGTGTCCGTAAAATCTTCCTTCAATAGGTTTATTATTTGAGTCTACTAAGTGATATGTCGGAGGATTAGTGAAGAAAACTTTAGCAATTCGAAAAATTTCTGTACTCCAATTGCGTGTAAAACCTCTATCAAAACCAGGACGCTTAAGTTTACTAATTCTTACATATTCACCTATCTTAAATTTACTTTTTGTTTTTATCACAGAAAACTATTTGCAATAGATGTTTGTCAATAGATGATTTACATTTTCTTTTTTAATAGCGTCGATAGGTTTCATTTTAATAGTGGAATGAATAGTATTATTATATTTATGTAGTAATTCCGGCAGAATGCCAATCCATTTTTAATTTCCCTTCAGTGTAAATTGTCTCCACATTAAATTACGTAATGATCTATTAAATCTTTCAATAATACTTGCTTTCACATCACTGTACGTGGAATAATGTTTAATGTTACTTTGGTTCATCACCTTCTGAAACTCTGAATTATAAAATTCTCTACCCCTGTCAGTTTGTAAAAATTTAGGGCTTTTGTTTGCTTTTCTCAGTACTGTTATAAATGCTTGTGTAATTTCTTTCCCACTTTTATTTTTCACAGGAATAGCCCAAGCATATTTAGAGAATGTATCTATGACAGTTAATAAATATTTGTAATTTCGATTAATTTTTGCTAGACCTTTCAATTTTCCACTATTCATTTCAACTAAATCAGCTTGCCATAAATCATGAATCCCTTTCGTTATAACGGGTATTCGAAAATAGTTTCGTCTTGCACTTTTATGTAATTCTGCAACTATTTGTTCTCGAACTGATTGTGACATCATTTCTATATATTTCTCCTAAAATATTATTTACATATTTTACATTGATTATCATTATGCTGTTTTCGATTGAAAAACTTTCTTTAAAAAAAGAATTATTTTACATTTTACACTTATTACAATATTTCAATGGTAACTGATAATGTCCCCATGGCAATGTATGAATGTTACAATTAAGAATACATCGCTTGTCATCATTAGGATCTAAAGCAATTTTATTAACAGATACTGTAAAGATTTCATGTTCTTTAGATTGCAACTGTGTTTGTGTCTTTCTAATAGTTCGATTATTGTTTAAACAATTCTTAAAATCTTCGATCGAGATCATACTAGTTACATTTTTTCTTATACCCTTAATTTTTTTTAATTTTTTTATCAGATTTAGTGCGAATTGCATGTTTTTGCTCGTAACCCAACATATTCAATAATGGGAACTTTACCTAATTCGTCTTTCATTTTACCCAAAACGTGTTTATTTTTTGTGCTATATAAAGGATTATTTTCAGGATAATTTGAGGTGTCAAAATATTCAATCATGTCTTTTATATCGTTATAAATATTGTTAGTTTTAATATAGTAAATGAAAGAGTCAGTATCCATATACGCAATTCTAATTTTATCTCCATATCGAGGTTTCATTATGTTATAATGGAAGTTATATATTGCTAATTTTGATAATTCTAAAACTGTCGCTCCTACGTAATTTGGTTTATTTAGAGTTACAGATTTTTTTATCATATGGAACAATGCCAAATTATCCCCCAATTTTACCCAATTTTGAAACTGATTTTGCGCTACTAATTTTTTACACTTTTTTCATTGTTAATTAATTTTATATCAATTCGTTTTCGTACATTGTCCATTGTCTTTCCGTATACAGAATTATTTAATAACTTATAGAAATCTTTTTCAAATTCAATTGTAGCATTTGCACGGCGTTGAGTATTTTCTTGTAAATAAGATGCAAGCCATTTAGATTGACGAAACCATAATATTGTATGTACTTTTACCAATATTAAACCTTGTTTTAGATAAAATTGTAATACTCTATAATGCAAGATATAATTCGATTTCGATTTAAGTGCCAATAGTAATTTTGAGTATTTACCATTCGGTGGAACTTCATTAGTGGGAGCACACGGAAAATCAGAATGGTATTCGTGTAAATAATTTGGATACTCTAAGTCCACTTCTAGAAAAAAAAAACATTCACTATCCGTGGGCCAATTGATAATTTTATTTTTGTCTTGCCAATTGTCAATTTTATCCTCCCACCGAAAACCACCATATGGTAAATAGTCAATCATTGATAGTCCGTACAGATTGTTCATGTCAATATAGAGTAAATGAGATTTTTCTTTTTCCGCATCAAAATCATGTACGTAAGGATTATTAGCTTTGGCATATCTTAACACAGCTTGAGTAATACCTCCGCGAATCGATTTTTCTACAAACATATACATATTGATATCTGATAAAAGTTGAAGTTCAATTTTTCTTCTATATAACATGGCTTGCCATGCCAACCCAGGTGTAGTAAAACAATTAATCGGATCAATGCAAAAAGCATTTAAACATGTCTTTCTAAAATTCTCCAACACATCTGCTGTGAGAAGTACATCACATTTTAAATATAGATCGTGGTAGTCCCCTAAATTTTCACATTTAAACACACGCCAAATCAGTTTTGCATATTGATAATCAGTCTCGGAAATTTGTGTTCCATTCAATTTGCTATTAAATGCCTCTATTTCAGGAAATTCAATTTCATTAAATGTATCTAAATTTGTTATGTAATCAGAATAATAAATTCCCTTACAAAGAATAAAAGGGAACTTATCATCAGAAAAATATTGCTTTGTATAGACAAATTGCTCAGGTTTTAATTTCGACACCAAATTTTCGAGACTGTACGGCAGGAATTTAAATAAGTCTACAAAACGTAACTCGATAGGTCTACCATTAAAATTAAAGTGCTTAGAGAATGTGATGTATTTCTCAGTGCTTTCAGCAATTACCGAAATATTGTCAGGGGTACAACCTAATTCTTTCACAAATAAATGTGCATCATACCCAGACAAATTATGGAAGAAGACAGGGATAAAATTACTTTGACGTTTAATTTGTAAATTGCAACTGTTGCACACCGTGGCAATATACTGACCAGTTAAATGGTTATGATGTTTAACTTTTCTATTGTTACTCGTATATTTACTATCGCAAACAGAGCATTCAGGGGATAGGTTCAACTCCTGTAACTGAGGACTATTTAATGGTATTAATGGTTTTTGTTGATCTAATATGTTTATGATTTTTCTTAATTCATTCTCCATAGCAGACATAAACTTCATCGATACATTTTCTCCTCGATAAATAACTAAATCTGATTTCATATATTTGTTACTCCAACATACAATATAACCAAAACTGCATGGTATATGTTGCTGAATTTGTATTGTATGAGATGCACTTTGTTTATTCATAGGTTTTAATAAACTTTCAAAATCTGCAACTATTATCACATCATTCTGTAATAACAATTTCAAATTTCGAAATTTTAAAACTTCTCCTTGTTTCGGCATGTTAATTTTGGTTGGAGTGTGTTCTTTACATAATTTGTCATGTTCATCTAATTTTGATTTGTTATTTGATGTGATTTGTTGATTTGTAAACATCGTCTAAAAATAAATGTTTGATGAGTACCTAACTGATGTCTAACTAAACCATTTAAATTTGTAATTAAACAATAATGAGAGTTTAAATATAATAAATCTACATGTTTAAATACACCTGTATTTTTGCTTATACGTAACGGAAAAAATGTTTCATTATCATAATCAATGCCATATATATTAATGGAAATTTGTTCCTTAGTAAATACGGAATTATACATATGTTCAAATTTGTTTATGTGTTCTACTTCAACTGCAAATTTTATATTCGTTTTTTCAAATAATGGTAATAAAGTATTAATATCTTGTATGTAATTATTCACACGATGTGGATGTTGTTTTGTGGGATGCAACGCAGCTAGAATACTATACATAAAACATCTATTATCGTTATTTTCAATATTTATAACACATTTTGTGGATAAAATCCATTGAGGCAAATTTACATAATTTTTCTCTTTATGACTGTTCAATAACGCATTGATATTTTTATAAGACAATAATGACTGTTGCAATTTTCTTCACAATACAGTAAATCTATACGTTTATCTACACATGTGTTTTCGCTTATACGTAACGGAAAAATTGTTTCATTATCATAATCAATGCCATATATATTAATAGAAATTTGTTCCTTAGTAAATACGGAATTATACGTATGTTCAAATTTGCTTATGTGTTCTATTTCGACTGGAAATTTTATATTCGTTTTTTCAAATAACGGTAATAAAGTATTAATATATTGTATGTAATTATTCACACGATGTGGATTATCTTTTGCGGGATGCAACGCAGCTAGAATACTATACATAAAATTTCTATTATCGTTATTTTGAATATTTAGAACACAATTCTTTTTAGATAAAATCCATTGAGGTAATTTTATAAAAGAAGAAGCTGACAGAGAATCATATTTACTGATTTTAATTTCTAAGTGATGGTTTGGTTCAGAACATAAAGACCACCCTGATTTCTTAATTGCTCTATTTTCTTGTTCAACTAAAATTTTATTAAATAGTTTTTCTATTATAGAATTCACATCTGTACTCGGTAAAATAATTTCGTTACCACTATTTACAAAGAATCTACATGTTTCTAAATCTACTGGTTTTACAAAAGTTGTAGCCAAAGAAAAATTTACTTTAAACGATGTCTTAGTTTGTCCTTGTTTTAATATATCTAAACAGTCTTTTCTTTTATTATTTAAAAAACATCCACTATCCTCATTTAAAACAGTATCACATTTTAAAATGATTTTTTAAAAATTATTATTAAATAGAGTATCAGTTGGTGAATTGATAGTATTTAATTTAACCTTTTTTGTTGCCATTTTTTTAAATAATTCAGTGTTACTATAATAATTCTGAAGTGAGTTTTTATAATATAATATTATTATTATAAAATGTCTTACCTACAAAAGAAAACAAAACCACACTAATAATAAACCACACTAATAACAAAACCACACTAATAATATAAACGCACACACACAAAAATATCTGAACTTTACGCTTCAAACACCAAACAGGAAGTGATTACAAAAAAACATCTCGGTCAGTCTTTTATACCTGTGTGATCGCATTACGTCATATTGCGCAATAGGTATGAGTCATGCTCGGGGATTCCCCTCTTTTTATATACCTTTGTGATTGATTACATTACGTTCAAGGATTCCTTTTTTTCAATCCTATCGTTGAATGACAAGTTATTGTCTGTTAAAGAGAAAACTAGCTCAATGTTTTTTAAAATCCGGATGAATAACGTAATGAGAATTATCCACATATGGCGGAAGTTACTATGTAACTGATAACAAAACACGGAAGTTCATATTCCTCTGCAATCTTTAAATAATCTCTGTTATGTTCAAATATAGGTTAGAACAAATTCACTCCTTAAAAGAATCTTTGCTATAGGGTTCGAATGTATTATCTGTTATGTTCAAATAAGAGATGAAAAATGAGAACGAGTACACCCCCGTAGTCTTATGTCTGCTATGTGTTGTTGGAAAATAAGCCATGTTCTTTTATTAGCTGTGCTATGTATTATCTGTTCTGCTGTGTGTTCATAGTCTCAGTGTAATTTCTGCTATGTTAAAATAGGGGTTGAAAAATATGGAACGAGATCACCCCTTAAAATGTGATCATAAAAGAGAACGAGTTCACCCTTTAAAATGGACTATGTTTCATCTTCGGTGGAACGAATACACCCTCATTATTGTCTTAGTTTTATGTATTTTCTACTATGTTCAAATAGGGGTTGGAATGAGTACACCCCTGCTATGCTTCGTAGTCTCTGTCTGATGCGCTATGTTAAAATAAGGTTTGGAAACGAGTCCACCCTATCTGCTATGTTTCGTAGTCTCTGTCTGATGCGGTATGTTGAAATAGGGGTGGAACGAATACAACCTCATTACACCCTTGTTATGTTATGTACTCTTATGAAAATGGAGATTGTTGTGTGTTACGTAGTCTCACTGTAATTTCTGCTATGTTAAAATAAGGGTTGGAAAATAAGCCATGCTCTTTTATTAGCTGTAATCTCTGCTATGTTAAAATAAGGGTTGGAAAATAAGCCATGCTCTTTTATTAGCTGTATTTCTGCTATGTTAAAATAGGGGTTGGAAACGAGTACACCCTTGAAAGAGTGTTCATAAAAGGGAACGAGTCTTATGTATTATCTGTTCTGTTGTGTGTGCGTAATTTCTACTATGTTCGAATAGGGGTTGGAAAATATGCTCATAAAAGGGAACGAGTTCACCCTCTAAAATGTGCTCGTAAAAGAGAACGAATACACCCCCTAAAAAGTGCTCATAAAAGGGAATAAATTCACCCCTAAAATGGAGGTCGTAAAAAACCGTGGGCTCACGGTGTACGGTGCTCAATTTCTCAGGGGCTTCTGAATTGTCTGATGCTGTTCTATGTTGTTCCAGGTTGGCCCAGATCGATCCATTTTCTACTACTATAGCAGCAACGTGAGAACAGCAGCCAACAGTTCTGTTCACGAAAACCGAAATTGAAACCGAAAACCGGAAACAGTGATGAAGATTAATTTATTTCTATTCATTCTTTGTTTCATCATATTAAACACACATATACAGTAATATCATCGAAACAAACTAAACACATGGATAGCTATTAACAACAGGCATATTATTAACCAACTGTTACCAAAAAAAGAACAATTACTAAAGAAAGATCTATATGTATCACACAACATTGATTATGTGCATAATTAACACAAAATGCGGGAATGTATAATTTCAGTTGATGTACAGCAGTGGTGTAGCCAAAGGAGGTGTGAACATGGTCGAGAATCCCCTTCATCCTCAGAGACCAATTACCGTTAAGACAAAAAATACTTGTTATCATAAGATTCCAATGTTATAACAACTTCATCTCCTCCCCCATTCAAAGGTATTGGTTATCCTAGTGGTGTAGAGTGTGTATCATACGTATACCACATAGATGCTGACCTATGTACATTTGCCTTTTTTCACTATGAGGTACACTTGCGAACAAAATGAAAACCATATATGTTGTTAGGGACCCTCTCAAGAAAAAGCTGGCAAAAAACTGTGGGTGTAACAAATAAACTTCTACTATTTTTTTTTGAAAATTACAAAAAAATACCAATTTTCAAGCTCAGAATATTAAAAAAAATTTTTTCCGACTTTTCTCTTGCTGAGAACACCTAACATCTTTTTTTCATGCCGTTTAGGAGAGAAAAAATAATAATTTCAATTTTCCTTCCCCCTCCTAACACCCCTCCAAAAGCGCTTGGGGGGCTGAAATTTTGGAAACCGAGTTTCTCATAAATGTTAATCGATACTGTAAATTTGGTGCAGATATGCTTGGGGGAGCTTTCACGTCCTTATTCCGCTAAGCCCTTTTTCCAGGTAACTGTAACGGTAACGCGTCACAAATTTCTAAGGAATATACCTAGTTTTATTTAGTTTCTTTTGCGTTACATTTCGGACGAGTAACTATAACATGTATGTTTTTCCGGAGACAAATCTTTGTTTTCTTTCCTCTTGTAAATCTCTTAGAATGGAGCAATGGAGCATGAACTGTCAGTGATCAACAGTCATCGACACACAAAGAAACAGATAAGATCTTAGGGCCACTTGCTGGTTTCAGAAGGGGAGTATAACCTCAGGGAAATCACGTGTACTAATTGCAAGAAAAGCACCTGGAAGATTTTGTAGTAGTTTTTTACAGCTCTAAATCAATACATTCAGTGAGTGAACTGCAAGTGCAATGATAGTCTAGCTTTCCTTAACAAAAATATTTGAAAAAATACTTTTTCTTAAAAGATGAGGACGAGGACATAATTTAAAAGTAAAATGTCTGAAGTGTACCGGCGGGAAATATTTATCAATAGGCAGGAGTTCGTCTACATTTTTGAAGAAACATCTGAAGCTTTTTTTATTATTATTATTTCTAGAGTATACCGAAACAGTACTGTGTAAAGCCGAGTTCCCTCTGCTTCATCTGCATATCAAAATGCAGATGACTGCACATTTACATATCACTATGTTAATTTTGTGAATGAATTAATTACTTTTAATTAGGTTTATTTTACATATTGTTAAATATTTAACACAGAGCGAAATACAGTTGTATTAATACTCTTTGATATTTATTTTATTCTTGTATATGTACATTTATCGTAGGTTTATTGATGTGAATATGTAGTTTACATGCATCTTATGACCGGGAAGTAGTATGTAAATAGCTATATGTATGACCGAATTTGAATATTTTGCATACAAGAGATAGAAAGAAAATATATAATATCAGTTATTTCGTATAACGCAGATTTGGATTTCTTTATGCTGAGAGAGCAAGTTCAGCGATTTTTTTTTCTGGCGACAGCGATCTGTCCTGAAAGTCTGTTGACAATTGCTTGCTACTATGAGGAAGAAGAAATGTCTAGGTAACCATGAAGAGGAAAACAATATGGTATAGGAAGTACGCAGGAAACTTCCTGTGTACAGAATTCCTAGCTGGAAACATCGAGCTTGCAATGCACTGTAATCTTTGTTTAAAATATCATAAAAAATTTAGCATCGATATGCTGGATTTTGAATTTCTATACGTGTGCTTTTCACACCTTTCAAAGGAATGTCTCACCTCTCGGGCGTTGAGCGTCTATAGCAAGTGACTGTTGGTCGTCAGCCAGCGAATCTTTTTCTACTTTTCCCGAGATGCATTGCTTGTTTGAGATTGTGTATTTTATTTTGACTATATCATATATATTTTACTAATACTATCGTATTACGCTCACAAGTTCTTGGAAATTACGTTATAATTCATATCTTGATTTTTAAACATGATTCCTTTCGTCAAAGACATTTACATCTTTGGTTTGTTTTCAAAATTTGTTAGCATCAACAAATTTTCCTTCCCTCTCTTCTTGGAGAAATGGCAGCCGGAAATAGCAGAAGAGAATGGGTATACCATGGAAAAATGAATCCCTATACTATAATTATGGAGTGTCATCAGTATATATCTGTGTAATTTCTGTTATTTTATTTTATTTTATACAAAGATCAATAGAATTGTAAAATTGCATTGACAATTAAAATGTATTTTTTTCATCATATATAACAATGTAATTAAGTTAATCCAATAATCGAGATTTGAAAGCAATTAGATACAACCATAAGTAATTACATAAGAATTGTAAAATAACAATGATTATTAAAAAAACTGTTATAATGAAAATTTCAAATGAAACAGTAAATATCTATTCTTCGGTACTTTGTTCCCATGATGTTCGGCAGGTACTACTAAATCTTCTGCTTTCAAAGGCTCCAACCTGTCATGTTATGTCACTGTCTTGACGTACGGTACAGCATTCATGCTGTTTATATATATATATATATATATATATATATATATATATATATATATAAACTTATGGACTGTGAGCTGTCTCTTCATACTCCTTGCTCGGTTGCTACATAAATTGATGCACCAATGATGTTTGTTTTTTCTCCTAACCTCCCTTCTCCGCAATTACAGAAGAAAGACTTCTTCTAGCTCTTTACTAGTGAGTAACGTTCCCATTATAGCCGACACGTTCCAACGTTGAATGGCTATGCTTATGCGTTGAATCAGGAAACTTTTTGCTCGATTATCTCCTGATTTACTTGATAGACGGTGGCCGATTTCTTTTATAAATTTGAGGCCTCCTTCTTCCCAAGAACCGCTAGACTCAATTGCTATTGCGACAAAGCAATAGTTATCAAGTAGATTGCTATATTTATTCCTTTTTTCTTTCGCTCTTCGAGCAGCTACGAGTCCAGCTTGTACTGAGGCATATTGTAGGTTGGAGGGGGCATAGGTGTCTGAACATGTGAAGTCCCAAATCAATGCCTTTCCTTTCTTCCAAGGTACTAATGTCATACCATCGGGTCTTTTTCCGTCAGATCGGCTGCATCCAATCGGTTCCCTCACTGCTGGGATCCCTGCTGATATTAATGCTCTTAATATTATATCATTTACACTTGAATGACGTGGGTGTCTGCCTGCGCTGCTTTTGCACGACAAACCGTGTAATCCTTTTTTATCTACAAAGGTGTTACAAATGGGGCAGTGGTGTGGTTCACATATATCTGCTCCCAACCGTAGTGCAACTGATACTCGGAAGCTCTCATTGGATAGGTGTAGGCCCAGAGATGGTGATGGTAGAGCTTGAAGCCATGCTCCGTTTTCTGGGGACATGACCGCTAAAAGTCTGGCTTTATTTTCGATGTTATTTGTAGTCTGCAATAAATAAGCTGCATGGCAATTAACGATGGGCTCGTCCCAAGCCGACTGATTGTTACGTTTTTCGAGAGCCGGAGGGTCTAACCCAACTAAATTTGTCCATTTAGCTATGCAGTCCATCACATCTGGATTGGTGATTTCGTCGTTATCCCATTGAAGAAGTGAACTAACTATTTGACTTGCACCGTAGAAAGACGCTAAAAAGGACGGAATAGCCATATCTGTGGCGCGACGGATTCCAAGGCCTCCATTTTTGACTGGTAAAAAAGCTTGTATCCACGAGTTGTTATTAAGAGAACAATTGAGGATGGATTCCAGACCAGTTTTAAGAGTATCGTCATACTTTTCCAATAGGGCATCTTCCTTCCAAGATGGAGAGCATCGGAGGAAATAAAATAATCTCGGCATTCCAAATGAAGCTCTTAACAGATAAAAAGCAGAATGGGCTGAAAGCTTGGAAAGTCGTGACATAAAAAATTCTAGTTTGGAGGTTTTGTCTAGTAACATTTTGCTCCGTGCCTCTGTTGAGATAGCTGAACCTAAAAGCTCTGCATTACTTGGTGTAAGGAGCTGAATACCAGGTGCTGATTTATTAAAGATATCATAGAGGTTCTTAATTTGTTCTTCTGTAGCACCGAGGAATCCTACTTCGCATTTGGAGCAATTTAGCGATAAGCCAATTGATGATGCGTGTGTACGAATGTTGTCTAATGTTTGTAGTATTACGTCTGTATTTCCAGCTATTGTTCCATCATCCAAATACCAGACATTCAGCTCTGCGTTTATGTTATTAACAATTGGTTGGAGAGTCATAGCAAACAGTGCTGGACCTAACGGATCACCTTGTTGAACACCTCGCTGTGATAGAATAGTGTTATCTCCTATATATAGGTTGCTTGGTTGAGAATAGCATTGAGAGATGTACGAAAAATATGCTGGAAAATTCTTTTTAACAGATAGCAACATGGAATCTCGATTTAATTCATTGAAGGCATTTCTGAAATCAATTTTTAAAAATGCTTTCACTTGGGTGTGCGTAGTAGAATAATATGTGCGGGCTGCATGTACTGCTGCTTCCGCCCCAAATGGGACACAGACTCCTAGTTGGTGTGGATATAGTATGTCGATAAGTGATTCGCGCATCTTGTAGCAGATTATTTTGGCCGACAATCGTCTCCAAATATTGCCCACGGCTATTGGCCGAATTCCTCCGCTTTTTTTCTTAAGGGCAAGTAACGACGCACCGAAGAATATCGGTCTCAATGTTGTAGGTACATTTCCCGATATAATGAGGTGTAACAGTTCTCTGATAACATTGATAAGCTGGTCTCTAGATTCATAATCGTGTGATAGAACTAAATCTTTTAGAATTGAAGCTCTGAGGCTATCCATTCCACCGGCGGACCCAGAAGGAAAAGATTTAATTGCTTTCAATAATTCAGCTGATGATACTCTAGTTGCTGATTCTGATGCCTCTGGAGGTTCAGGGATGGCTAATAAATGTGAGTGAGCTGGATGTTTTGCTCTGAGTGCTTCTAACAATGAATTATCTGGAGTTGCTATGGAGTCTTCGGATGTTAATAGTCTTACTGCTCCTCTAACATCACCGTCCGATAGTTTATTTTCAATGTTCTTGCTGTGGAATGATGTGGATTTTGACAAATCACGAACTTTGTATAATTTAATTAATTCGGCTGACAAAGCTTCTCGATGATTATCCGACCAGTTTCGTATTCTTTGCTTCACCCATGTGGTGAGGTTAGTAACTTTTTCGGCATATGGAGGAATACAGAGAACCACATAAGGGAAGATTAAAAGATCTAGCCAAGCATCAATACTATTATTATTCGTGACCTTTTGTAGAACTTCACTTAAGGAGTGAGCCATAGCTGGTCTGGCGCCTCGAGGAACTCGTCGGAGTGTAGGAATATGGGACTTTAAAAATATTAACAGTTCGCCTATTTTAGCTGTTGAGTCCGTTGAATTTTCCTCAATCGCTTCGTGCGTTAATATATTTGAAATATAGGTAATGGCACTTTTCGCATTGGAAGAAGATAGATTTTTCTTGAGTGATTCGCGGTGGCATCTACTAGTATGTATGGCTAGACCTCGTTGGCTTAGAAAACACTTATGGCAATATGAACATTGCGCTTCATTTGGCTTGCTAGATGTGTCCAAATTAGGACCTGGATCCTCCTTCTGACAAGAGGCATCCGCATCTTGAATGTTCGTTGCATATTGAACCTCCTCTCCCACTTCCGTTTTATTGGTAACCTTTCTTTCTGTCATTATTGGACATAATTGTGCTTATTATATCAATTTAATTTAAAATAGATTAAAACAAGCTGATTTGATTCAAATATTAACGAATTATAATGCCCGTTTCATTGTTGTAGTCAACTGAATTAATGCTTGAGAATATGATTTCACAGAACTACTTAACCACTGGACCGAATTTAATACGGATTTCACATCTCTCACTTGTCGATCATCACTAGCACCAACACTGCACCTAGACGCGTCAAAAAGTCAATATTCCCTTATTTCTAGAAGGGTTCTTGCAGAGAGACGCTATTCAACCCGCACTAGTTTACAACAATTACAACAATATCTGTGTAATTATATTCTGTTTTACCATTCATATCTTTATGTATGTTTAATGATGGTTTTCTATGTTGTAAATAATGTGTAAAAACAAAATATGTATTTGTTTACATGTATTGCTGCAATGGACAAATGTTTGTCCAAAAACTTTCAGAACTGCCGCTAGTTGCAGTGAGGGCAGCACCTATCAAGTGTGGTTTGAAATATCTGTGCAGTTTTGCCGGTCCTGGCCCTTGTGTCTGCACAGACCCCCAGGATTTAGCCTCCGGCTACTAAACATTCCAAAAACAATCCCGAGAAGAGCGAGTCTCTTGCTTTTCAGCAAGAAACAGAACTATGCAGGGAAAAGGAGACAAACCGAAAGTTAGTTGTGATTAGAACCCGGAAGCGTCAGCACGACGGCTGCAAGGACTTCCGTTGACTTGTATATAACAGAAGTTATATACAGTGATTCGTTGTGTGGTCAGTTATATTTTTCAAGTATTTATTATACTACAACTATATCATCATGAGTGTTTATATAAAAGCTTAAAACTGTGAAACAACGTTCTCCGTGCTCACACACACCATATCTTGAAGTAAAGTTTCATCGTGCTTGTTCTTTCTGCAGAAACTGTAGGCTATAATGGCCACTTATAATTTTAAAATTTTCAGTGCAACGTATTTAAGTTGACATTTGCATAGTGCATCGCACTTACATTTTAATCTTTATTAGTGAAAATCTGTACTACTAGAAACATGTCTCAAAAGAGCTAATTGCCTGTCCGAGCCTATGGGCAGGGCTCTCCGGAACTTTCTTAATGAGACAGAGAAGATAATATTTTACTTGTGCTGTCTAGCACTCCAGTGCATATTTGTAGCACTACTACTACCAGGATCTTTTCTGGTTTCCATAGACAAAACTTCAGTATGAATTGTTAGGATCCAGTGTGTTTAATCATCACATGAACTGTCCACCATCCCTTTCGAGTGCAGAGACTCTCAGCGGAAGTGGAACCTGATTCATCTTATAATAATGAAACTGTGTCTTGTAATATAGTTTGGTGAATGTTTGTTTATTTGCTTGTCCCCATATTGAAAGACGGAAAGATACATATAAACTCTCAGAAAATGAGGATATATAATTCATTTTCTATACGCTGTAAATTATTATGATCGATGAATTTTTTGTTTACTTATCTATTCATATATATATATATATATATATATATATATATATATATATATATATATATATATATATATATATATATAACGTATATCATGTGTTATCAGATAACCGAGTTCTACATATTGGTTAGTACAAAGTGTGAAAATATAAAATTTTAATTGTGTGTTCAGTGGTGCACCATTTAAGTAATTGGCATTTTAGTGTTTTAGTGAAAATGCAGTTATCAAGTGTTTATGTGGAATAACCTACATCATCATTCAGAAAATAGATCGGACCACCTAACAGTAGCCAGAGGGTTTCCTTTTTCCTGTTTGGTAAGCACCCAAAGTGTTAATTTCAGATGTGTTTTCTTGCAGGATGGCGAGTTAAGGAAAGATTCCATCACTTAACTCAAGTATTCTGACCACCTTCCTGGTTGGGGCTCAGGAAGGCATCGCCCCATAGAACCACATACCTCAGTTATGAGTGTAAAGGGGATATTAACAGGCTGATATATGTTCACCTTAGTTTAAGTTTTTTTCTTTTAAAAGTGTTTAATTACTCTCCTTTACAAGTAGCATCAGTGACCATAGCTGAAGGTAACATTTTAAAACCCTGAGATATTTTTCAAATCCCTGAGATATTATTTTTTATATAGTATTTGTTTTCTCATGCTCTATGAAGGTATCAAGCGTTGTAGTGGCGGCTCCAGAAGAATGTCCACTTTTGACTTCAGTAGGGAATTTGCATACTGAAAAGTAAATTTATGAATTATCTCCTGATAATATTTTAATTATTATTTTATTCCCTCATCACACCACCACATTTTGTAGTGGATGTTCTCTCTTAGAACAACCTACGCAATATAGATGTGTCACACCATGCATTGGATACACACAAAGATGTGGCTTCCAGCTTAAAGGGGCAATATTCTAGTCAGAATACAAAATTTGGCTTTTAAATTTTCGGTTTATGTGTTGTAATCCTCTAAATTTTCCAAGAACGTGTGGTACTATATTGATATGTTTATAATTTGTGTGTTGACCTGTATAATTCTAAGATCTGTTTAGAGAATTCAGGAAATTAGAATTTAGGGGGGAAGTCAATTAGTTTATTTGGTAATCATATTTTAAATGGTTGTAACGAGAGCACAGGCTCGCAGTAAAGTAGTAGAAATGGAAAACGAGTTTGTAAATGAGGATTTCGCTCAGAGCGCAGACGAGCGCGTAGATGGTGTTACGGATAGGACCGATGGGGTGGAAACTGTTCCACCGGCCACCGTTAGAGAACCGGAAGTGCCGGTTAGGGAAGAAAACCAGACAGAGCCGACTGTCGTTTCTAGAAGTTCTGATACGATCAGTAATGAGATTAGCAGTATTAGTGGGATAAACCTAGCAGCCATTTTAAGAGAAATTTTGCAAGGTCAGAAGAAAGAAGAAAGTGCCAGAAACTTAGAGAGTAGCTTAGAACAGGTGCGAAATGAGTCACAACAAAGCAGTATTAGGTTAGAACAAGGATTGGAACATGACCTGGAGCAGGTGAGAAAAGAATCGAGAGAAAACAACAAACGTCTCGAACAGGCCATAGAAATAACTAACGCTAGATTAGAACAAAGGCTAGATCAAGTAAACAGTAGGCTTGAGAACAGTGAGCGTCAACTCTCAGAGCGGTTGGAGAATACCACCTTGAAACTCAGGGGGAGATTGAAGGCACTAGAGAGGGGTTAAATTCTCGTGTCTCCGAGACAGTGCAAAAATAAGAGGAAGTTCAAGAGAGCGCTAGCAGTGTTGCCAGACAACTCGAAGAGAACTACAGCGAGTTGACAGAGGGTCTTCAACAAGTCACGTCTCGTGTTTAACAGACCACTATAAGCTTAACTAATCAGGTCAGCAGAGTAGAGGTGAGCTTTGCCTCTCAAATAGCCAAACTTAGGGAGAGATCGAACAAGAAACGCATCTGGAGGAGATACGTTCTGACTGTAATGGTAGCATCCGTCAGATGCAGGACACCGCGCAAGATGTTTGTAAAATTAGAGCAAAATATGGAGCAGTGGACGAGTACCGTACAGAGAGAGAGACCAATGAAGTAATCGAGGGACGATTAGCGAACATCTCCGTCTCTTCCACACGAGCAAGATCTCCATCACAGAACATTTCCTCTAGGTGCGATTTGTCCGGTTCTCAACCTGAGAGCCTGGCAGCATCCCGCGAGACAGATCTAATTCCATCGACGTCTTGTGTGTGCCCACACGAGACGAGACAGAACCTGGCAACAGCGCTCGGCTTGCTGCATAGAGATGTCACCCTTCCGAGCTACGTTGGCACCGCGAGCGAGACCGAGACGTTTAACTTCCTGCAAGACCTTGACCGGTACTTTGATGTAACTGGGGTACCGAGTAAAATGCGACTAAGCTTGGTTTCCAGGGCTCTCCGAAATACGTCGCAACAGTGGTTTCAAGTGAACCTATGTAAAATCAATTCGTATGAGGACTTCATATCACTGTTCCGTAGCTGTTATTTAAGTGAAGAAAGATTAGCTAATCTCAGGGCCACTATACTGACGTCACAGTATGACAGTCGCGTGCACAAGTCTCCAGCTGAGTACCTGCTGGACTTGTTGCACAAGAACAGCATCCTAGAGCCTAGGATGTCTGACAGTACATTGCTGAAATTTCTTCCCAGGCACTTCCCAAATTGGTTGTTTCGTGCTATTGTGTCTCCCGCCCGAAAACTATTTCGGAATTAGTAAATCTTGTGCAGGAACTGCAAACCTCTAAGAACAATAGGAAGCAGTTCTTTCAACAGAACCCCAGGAAGGGAGTTAATATGCTTGAAATAAGCATGGAAAACGAAGGAAGGAACTCCCCCGGCCAAAGTGGTAGGAGACACTCTCGCCCGCAGGCTAAGCGAAATCGCGAGAGTCAACAGCTCTACCAGAGACGACACAACAACAACCAGAGCACTCCGCCCCGTAACCATGGTAATGGGAGCGGGTCATCTGGTTGGTCACGTGGCAACAACAACAACAATTCCAGCCACCACACCACTCGTGGAGCCAGAGGTAGGAGAGGCAACGCAAGGAATCCCGCGCCTCAGCGAAACACACTCAGAGGGGAGGAATCAATACAAGTGTTGGAGAGGTATGACAGGGAGCGTCCTCCACCCAACCAAAACAGTAACACACGTGCAGACATGACTAATCGCTCATCCTCCTCAGGGAGAGAATGAGAACTGTCTGCACAAACTTGCGACAACGGTAGACTGGACACGGATATTACTGGTTCATTTGAGTTGACTAATAATTTTTCCAAGTATGTGCATAATAGAGTAACCTTAGTAGAAGATGAATCTAATTCAGATGAGCGCGAAACTGCAGTAAAGGAAATTAGTACTATAGAAGAAGAAGAAAATAATTGTGATTTTTGTAGAAAAATAATTAGCACGTCACATTTTAATGAGGTTAATGTAGAAAATAAAATTTCATTGTTAAGTAGAAATGGAGAACATATTGACA
Organism: Thermobia domestica; assembly: GCF_964235325.1. Lineage (NCBI taxonomy): Eukaryota > Metazoa > Arthropoda > Insecta > Zygentoma > Lepismatidae > Thermobia > Thermobia domestica. Next base: position 159,408,392 of record NC_137471.1, read on the forward strand.
TAGACAGGGAGATTTTTGAAGAGGCAAATTGAATTTTTAAGAACATTTTTGATTCTAGTAGTAAACCGTAGCCTTGCAACAATGTCATTTCTCTTCCAGAGATAAATATAAAATTATTTTTCACGATGTTGATTGCCTCCTTGATACAGGAGCGACTTGTAGCGCAATTTCGAAGGAATTTTATAACACTGTGTCGAATAGTAACCCCCCACCTGCATTTTTAAGTGCGAAGAATAATAGAGTTACGTCAGCATTTGGAAATAAAGCTTCAACGTTAGTAGGACAGACTCTACTTGTGATAGAACTACAAGGGAAGGAATTTCATACGTTAGGGATAATCATTTCTGGTTTGAATAGTTCATTGATCCTTAGTTCGAACTTTTTCACAGAACCTCGTGCTGTGTTAAACTATGACACCGGCATTCTACATCTTAACCATCCCCATGATGTAGAAATATCTTTTAGATCAATAGATTGTGCAACCGAAGACTTAGTAGTTCATTGTATTGAGTGGAATGGTGAGTGCAGCAGACCGTTTTTATTAATGGATGAATTAGATAATATTGATGATGATTTTTCCCGTCAGGTGGTAGACGGAAGGCCAATACGGTAATTGCTCCTGAAGAGTGTAAGACCTCAAGAGAGAAGGCATCTAGTGCACCGCGCTTGGACGATGGTAGATTCCCAAGCACCCAAGAATTGGCAGATTATGTTTTCCCACCGGAAGAGTGGTTGAAAGTAAAGACTCGCGCCTCCTATAGTGATATTGAAGAATACATTTCGAACTACTCAGATCTCTCGGACACACAGAAAGAAAGTTTTAAAGCTGTGCTAGTTAAGCATCAGGCGTTATTTGATGTCAAGCCTGGTTGCATAGTTAACTACGAGCATGAGATTGGAGTAAGGGACGAACGTCCCATAAAGACAAAACTCTATCATTACCCTAAGAGATTTAAAAACCAGGTATGTAACGAAATTTCGAGATGGTTAGCGTGGGGTATTATTCGTAAACAACCAACAGCTTACATTAATCCGCTGGTTGTTACTGCGAAAAGTGATGGACGTATACGCGTATGTTTAGATGGTCGAGCTTTGGCGAAAGTTTCTGGTGATTTATCCGACCGGCCCATGCCTCCCTTGTCTGTTCTTCAGGATATTCGTGATAAGTCATGGTTTAGCTGTATGGACGCCACTGAAATGTTCTTACAAATAAAAGTAAAGGAAAGTGACCAAAAATATTTCGGTTTCTTGCACGAAGGAATTTTGTATGTTTTTCAGAAATTACCGTTTGGAACAAAACAAAGTCTAGCCTCATGTGTATGTGCGTTAGATATGATTATTGGTGCTGAAGCAAGAGATTACTGTGGCCAATATGTCGATGACCTAGTTTTGGCCGACACAAGCTTCACAGAACACCTAGAACACCTAGATAGAGTGTTAGGTTTACTTGCTGCAGGAGGCCTAACTCTTAGGCTGAAAAAGTGCAACTTCGCGCGGAAGAAATTGAACATACTTGGTTTCCAGCTTTCTCAACACGGTATCGGTAAAGATCCGGAGAAAGTGAAGTCGGTGTTGAATTTTAGAACACCAAGGAACGTAAAAGCGCTGAGATCGTTCATAGGTTACTGCCAGTATTACCGAAGCTTCAGCAGAAAGTACTCGAAAGTCTTATATCCGTTGTTCAGTATGCTGAAGAAAAATGTAAAATTTAAGTGGGAACCAGTTCATCAGGCTGCAATGGACAGGATTAAACAAATATTCCAAGAGGAAGTTGTATTGAAGAGTGTCTTGCGTGATAAACAATTGATTTTTGAATGTGACGCTTGTGACTTCGCGTGCTCCTCTTTATTGTACCAACGTGATGACAATGATGAGATTCTTGTGATTGGTTTCTCATCACGTGTGTTCAATGCTGCACAAAGGAATTACTCAATCACTGAGAAGGAGTTCGCGGGACTCATAGATGGGGTAGTGAAATTTAAACATTATCTTGTAGGAACAAAGTTTAAAATTAGAAGTGATCACCTTGCACTGAAGTTTATTTTATATTGTAGGCTTACTAATCAGCGCATTAGCCGCTGGGCTATGCTGATCTCGAATTTCAATTTTGAATTCGAATTTGTTAAGTCGAGTGAAAACTTGAGTGATTCCACTCAAGATACCCTCCTCACACTCAGGAAGACCTCAGTGCTGCACGGATACTTATTCTTCAAGAATCACTGATGTCCATTCTCACAGAGATCCCATGTGAGTTGAGGAAGATGATTGCCATATTGCCAGAGATGCAGTCCTATGATCCATTTTATGGAAAAATCAAGAAGGAAGTAGAGGAGAAGACAAACTCACCACGTATGAACGGTGCTTGTCACCGTTTTGAAGTATTGAAAGGGCATTTATGTAAACGTGACCGGGAAGGAGTTCGAATCAGCATCCCAGAAGTGTTAGTAGCTCCATTGCTCGATTATTACCATTCAGATCGGGGACACATGTCAGCCAGTAAGCTACTACCTCTTCTGACAGTTTTTCGTATGGCCGAAGATGAGAGCAAGTGTGAGAAAATACTGTGCTTCTTGCGATTTATACCAGAAGAGTACCCCACCCCAATGTTATCGTCCAGGACCACTGAATCCTGTTGTTGTGAAGAAACCAAGTTACTTGGTCTGCGTCGATTGGCTTGGGCCAATCACAAAAAGAATTGGGGTAGTCCAATATATTTTGGTGTTTTACGATGCATTCTCCAAGTTAGTGGGGTTAAATGCATGCAGAAAAGCGAACACTACCACTGCAGTACGGAAGCTAAAGGAGTACTTAAAACTAAGTCCTAGTGTGGAACTAGTCTTAACAGACAGAGGGGCACCTTTCCAGTCTGAACGCTGGGAGAGAGTTATCAGATCTAGGGATCAAGCACATTATGTCCACGCCATACTATCCTCAGGGAGAAATGGCAGAAGTGGCAGTGAAGGTAACCGTACGGTTGCTGCGTAAATTGTGCCATGATAACCAGAAATTGTGCCCCAAATACCTGGAGAAGATTGAGAAGTGCTTAAACTCAGCGAACCACCTGACCACTGGCGTTTCTGCGTATGAGTGCCATTTTGGCCTCTCTATGTTACGTGACATAGCAAGAATTTTTGAGATTCCCGAAGTGGAACAACGCCATGTCGTGCAGTTTTATGTGGAATTTGGAAGGAAAAATCACAAGAAAAATGCTGCTGCATGAAAGAGAAATTTTGACAAGACACATCGTACTATAGTGTACAGTGTTAGTGATCTTGTTTTATCTAGGGTGTTTCCAAAGTCGGATGCTCTAGCAGGTGTTTCTAAGAAACTTCTCTTATTTTCTGGTCCCTGGAAGATCGTAGCATCTTCAGGGAAGAACGTGTACACACTAGCTGACCCAGTAACCAATGAGGTCAAACTGATCCGGAAACCTTACCTACTGAAGAAGTACGTTTCACGGGATGGAACAACTTCAGGTAATGGCACATAAGAGACCGAAGCCGAAGTCGCACAAAAAGCGTGAATTATTCCTGATGGTGACACATATATATCTACATAGTGAGTTAGTGTATTTAGTGATTTGTGTATTTGGTGATATTTTGTGCTATATGGGAATATTATATACCTGTCTTAGTATAAGTTAAGGCTAGGGAAGCCTGAATCCTCGATATATAGTTAGTTGATATATTATATTTTGTAACTATGTATTCATCATTTTGCGTGTTTGTGTAATATATTTGTGATATAATTTTTGAAATAATAAGGAATCTCCACCCTGTTTGATCAATGTCCTGTGTTAGTAAACTCAGCACATAGCATCAAAGGGGGGAATTATTGTGTGAAGCCGAGTTCCCTCTGCTTCATCTGCATATCAAAATGCAGATGAGCGCACATTTGCATATCACTATGTTAATTTTGTGAATGAATTAATTGCTTTTAATTAGGTTTATTTTACATATTGTTTAATATTTAACACAGAGCGAAATACGGTAGTATTAATACTCTTTGATATTTATTTTATTCTTGTATATGTGCATTTATAGTAGGTTTATTGATGTGAATATGTAGTTTACATGCATCTCATAACCGGGAAGTAGTATGTAAATAGCTATATGTATGACCGTATTTGATTATTCTGCATACAAGAGATAGGAAGAAAATATATAATATTAGTTACTTCGTATAACGCAAATTTGGATTGCTTTATGCTGAGAGAGCAAGTTGAGCGATTTTTTTTCTGGCGACAGCGTTCTGTCCTGAAAGTCTGTTGACAATTGCTTGCTACTATGAGGAAGAAGAAATGTCTAGGTAACCATGAAGAGGAATACAATATGGTATAGGAAGTATGCAGGAAATATCCTCTGTACAGAATCCCTAGCTGGAAACATTGAGTTTGCAATGCACTGTACTCTTTGTTTAAAATATCATAAAAAATTTAGCATCGATATGCTGGATTTTGAATTTCTATACGTGTGCTTTTCACACCTTTCAAAAGAATGTCTCACCTCTCGGGCGTTGAGTGTCTATAGCAAGTGACGGTTGGTCGTCAGCCAGCGAATCTTTTTCTACTTTTCCCGAGATGCATTGCTTGTTTGAAATTGTGTATTTTATTTTGACTATTTCATATATATTTTACTAATACTATCGTATTACGCTCACAAGTTCTTGAAAAGTATGCTATAATTCATATCTTGATTTTTAAACGTGATTCCTTTCGTCAAAGACATTTACATCTTTGGTTTGTTTTCAAAATTTGTCAGCATCAACAAATTTTCCTTCTCTCTCCTTCTTGGAGAAATGGCAGCCGGAAATAGCAGAAGAGAATGGGTATGCCATGGAAAAATGAATCCCTATACTATAATTATGGAGTGTCATCAGTATATATCTGTGTAATTCTATTCTGTTTTACCTTTCATATCTTTATGTATGTTTAATGATGGTTTTCTATGTTGTAAATAATGTGTAATAACAAAATATGTATTTATTTACATGTATTGCTGCAATGGACAACTGTTTGTCCAAAAACTTTCAGAACTGCCGCTAGTGGCAATGAGGGCAGCACCTATCAAGTGTGGTTTGAAATATCTGTGCAGTTTTGCCGGTCCTGGCCCTTGTGTCTGCACAGACCACCCAGGATTTAGCCTCCGGCTACAAAAAATTCCAAACACAATTCCGAGAAGAGCGAGTCTCTTGCTTTTCAGCAAGAAACAGAACTATGCAGGGAAAAGGAGACAAACCGAAAGTTAGTTGTGATTAGAACCCGGAAGCGTCAGCACGACGACTACGAGGACTTCCGTTGAGTTGTATATAACAGAAGTTATATACAGTGATTCGTGTGTGTGTTCAGTTATATTCTTCAAGTATTTATTATACTACAACTATATCACCATGATTGTTTATATAAAAGCTTAAAACTGTGAAACAATGTTCTCCGTGCTCACACACACCATATCTTGAAGTAAAGTTTCATCGTGCTTGTTCTTTCTGCAGAAACTGTAGGCTATAATGGCCACTTATAATTTTAAAATTTTCAGTGCAACGTATTTAAGTTGACATTTGCATAGTGCATCGCACTTACATTTTGATCTTTATTAGTGAAGATCTGTACTACTAGAAACATGTCTCAAAAGAGCTAATTGCCTGTCCGAGCCTATGGGCAGGGCTCTCCGGAACTTTCTTAATGAGACAGAGAAGATAATATTTTACTTGTGCTGTCTAGCACTCCAGTGCATATTTGTAGCACTACTACTACCAGGATCTTTTCAGGTTTCCATAGACAAAACTTCAGTATGAATTGTTAGGATCCAGTGTGTTTAATCATCACATGAACTGTCCACCATCCCTTTCGAGTGCAGAGACTCTCAGCGGAAGTGGAACCTGATTCATTTTATAATAATGAAACTGTGCCTTGTAATATAGTTTGGTGAATGTTTGTTTATTTGCTTGTCCTCATATTGGAAGACGGAAAGAGACATATAAACTCTCTGGAAATGAGGATATAGAATCAAAATTCTATACGCTGTAAATTGTTAGGATCGGTGAAGTTTTATAGTTTACTTATCTATTCATATATATATATATATATATATATATATATATATATATATATATATATATATACATATAACGTATATCATGTGTTATCAGATCACCGAGTTCTACATATTGGTTATTACAAAGTGTGAAAATATAAAATTTTAATTGTGTGTTCAGTGGTGCACCATTTAAGTAATTGGCATTTTAGTGTTTTAGTGAAAATGCAGTTATCAAGTGTTTATGTGGAATAACCTACATCATCAATCAGAAAATAAATCGTACCATCTAACAGTAGCCAGAGGGTTTCCTTTTTCTTGTTTGGTAAGTACCCAAAGTGTTAATTTCAGATGTGTTTTCTTGCAGGATGGAGAGTTAAGGAAAGATTCCATCACTTAACTCAAGTATTCTGACCACCTTCCTGGTTGGGGCTCAGGAAGGCATCGCCCCATAGAACTACATACCTCAGTTGTGAGTGTAAAGGGGAAATTATCAGGCTGCTACCTGTTCACCTTAATTTAAGTTTTTTTCTTTTAAAAGTGTTGAATTTAATTACTCTCCTTTACAAGTAGCATCAGTGACCATAGCTGAAGGTAACATTTTAAAACCCTGAGATATTTTTCAAATCCCTGAGATATTATTTTTTATATAGTATTTGTTTTCTCATGCTCTATGAAGGTATCAAGCGTGCTAGTGGCGGCTACAGAAGAAAGTCCACTTTTGACTTCAGTAGGGAATTTGCATACTGAAAAGTAAATTTATGAATTATCTCCTGATAATATTTTAATTATTATTTTATTCCCTCGTCACACCACCACCTTTTGTAGTGGATGTTCTCTCTTAGAACAACCTACGCAATATAGATGTGTCACACCATGCGTTGGATACACACAGTACCCACACAAGCATTGCGGATAAAGCTATTGTCCAAATGTTAATAATTTCTTTACACGTGCTCTTACTAATACTATATTAATACTTTCTTCAATACTTCATTCTTGTTTAGTGCTATTCTGATTATACTTTTGGGGATTTCTTTATATTTATGGAAGTTGCAATTTCTTCGAAAAAATGTTTCAATTGCAATTAAGTAAGAAAAAAGATTTCATTTTCTCTAGAGATTAAAAAAACGAAATGTATATTGAGTGTAGGTGAAGTAGGAAGTGTCGAAGTAGGTGAAGTAATATGTCGATTGGTTATCGTGACAATAATATAGTGATTTTCTACTATATACTCTTTCAACTTGAATAAATAGGTTTTAAGTTAATCATCGAAACGTAAAAACTTTGACGTAAAAAATATTCTAAAATGTTTTATATTATATGATTATCCTTATAAATTAATAATTAAGAATCGCGGTTAATATATACAGTGGCGTATTTACGTTTTTGTTTCGATGGGCTTTGCCTGAAAATGTAAAAATTCTGCAATATATTACATATACTTTACTATAGTAAGATTTCAGGGGGGCTTAAGCCTGGAAGCCCCCCTAAATACGCCACTATATATATATACATACTTTTCAAAATATTTTATTAGTAAATAAACATGTTTACAATATGCTATAGCAACTACTAATAGTGCAACACAGACACTGTAAAAAAAAAATCCCACAACTTTTGGATCTAAATATCCAATAAATTTCAATCAAAAATTTTCTTGTATGCCTTATATCTGGAGAACTACATGCAGTATAGACATACCCAAACTATCTCTTAACTCAGTATAATGTGCTCATTCCGTAAAAGGGGGGCCGCTGTGGCTCAGTGGTAGAGCGTTCACCTCTGGTGTTTGGGATCTCTGGTTCGATCCCAGGGGCCCGCTAAGTGAACTTTGTGGTGGACAGACACCGTGTGCGTGAGTTCTCTCGGGTTCTCCCGTTTCCTCCCACTTTCTTCATTCCACGATTTCATCCATTACTCATCATCACCATCTCCTTTAGACTAACCGGCATAACCTTGGGATGTAAAACTCAAAGATTTCATTTTTTTTCATTCCGTAAAAACAAAATACGAAAACTCGATCTAGGGGCCGTTCAAAAGTTTTGTAGGCCCTGATCCAATTACCCAAAAGATCTAATATACTTCAATCAAAAATGTTCTTTTATGCCTTACATCTGGAGAACTACATATAACTAACTAACTCTATGGCGTATGGAACCCGGAGGTTCAATGCCGCGTTCACAAAAGCTCTCCATTGACTTTTATCCTTAGCCAATTGAATCCAATTGAACCCAAACTATCTCTAAAGTCAGTATGATGTGCTCATTCCGTAAAAAATACGAAAACTCAATTTAGAGGCTGTTAAAAAATTATGTGATCCCTGATATATATGCGTGCAACAGGAGTGCAATTGCGACAAAGTGTGGTGAAAATGTGCAGAACCTTCCAAGGGTGCAAGTCGTGCACATTTCTCACACGTTTTGTACACGCTTTTCACTCCTTCTGTTGCAAATATATATATATATATATAAATGTAAAAGATGTAATCAAAAGTTGCAGTTTACGCATACAATTTTTTTTACAGTGCAGTACAGCATTTCAATAATAGCGTATTGTTTATTGTTGCTATTAGTGTAGATATGTTTGATGGGTGCCATAATTAACGCTGATGAACAAGCCTAAACTGTCCGCATGAAGGGGTATAGCCGCGCTACTATTATCAACCTACAGTTCTAAATATTTAGTACGATCGGGAAAAATCAGAATGTGTAATAATAATAATAATAATAATAATAATAATAATAATAATAACAATAATAATATTTATAGTAGTAGGAAACATTTAATGAAAAGAATGTATTTTGTATATGATTATATTCAAAGTTCCGGACATAAAAGTAACGCGTTACTTGTCTTGCTTTCGAAGTAGGGTAACAGTTACTTTTCTAGGGGAAGTAACGTTGCCTTACTGTTAACGATATGCAGTAAGGGAAATTAAACTAACTTATAGCGCGTTACATTTTTACAAGTAATTTACCCAACAATACCTCAAAGCCTCAACAAGTCTTCGATGGGTACCTGAAACAAGCTTTCGGAAAACTGATTCCATGCTATTTTCCAAAAGTAGATGGGACAAATGCATTCACATGAGAGTGTTTCATGCATAGTGTAAATAAAATTTTGTGAGAATAGCGTTCTATAATAAAATTAGCCTTGTAACTATTTGAATGACCCTCGTATTTGTTCCCCTCACAACGGATGGTATATGCCCAAACACAAACACACATACACATTGACGATTTCAGAAGAGTCTCCCCGGACAAACTGAATAAGCAACGAGTGTAAGTAGTACAGTACTACTAAAATACTGGTTTCACAGAGGTTAAGCCCAATCAGAGGAATGCCCACGGAAATTTCGTCGTTCTGGTGCAGTATCCTCAAGCCACACCATGAAATCACTGCTCACACAATATTAAACACCAGTAGTTTAAGCAGTAACGCCCGAGGGGTTCTTCCAGGGAGGGAGGCTGACATACAAGCAAAATTGCAAATACAAGCCCCTTGAAACACACAATATATGTTCTACTGCATGTAAAACAATTACTTACGCTCATGGCGTAAGTTTACTACAATAATGCGTGTGAATAAGCAAATTTGTTTTGATATGTATTTTGAGAAATCGAACCAATTTTGATAATCCAGGGGGCAATGTCCTCCTTGACTCCCCTTGCAGGTGGGCATGAAAGTAAGGATATAATTTTTTGGTAAGGTATACGCACAACTGTTTTCAAACATATAATGTTACCCATCATCCCCATATATGCTTCTTCTTTCGTAAAATTAAAATGGGTGAGTATTATGGTTACCAACTCTGAAAAAAAAAATACCGGCACCCGCTCAAAATTTCCTGTGATATAGGCCTAAGTGAAAACTCTTCGAACCCATCCATGGGAAGGAAATGTACTATCCTGGACAAAATGCATTAGGATTTAGATTTCTGGGCTATCGGCATTTAAGGCCATTTAGCTCTTCACGTTTTGAGGGATGACGTTCCTCGGCGAGCACACAATCCGAGAAAAGGGAAGGAAGAAAGGATTGGGAAAGGAAGGAAGTGGCCTGGGACTTAAAGTTAGGTACCACCCTGGCATTTGCCTGGTGTGAATGAGGAAAACCCAAGAAAAACTCATTCAAGATGGCTGGCATGAAAAAGCGTTTCACACTCTTTCGACCGAGTGCTCCCACCAGGAGTCGAACCCGGGACCGCTCACACCGAAGGCGAAAGCGTTAGCGACCACCAAAATGCATTAGGACCCGTATTCTGCATTTCCTTAATACATGCACTTATAAGCGTAATATATACATTGTGTTCTGAAGTCGTATCGATCATTTTCTTCTATTTACCAGTAACTGCTACTTCTTTAAAATTATCGACAGATGAAAAAATAGTATCTTAATCTGTATGTGTCAATTTTGGACAAATCCTCACGCTATATTTATGGCGCACAATTATGACAAATTAAACACTTCTGTATTCAGGGGCGGATCCAGGGAAGGGGGGCGATCGCCCCCCCCAGAAGAGAAAACTTTCTTGTATTATATATATTAATAAAACCCATCCCAAAGTTTTGAGCCTTTAAAAGTAGCAGTATGACAACCCACCGCCCCCCAGAAGTCGGTTCTGGATCCGTCCCTGTCTGTATCTATTGTCGAAAACTATGTTTCACAATAAAATTTAATTATCAAATTTCTTGTTAAATAAACGAAAAGAACACTCATAAGCATCGCTGTTAAAGGGACGTTAAACTCAAAATGAAAATCATGAAAAGAACTGCCCTAGGGTTAAAAAAAAATAATCACTGAATGTATAATACAATGAAAATTTGTATTTGCAAATAAGACACTGTTCAAGAATTAGCATGTTTAATGTTTTATTCTGGATTATAAATTTCAAAATAGTGGTCATAAAGAGGCTGGTAAGAAGTTTATAGTGTGTACTGGTCACCGACCTTAATAAAAATAACCACAATATATAATAACGGGCTGTTGGCAACCCTAGTTAGTATGCACAGGGCTATAACAATATAAGAAGCCTCAAACTTTTATGTACAGTAAGGAACACTTCTGAATGGTACACCCATATGGAAATTTACGGCAAAAGTGTACCATCCAGAAGTGTCCCTCCCGGGGCCCACCGGGGCTCAGCCCCGGTACTTTCTTGGTTGCCGGGGCTTAGCCCGGATCTTTTCTCGTTGCTTTTTTAAAAATTTTCTCCGCATCTGAAATAATGTTGATAAAATCCATACTTTAACTTTCCTTTGTCACTGTTTCGGTACCTCGGTGGCTCACATTAATGTAAAATTCAAGTGCATTATTGAGGCAACCTGGGAGTGAGAAAATAGGAGAAACAAGGTTCTTTTCTCTCCGGTCGCTGCTGGCAGTTTTCTTTTTCTATTTGTTTTTCAACAGGGGCTATAGCTAAGCTATAAAATCCTTGGCGGAGGGAGGGGCAGATAGTGACAGAAACTAAGAGTCCGTTTAGACGTTATGATAAATCATCAAGGGTAGAGATAAATTTCAGAAATCATCACATCTAAATTAGTTTATCTCATGATATCTCTCCTGCATGTGATACGATGCGATAAGTTCGACATGTTCAACTTATCGCATGCAAGCCAGGTATAGCCCCCCGTAGAGAAACAAAGGAATGAATAGGTCACCGCTTCCAACCCTTCTTCGCTGCCAGCTTCTTGGAAGGAAAGCGGAAAAAACAGGTTTTGCTAAGAATTTGCTTATACCTGTCGTCCTGTGATCTGTTCTGTTGACAAAAAGGAAAGAAATATCTTTTCCCCATTTTCTGTTCATGAAATGCGAATAGTCTTCCAAACTACGAAAGCTACAACAAATTAACCGGTTCAATTTGGTTTGCTTTGATATCTGAAGTTTAACCTCGGCTAGAGCAAAAGTAGATCCATAGTTTAAATGAGATAAAACCAACTAGCACCTGGAATTAAAACCTGGACCACATACATCAGAAGCGACGCGTCCTTGATTGAAACCCTTTTCATGTCTTCGAAACAAGTCATTATAACCGACCAGAGATGGCCAACACATCAACCATAGTCTCTACTAGCCTACCGGCAATCGTGAGAGGTAGCCCGCGGTGGTCTGTCACACTATCTGTATCAATCAGTCTCGATGGACTGTTTTCTAGTTTCTGATAACAAATGAACGTTTCTGAGAAAATAAAAATGAATTAATTAGGTTTTTAAAAAATATTTAATTAATCTTAATTTTATTGTTCGTATTTACTTCTTCTTTACTGTCCATCACGTTCTCATTATTAATCTATATTTTGATTAGTAGATCACTAGAGATTTCAGAAATGAGAAGTAGCCCTCAAACCTAAAAAAGCCTAGCCACTCCTGTTGTAAACCTATTCAATATTGTTTCATTTTCAGTTCTTACTCTGGTTTGTCAATCAAACGCTTTAGTGCTTATCTCATGTTATTACAATCAATTTCGAATTCCAAAATTATATATAGATACTTCATAATTAAAATTTCGAATTTTGAATTTATGTATAGTTATTTCATACTTACTTTACTTCTATATAAATTGTATCTTAATTTAAAATATCGTATTAAAATATTTGAACTAAAAGTCACCGCGTTAACCAGTATGTTAGTCGAGTTAATCTGCTCCCTAGAACTTCTAAGATTATATGTAATAACATTATATATATAGCAATCAAATATATATATACTTGTACAATGATTAAATGTGCGCATACAATAAATTAGAAATTTTATAATGTAAAATTCAATTAAATAGCAATGTACTTGTAATTATAAACCATCATTATATCCACCTGCCATTTCGTCCTCTGTCAAGATGTCCACTGGCCACTTCCTCCATTAGTTTGGGCTGAAATATTTCCTGCTCTTTTGACCAGTCTCAATAATATGTTCTTCTGTTATTTTCTGTGTAAATGATAAGAAGTGACCTAGAAGAGGCCCTGATACCGTATGGTATGGTGAAATTAAGAAGCACTGAGGAATGATTTGAAAGAGGGTTGCCCAAGATGGAATGTTCTGGAGAAATGTTGAAAGATCTTTATCAAACATTGGATTGACTGACAACGCTTGCAAATAATAGTTATCATGATTTTATGTAATATTTTTGATTCTCAGATAATACAGATAATTCAAATTAAACAGAGTTGTTAGATTAATTTTCCATCTAGTATAAAATAACTTATAAATAAAAATTTATTGCCATTGCTTATAGCCTACCTAATTTGCAAATATATTACAGTACAGTGTTTTCTAGACGATCCCCCCCCCAAAGTTGTAGAATTCCTCCAAAGATTTTTGAAAATACCTTCAACAAAAGTTAAAAAGTCATGAATATCCTCTAGAGTGTTAGATTTTCCTCAAAACTAACAAAATTAGACAAAACACTGCTGATGGTTATTTTTACAACTTTATCTCAACAACGCTTGAAGAGCTTTACATAGTTCATAGTTCATAGAAATGAATAGTTATAGTTCATTTCTATGCTAAAAGTTAATGTTCTAATTTGCAGTTATTCATTGAGAACCTAATACTGCAAAATTCTAAACTTCGGAAATGAAAAATCAAGCAAAATGTTTTGTTTTAAATATTATAACTCACAGCATTATTAATCTAATTAATGCGCTTATCGTAGTTCCAGTACTCGGTTGCAGGGGCGTAAATAAGGGCCTCGCGGACCCTGCATTGTGGGGGCCCCACACCATCAGGGAGCTCAAAATTGTGAAGTGGGACGTAGAGAAGGGGTCCCACTCCACGCTGTTTGCGGGAGAGCCCCAGGCTTTTAGTTACGCCACTGTTCGGTTGTGCCATTTGTTTGTATAGCTGGAGAAATCAAATTTATGTCAAGATAAATTTGACTTCCAGTTCTGGTTTCGGAGAGTCGCTTGAGTAATCAATCACATTGAAATTAAGATCAATGTACTAAATACTATGAGGTCAATTCGGAAAAGGACTGCCGTTTGATATCAATGGCATACACTCGCAGATACAAAATGTTTATTATACACATGGGAAAAATATCACATTACATTACTTTTCAACATATTCACCATTCAAATTGAGGCACTTGTCATAACGATTTATAAGGTTTGAATTTCTTCTTTTTTTTTTTAAAAAAAAAGTGACACAACGTTCTTTCACAGCGTGAAGCTTAGGGTTATTACCATATATGTAGTAAATGACTTGTGTGTCTTATTCCGTAGCTCATTGGATGCGTACAAAATTCCCATTCCCGCGACCCGTGTTCGAGTCTTTGTTTTACTACTTTTTTATTTTTATTTTTTCATCAATCAGATAGGACTCCAGTAAAGAGGAAAATATTGTTACAGTAGAAGGTGTGATTCGATATTCTGCTAGTATTTATTTATATATTTATTGTCAAGCGAACAAAATAAAGTAGAATTTTACAAGCGTAAAACTGTTCTAGATTTTACTATTAATAAAAACTATGAATAAGTTTACAGATCAAAAATAAATTGAATGCTCTTCAATTATAGTCCCTAATTAGCTATGGTCAAGAAGATGGATTTAAGTTGTTTTGTGTGTGGTCAGCACATTCGCTTCCATCATCTTTAATTCTGGAACTAAATATAACTAATTTTATTTTTCGTTTAGAAATAAGTCATCTTTAGCTCTTAACGAAACAAAGAGCATAGTGCAAAATGTCACTATGGCATTACATTTCGTTATATAAAGAAATGAAAAAAAAAATACATTTATACTTGAAAATGTCGAAAATAATTTGACAAATATTATGAGCAATTCTATAATAGAATTAAGCAATGGTTTATAATGAAATAAACTGCAATTAAATGCAGGGTATATGAAGTTAGCAAAAATATTTGCCTCTATATGCTGAAATACAAATTTCTTGAATAGATAGGGAAACTTCACTTTAAAATATACACCATGAATTTGATTCTCGATAGAATCTAAAATTTGTAAAGATCATGGGATCATTTATCATAGGATCATGGTTTATACCTCATTTTCTTCAGAGTAAAGCATCCTTTCCAACGGTACCACTCCTTTGTCCCTATTATATACCAGAAACTGGAAAATCGAAGAAAACCGGGAGATTTTTCGATTTTTCGAAATTTTTGCGTCCCTCTGATCCGAGCCTGGGTTCACGTAGGGATATGATTTTTTAAAGAAAATACGAGTTATGCACACAATACGTGTGTAAAATTTAAATCCTGCAAAATTTAAATTATATATATAATTTACTGCATCGTTACTATTTGGCCTAAAGTCATGGTTCAAACGCCATTTTCTTCAGTATAACGAACCCTTTCCAACGGTACCACTCACATGTCCGTATCATACACTCGAACCGGAAAATTCGGGAAAACCCGGATTTTTTTAAAAGAATCCCCCCGAAACATTTCACCACTTTGGCCAGTGGCGGATCTAGCTCGGGGCCGGGGGACCTAGATCCAGGATTCTCTGAGGGGGTGCACCAATAACTACCAGTACATTTGAATTAAATTTGAGTTTTTTTAAAAATAGTTTGGGCATCTGTGATGTTAGTGAGAAATTCCTTTGGAAATGCTAAGTGTCTGGTCTCGATGAATTCTTTCCCTTCGAGCTTCAGAAAATTGACTTAAACTATTTATTTTGCAAAACTCACTGCCAGCTTCTCATTTTAGGTAGAGTATATTTACAACGAAATGAAATGACATTTTTGAGTTTTAAGTCCCACGGTTATGCCGGCTAGGCTAAAGGAGACGGTGAGAATGAGAAATGAATGAAATGGTGGAATGAAGAAAGTGGGTGGAAACCTACGCACACGGTGTTTGTCTACCACAAAGTTCACTTGGCGAGAGCAGGGTTTGAACCCGGAACCCCATGCAGTAGAAGTGAACACTCTACCACTGAGCCACCGCGGCCGATATATTTACAACGAAGCGGGGGTGCACGTGCACCTTTGCACCCCCCCTAAATCCAGCCCTGCCTAGGACCCCAGTTTTTTGAGTGAAAAAAATATTTTTTATTTATATATGTTTGAAAGTTTATAGTAAAGTCATGATATACCTATCATAGTCTGGGGTCTGGCTGGCTCTCCGATTTTTTACTTTCTACATCCGACACTGACTCTGGCCCGGCCCTGGGTTCACGTAGGGATCTGAAAATTTCTTGAAAATACATGCTTACGTACACAATGCGTGTGCAAAATTTCAATCTTGTATCTTGAAAACCAAGGAACGAAAGATTTTTTAAAATCTAAATTTAGGCCACACACACACATGTAGCTAACCGGTTAGCATACTTGCCTTTGGTGTGGGAGACCCGGGTTCGATTCCCGGTGGGAGCTCATTTGGTTTGGATTCCACGTTAATCAGTAGGTCCACGTCTCACATAGCCTCGCTGCTGAACAGGATATTAAACTCAAAATCAACTCAACTCATATTATAAAAATTTACTGCGTCGTTACTAATTGGCCTAGAGTCATGGTTCAAACACTGTTTTCTTCAATATAAAAAGCCCTTTCCAACGGTATGACACATGTGCGTATCTTATACCTAAAAAAGAAAAATTGGGAAAAATCGGATTTTTTCTATAAAAAAAATAGCCTTCTCGGAATAGTTGCGACCCTCAGGCTCGGGCCCGAGTATACACAGGGATTTTTTAAAAAATTGAGAAATACTCAAAGGTGTACACAATCTGTATGCAAAGTTTCAATCTGGTATGTTGGAAATTAAAGGTTTGAAAAAGTTTTGAAATTTCCTTAAGGATAAGTCACTTCCCTTCGTCCCCACTTGGCGTCACCAAGTTGACCATCTGGTTCCAGAATGCATCTGAGGTGTTCTTGACTTGACCAATAAAAAAGCCGGCCTAAATACCTGTTATAGAACCTAAATAAGCGGTCAAAGACAACACTTACGCCATGGTATCTAAAGATACCATGAATCCTAAAAGGTTTAACGAAAAGTTGCGTAGTTATGGATTCTTATACGAGGTATATATAATCTTTTAATTTAGTGTCTAAATAGGTAACACCGTTCTATATTTCTTTTCTTTTTTAAACAAGCACAATTATATCATTGTCACGGACGTGATAATTGCAAAAGCCGCATAATCGTTCTTTTCCATTTCAAGCTCTTTATTTTACTATGGCGGGAACACAATACGAAGAAACAGGAATTGTCCTTTCACGAGTAACAGGTAGAAACGCGCGCGCACACCCACACCACAACCAAACATCGTGGCCCTGTTTTTTTTCTGAAATAGTTCGCATAACCTCCGAAAGATGTCAGAACCTATTGACCTCTGCGAGAGATATCTCCGAGCGATATCGCCGTGTGTGAATAGAAAATATCTCTCTTGCATATGATAAAAAAATCTCTACCCCTGATGATTTATCATCAAATCTAAATGCCGCCTAAGAAGTTCTTTCTTCTACTGTCTTGTGTGAGCTTTCTAGCTTTTCAGAGTCCTTGCAAGAAAAGACTATAGACCTACCGAAGGCAAACAAGCTCATATACGGAACAATCGAGGTGTTTAAGGCCCATAAAGAGAGAGGAGGCATATACTGAAGAGAAGTACAGAGAGCCATAAAAGAGAAATATTTTAAAGAAGTTCCCTTGAAAATGAGTGGAAGGAAAAACAACGCTTCGGAAATTAACAAAGGACAGTTCTATGAACAGAAGGTGCTTGACTGAGAAGGACACTGTGTACTCCAAAATGATGAAAATTATTTACCCTGAGTACTGGCCGGAAAATATTAATGTTGATTATAGCGAACAAGACTTGAAAGAATTGTGCGAATTGTTTTCTTTGTGTCTTCGAGAAACAATTCAAACTTATCGCGACTTTAAGGATAGTGGAGGGAGGCAGATCTTGGGGAGAATGAAGATACAAATGCAGTGTGTGCAAACGATACCAGTCAGCAATGCTGAGTGTGAGAGGGGTTTCAGTGTAATGAATAATGTTGTCACGCCAACTAGAAACGAGCTATGTTGGAAGTGTGTCATCTTTAATGACAATAAATATTAATCGTCCGCCATTGTCCGCAACCCCTCCCGTGCGTTAAGCGCTAGATATCACAAGGAAGAAACACCGCCCTCTCAAGTTGCTAGGAAAGAAATCGAGGCAGAAGAAAATAAATCGAAGGAAGCTTTTTGGAAACTACTGTGACTTAACTGTATCCATTTTCTTATAAAAGGTAAATTCAGCTATTTTGATATTATTATTCACATAAAAATTATGTGAAAATACTATGTTGTCATGAGATTTTTTGATTTGTGTTTGCACAAGTTTTCCCAACTCTATTTAATATGGAAGTGCCTGGAATTTTACAAGATTTGACTAAACCGCACATACACACACATTATATATATCTGGTAGCCAGGAAGGGATCCTGTACTTTTTTTATCACGAATTTAAACACTGCCCTTACTGTACATCCCATTATCACTTAAAGCCACTTTTAAGGTAAAATAAAATAAATAAAAAGTTTTGGTTTGTTTCAGTTTACCGCCCCACGGTTATGCCATGATGACTAAAGGAGACTTGGACTTACTGATTATAATGGAATCTGAACCACTTTTTCCGTTCAACTGTATCCCACCAGGAACCGAATCCACGCGTGCCGTAGGCAAGCTTGTTAGCCACTAGACCAAGCGGATGTCCAAAATAACGATAGTTAAATATTAAATGAAATATTATATGATAAAACACACGACGGTATATATCCCTTGAATCAAATTACATAAGAAAGAAAAAGTATTTAAATCTTCTTACCTTAACGTGATGTGTTTTGTAGAACCAGAGATTCCAGGATCGTCATCATCTTCTGATTGAGTGTTCCGTGCAATCACTTTAT
This sequence comes from Thermobia domestica, assembly GCF_964235325.1. Classification (NCBI taxonomy): domain Eukaryota; kingdom Metazoa; phylum Arthropoda; class Insecta; order Zygentoma; family Lepismatidae; genus Thermobia; species Thermobia domestica. The sequence continues at coordinate 159,427,264 of NC_137471.1, forward strand.
AAATACAAGACATGTGTTTAGTTCTCAAGTGCGATAATAAAGCACGTGTCGATCCTCCTTTGCATCTAAGTACTTTTTTACACAAGAAGCATTAAGCTTCTTCTCTAGTCTCGGCACGTTCAAAGTATTTCCACACTTCACTCCGTGACATATTGTGCTTTGCTTCACCTTAATTGCTTAACACTTAATTGCTACTTTCACCCTTATCTTGCAGGTCACTGAAATGAATATTAAATGATTGCTCAGTGCGTTTGCGCAGTTGACCTTCACAATCGTTGTACCATATGCACCTGTAAATGTTTATTATCAAAAGCTCGACACATTATAAGCTTAAGACTTTTAGGTTTCAAAACGTTCAAATTTGAATAAAGTACATTTAAGGACGTTATACGTTATCAAAAACGTTTTTAGGATTTTGTCTTATATATTACAGAAAATGGCATTTTCGTACATTTGATTACCAGTATATTTTAACAATGTTAGCTATTGTGCACATCGAAACATCTTTTAATAGAACAATATTTTAGTTTTAAGCTAATATCTCTTAAACAAAATAAAATATTAATAGAACTTTCCTTACCTGGAGTTGTTATTCAAATCTGGTACAAGTAACATTGCCAAAGGGGTTCAAGGAGACGGGCGCTACCCGTAGGCTATATCTGCACCCCAGATTAGTCGTATATATTAATATTGCGCAAATAATGTGAAATTAACCTTTTCAGTATAACCCCCCCTCAAATAAAATGTATCCACCCTTCGATTGTGTCCCCAAGAAATTAAATCTGATACTGTAACTGGTGGTATAGCATATCATAGCCAGTTTAGAACTACAATGAACCTAATATTTTTATTTTACTTATTTATTATTTTTAATTTTCCTATTTTTAAAACCAAATGCACTCTACTTTCCTAGAATCACACTAAGGGAGAAAATAACACCTATATGAGGAAGAACATACCGCGTAGAGGGAGCCTTGTTATTGCATTGTTCAAAACTGTATGACAAAGAGAGGCTAAATCAATATTTCGTGCGTTAATATATATATATATATATATATATATATATATATATATGAACGGCAACTTAGGGTATAGATTCTAAACGCGGGGGGATTCCGTCCCGACTTCGAAAACATATGTATGCGTCGCCCAGTTCCTAAAAAAAAAAATACAATGGAGAAAGATAGGAAGGGGGAACAAGCGTGACGTCATGCTATTATCTACCGTCCTCTTACCTTTTCAGATCCACTTTTACCCCTTTTTATGACCCCCAAATTAGAACATTTTCGATGGTTTAAAATTCTTGTATTTTTGATCATTGTAACTTGACCTGTAAAGAAGACACAAAATTTCTCCATTAGCTGTACAGGAACGAAATAGGATCATCCTTAAGAATCTGAAGCTTCGACATAACACTCCATTTGTGATGTGTGTCACTGCATGAGACCACTGCGTGGTAGCGATTTGTGTTCATGCAAAGCAAAATGTGCGTACATCAGCACAATACAAAACTGAAAAAAGCTATTTATTAATGCTTATTTTCATTACCGCAAACTAAACGCAAATATTACGTTGTGTCGAGCTCGAAAACCGCTAGTGAATGAGGGCTCAGAGCGCTTGAAAAAATTGATTTACACAATAATTTTGTACTCTGAGTCCAGGAAATGAACACCAATAGGCCTACATACATTTAAATTTCTTACTGGTAAATAGTTATCCGGACTTTCAGTATCCAGTTCTCAAACAATCCAAAATGTTTGCTATAGTAGATTAATTGAACGACGGTACTAAGAAAGAGCTGTTTCAAAGAAACAATACACAGTAATTTTTGAAAAGGCGGTAGAAGAGCCTCCATAGGAATGCCTCCGTCTGTCTTTATTCGTGAAGACAATAAATCAAGCAATTTTTGTACTAGTATTACCATTTCTTCTATCTACTACATAATATTACGCAACTCTATCATACAGGGCATAGTGTTTCATTTCAGTATTCTCTCCATTAAATTAATCACTTGTGACTATAAATATCTATATATTAAAATGCTAGGTTTATATGTTTGTGTGCAAAGAAAAGTTTATATGTTTGTCTCCAATCCTTTTGACAATGAGATCTCGAAAACCACAAGTGCTAGAATCGTGCCATTTTTGCTGGACGATTCCAAATTTTGTGTAGATTGGTCCAGTTCCAATTGAATATTTAAAAAACATGGCCATTATTTCTTTAGTACATTTTTTATGGTACACTGGAAGTGTTGACATTTTAAAAAATAACACATTCTATAAGTTATACACTCCAACACAACATGTTTGTATACAGTGGTTGTATATTTCTCAGGCGTTTGTTTCATGATCAATTGATAATTAAAATCGAAGAAAACTATTTCTCGAGTGATGGAGAATCTTTAATATTTAGAATGTTTTGCTAATGAACACTATATATCACTGGCATTGTAATAAATTGTGTATGTAATGTATTTGCTTATTACATACTGCATGCAAGAAGAAAGAAAGCACTGATCATACATGAATTAGAAATTCCAACCAGAAGTAGGCTCAATCTTGCAAACGGTGCGAGATTTTGAAAAAATAATCGAAAAAATCTCTCCTTTGTGGTACCCCTTGCCGATTTTCATCAAGACGTCTTTCATTTGTGTCTATAAGGGGACATGTGCAGATGTTGTGAGGAATGACAAGGAGATTCATGTTCATATGTGAATGATGCGCTGTGTAGAGAGTGCAGGTTAAGCTAGTCTACTTAAAGTAAATCCAGGTTCTGAAAACCTATTGATAATAAGGAAGGTAATTGTATTCGAAACAACTAGAAATTTACAGAAGAGTGAATATTGAATCGAAGGAAAAACATGTTTTTAAGCGTAACTAATAATAATAATAATAATAATAATAATAATAATAATAATAATAATAATAATAATAATAAAGTACCGTTATAACAAAAATCCCAACTGGGTTTTGATGAAAGTTCAAACTGGATTTAAGTAGAAGCTCAAAGGTAGTTCTTGATGAAAACGGAAGCCAATTTTGATTGAAAACTACGCCGATTTGAAGATCTAAAACATATGTAGATTCTCAAGGAACCAATACCGGCTTCGGTAAACATCGCAATGGTTTTTGTAAAAACTAAAACTGTTCTGGAAAACACTTAAAACTATCTGTGGAAAGGAAATGGGTTCCGGAGAACAACGAAAAATATTCTGGTCAGAAATAGAACCAGTTTTGGAAAAACTGATACAGGTTTTGATGAAAAACTGAACCGGCTTTGAAGAAAACCGACATCGGTTTCAGTAGAAAAATCGTACCGTTTTCTGAAGAATACAAGAACGGGTTTTGGAGAAAACCGAAACCGGTTTCGATGAAAACCGAGCCGGAAATGAAGAAAACCGAAACCGGTTTCGGTCAACCGAAACCGATTTTTTGAAGAAAACAGAAACCGGTTTCTGAAGAAAACAGATACCGCTTTTTTAGAAAACCGAAACCGTTTTTGGGGGGAAAACCGGTTTCGGTGGAAACCGGTTTTTTGAAAATGTTGAAAAGTCGGTTTCGGTTTTTCCTAAAACCGGAAACCGGTTTCTGTGCAGCAGTGGCGGCGATTGGACGTTAAAAGTGAGGGGGCAAGATATAATGTGAATATGTGTATATCAATGTTAATGTTCCTGGTTGTTTCTAACCCTTTGTTTGACGAAAGGTTGTATAACTAATAGGATACCATCTTTATCAGTTAAAATACCGTTTATCGTATTTCATATTTAATTACTTAAACTGACAAAAGCAACGCACATTGGTACTAACGCTTGATTATTTGCTCATGGACATCTTAAAATTCTGTCAGGAAAATTGTGTGATCATATTGTTTAATAACATATTTGTAAAACAAATAAATAGAAAGGATATTATTAATCATACTAATGAATAATGAGGCTTGTTTTGTAGGTTATATTGAAACTGGGGATTAATGAACAACTCACATTTTTAATTCCACACTTGCCATTAAATGTATGTTATTACTGTTATAAAATGAAAGACAGTAAATACTACAAGCATATGCTACGACGCAATTGTAATATTAATTCCTTTGAATTGCAATTAAATCGCAATTCCTGTAGCTGTCTTAACTCCACGGGAAGACAAATAACCAATACATACTTACGCAACGACAAATATTATATGGTACCAGTTTTTTTTCTATGACCCAGTAATATATGCAAAAAATTTATATTTCCAAATGAAACTATATACATTAATCTTTTAAATTTTGGCTTTTTAAAGGTAAATAATTGAATTTCAGTTAATCAGCTACAGCATCATCCCTATTTATCCTAGGATCATGGTTAGTACCTCATTTTCTTCAGAATAGAACAACTTTGAAACGGTTCTATTTACGTTTTTCTATCCTGTCTCTAAGAAGGGGAAATTTTGATCCCGTCTGGACCCCCTTTGTTAATGCACAGATCTCAAAAAATCAGCTGAAAAATAAAGGGGTGTACTAAATGTGTATAAAAAATTTCAAGCTTCTATCTTGAAAACTAAGTGCGGGAAAATGTTTACCAATGAGCTAAGAACATTCCCACAATGCCCCAGATGACCCGGATGTAATATAAAATTTTCCTGAAACATCCCTATTTATCCTATGATCATTGTTCGTATCACTCTTTTCAAACGGTACCATTCGCATGTCTCCATCATGTATCTGAGGAGGAAAAATCGCGAAAAAAAGGATCCTTGTTAAAAAGATATATATATATATATATATATATATATATATATATATATATATATATATATATATATATATATTACCTTTTTGCCCCTCTGGACCTCCCTCCCCCTCTGTTTTATCGCAGAACTCTGAAAATAATCTGAAAAATATTAAGGGGTGCACTGAATGTGTGCTCAAAATTTCGATCTTCTAGGTACAAAATTAATCCCTTCAAAAAGTAATAAAAAAGTCATAACAAAAAATATTATTTTTAGTTATGATGTCATCACACTCTACGTCTCGACGCAGAAAGGCGTGAAAACATATGTAACGTGTTCTACAATGCTTCCAGGCTTGAGAAAAAAAGAAGTAAAAAGCTTGGTTTTTTTTTTTAAATCGAATAATGAAGATTCTAGCCTATCACCGAAAAAACAGATTATATAATTTAAGAGTTAACTAGTGACTTCAAAAAAATGGGGGGCAACTGCCATCTCTTGCCCCCCCTAATCGCCGCCCATGCTACTACTAGTATATACTGTATGTGTGTGTCGTATTTTTAAGCGTGTGAGTAATTGTATGTTTATCTGTTTATTTATATATTTATTTATTTATGTGTATTTATATATATATATAATATTATTTAATTATTTATGCCAATTATTTGTTAGTTTAGATTAGTTTTGCTAAGATCGTCCTTTTGATGTGTGTGTGTAATTAACAGATAGGAAGCCTCGGTATAGGGAAATACGAATTAGAATACTTGAAGTGGATTGGTTGCTGCCAGGAGCCAATCAGAAGCAAGATATCTCAGCTCTTGTGTGTATATAAGACTGCACGTTTCTCATGTATCTCATAGTATCTGATGAAGCCAAAATGTTAGTTGGCGAAACTGTAACACGTATGTAATATTTTTTATGTGAATACATTGTTTTGCTCAGCAAATATTTTGTTTGTGTTTAAGTATATACAAAGCAAAGCTTCTACTTATGGAAAATATTACATGTGTAAGGATAAAATAGTATTGTAACGCCGCTAGTGGCGCATCGAGCCGGAAGCTTCATATCGTGTGGAATGATTTGAAAGCCGGTAAATTTGCAATTAAGTTTGGGAGTGAGATGCGTTTTACTGATAAGTAATGTGTCAATTGTTCCTCGTGTAATAGTTGTTAAAATATGAGTTTATGAGGTAAGTACAATAAAATGTTGAGAAATAGAAATAAAAGTCATAGTCAAATAACTAGATACATGATCACTATGAAGTTAAAAAGTTGTTTCGGGTGGAGATACATGAAAGTGCACGTACGAACCACTGTAAGTGTCATGAAAATCGAGGTGAAGAATGTTGCGAGCTGCGTGCTGAACGTGTTTTAATATTAATGGTTGTGCAAAAGATTAACGTTTTGAAGAGTGTGGGTGACAAATGCTAATAGTATATTCATATAAAGAAATTGGTTAGTCTTTCGGTCTCACCTTTTCGATTTTGAACATAATAAGTCAATAATGGTACTACAAGTTTCGGCCTGAATTCTTCTGGAGCAAGCCGAGACTTGCACTTGTAGCTGTATGTCGGAGGCGGGAATTGATACCAAGTGTTGCAGATTGGAACTTGTTGCAGATTCGGACAGTTTTCATAGGAAGAGAAAAGTGTGCACCTCTTTTTAGGATAACAGGTTCATAGGTTGCACCTGTTAGTAGAATGTACTTTGTTTCCTTGACAGCGTTTACCTGGGAGAGGAATTGGTCGTAATGAGCAGGATTGTTCAAATCGGCATCTCTTCTTGAAAAGTAAGATTTGTTTATGCAAAAGGTCGTTGATTGTTGTGTGATGTTCTCAGAATTCGAACTATGTACGTTGGTCCCTGATTGTTCCGAATACGTACGCATTTTTAAAGGTGTATCCCACTTCAGGAAGTTCAGCCTATATATCAAGTGTTATAGATAGAGGGACCCCTCGTACTAATATTGACATGGTATGTGGCTGAGGTTGCTATTGTCGAATGTTGTTGAGAGAAGTTAAAGTTGCAGTTTTCCTGAACATTTCGAAACTGGATTGTCACGAATTATTTTGCGAAGTTAGCCGACTGTGATTTAATGATGAATCCATTTTTTTGTTTCTACCATTTGCGAAATATCTTTGCGTTGCCGATACTGGAGAAGTTAGAGAAGTAAAACCTTCGAACTAAAGTACTTTGGATTGTAGTTTTGCTGTAGCAAACTGTAGACAGGCTGCAGAGGAGCATAAGCTGGTTGGAGTCAGAGTCGGAGCTCGAGATGCTATGTGCATTTGTATGCTTCTTAAATGGTGGTGAACTCGTTGATGATGCTTGGTGGTTGCCACTGATTGGAGAACGAGAACTCTGGGAACTTGGTTCAGTGTATGCTCTGTCTCTTCGATTTCTCCGCATCTCGTTTATGTCCAAACGAATAAACGAAATGAAATTTTGAGTTTTACGTCCCACGCATATTCCGGCTAGGCTAAGGGAGGCAGTGATGATGAGCAATGAATGAAATGGTAGAATGAAGAAAGTGGGAGGAAACTGGAGAACTCCGAGGAAACGCAAGCACACGGTGTTTGTCCACCACAAAGTTAACTTGGCGGGAGCAGGGTTTGGACCCGAGACCTCATGCATCAGAAGTGAACGCTTTACAACTGAGCCACCCCGGCAATTTTATCTTCAAAGGATATATGAAAGACTTTCCATCGTCAATTATCATATGCGGTAAAATAACCGAACTGAAACAGTATCCAAAACTATGAGATGAGAACAGGATAAGAGTGAAAATGATCATAATGATGATCAAAAATTATACTACTTGTGTACTCCAACCAACTTAAGCTCGTGAAAACTCTCAATTTCTTGCAACCTTTCGCCTGTTAATGAATTTGCATCACTGTGCGCCCACATGAGTGCAATAAACAGAGTCTAGACTTGGCAGCTACGCCTCACTACATGTGTTCCAGCTGAGAAAGTATGTGAATGCACTACGTTTTACCGGCAAACCAAAGTCGCTAGCAACCTATGAGAAGGTTACGCCCTCTGTAATGTGAGTGATGGAAAAGAATTTATTTACAAAGTGTAAGTGGAGATCTGTGCTCTATCGAAATTTTACAATTATACGGTATAACAACTAACAAAAAATCAAAAAGAAAAAGAAAAATGGGCGTATGGAACTTTGATCCTTAGCATTAAAATGTAAGTAAACATATATAACACAACTTAATATAGACAGATTGATTCAATATAAATGCAATACAATTAGAGAAAATAAAAAAATGTGTAAAGGATAACGAGGATGGAGAATGAGGGGAGGTTCGAAGCACAAGTTGACACATGTGTATTGTTAATCAGAAAAATGAATGTGTCTTTTGCGTAGGGTCATCTCTATGTGATGATGGGAACCGGAGAAGCCAAACTGAGCAGAAAGTGATTACTGTGCAGGATATGATGGATGAAAGAGTGGAAGATGCTTATGAATAACATAATCAGATATAACCTTCAGCCCCAGATTAGCCCCAATTCGTGACTTTTTTTGAATTATTTTTAAAAACAATTGCAACAGCAGTTTTCTTAATTGGTATGTTAGCAACTTTGGGTTAGACACTTGTCGGTTTCCGGGGAAGATGTGGATTTCGTATTTATATGCCTAAAAGACCTCCAAAATGTGGAGATTAAATTTTTTTCTTGTTGGTGAAACATTATACTACACAACAAATATAGAAGTGTATGTGAGGACACAACCAGAAGGCCCGTTCCAGATAGATAACAAACCTGAGGAAGTAGTGAAGAGATTGTGTCAACAGATTCATGGTTCATCTTGCAAAGAGACCTTTTACAATAATCGGTTTACAAGCTGCAATTTGGTTAAATAAATGGAATGAGACAGTAAGTTAACAATTATAGGGACAATTCGTAAAAACAAGAGAGTTGCCCCCGCGTTTGTGAATGCCAAACGGAGGAAAGAATACAGTAGTGTATTTGGTCTTCATTAGAACTGCACCATTGGTTCGTATGCATCTAAGAAAAATCTATGTTTAGTGCTGATCTCAAGTATGCACAATGACGTCAAATTAGATGAGAGTACCAGAGATAACAGGAAGCCAGAAATCGTCACATTTTACAACGATACTAAAGGTGGTGTGGACACAGTAGACCAGATACCTACTGAATATGACGAAGAAAGAAACACTACACGATGGCAAATAACGTGATTTTATCACTTCTAAAATGTAGAACCGACTAATTGTAATGTTATACATTCAGCGAACACAGCAAGGGTTTTCGCACTGACTCTAGAAGATGCTTCTGTACCTCCTCATGTAGGAAAGCGAGGACGATGTTACATGTATAAACACAGTAAGACCAGATATTTTGCCAAAAGTGCTGTAAGTGGATTTGCCTAAGTCACGCAAAAATGATGCGTGGAGACTGCTGCAGAATTGAAACGTGAATATACCGCTATTAGGAGAAATCCTGGTTTACTTCTTTCTAGTTAATAAATATTTTATTTTCAGTACCGGTATTTAAGCAATAAAATAGTCACATAATTATCGAACTTAATTTTAACAAGAAAGGTATTGCCTCAATAAAATGTACAGTTTCGCTCAAAGCGTATCCACTGTCTGGTGTTTGTATTTAATATCGTAAATATAATACAAATTTAAATCCTAGTTCACATCTTATCAGACAAAAATGTTCCCGGTTTCAGGAGGGAAAATGTTACCATTGATAAAACTTTTTTTCACCCTACCACTATACGGTTAAGAACAATGAATCTCACGAGGGTAAATTGTACTGACAGAGCGTAAACCTTAGGGACAAGGAGTATGCTGATAGCGATTTGGTGTGGGGTCTAAAGTGAGGTAATATATATTGCATGAATAAAGGATGCTGAGTTTGGAAGCGTTTGTTGATATAGGTGAGGTTTACTTTTTCGATATATTACTGTAATATGGACAAGTTATGCATTGGTATAGCTCCACAGTGGGACTAGGTAATCGGACAGTGAAAGGTATGTGGAAAACGTTTAGTTAGAGGGTCAACAGTTTTTTTTTTTTTTTTTTTTTTTTTTTTTTTTTTTTTTATAGATTTTGAATAATGAAGCTATCCACACTGTAAATCTGTATGTTAAGTCTGGCAGTAACAAATCTTTGTATGTACTTAGGATTGTCTATGCATAAAATACAAAAAGACGGCATCAAACCGCAGAAAATTTAAAGTTCGAGCTACTGCTTTATCATTTCAATTATGAACCCAGTAGTAAGGCAACGGCTAGAGTCTGCGTTTGACAGTTGGAGATGCAGTGAAATATCGTTATCATTTATTGGTAGAGAACACTCAATTAAAATAATTTACAATGTTCAACTCAGATGGCAAGAAAAGAGTGAGAGTGACTTGGACAACGTGATCCCACGCTAGAGAAGTGAGCCAAATCAGATGTTTTATATTCTGCGTTTAATGTGGTGATGTACAGTAGAATGCTGCTCAAAAGTGCAGTGAACAGAAAACCACCTTTAAACTATACTACAAAAATGTACAAAGTGTTACAAACAATTTTACAGACTGTGCCGTAAATATGGCTGTTTAGTGGTGAGCGAAACATGTCTGAAAATATCGACAAGGAACAGTGGAATGTCGTTTCTCAACAATTCTCTACATAGAAATAAGACCGCAAGACCATAAAGGCGGATTGTTTGTAGTATTAAAATTAATGTGGCAGCAGAGCACAGAATGATCTCGTACGTGAGTGTGAAACTATTTGAGCAGAGGTAAGTCTGTCCAAAAACAATCTTCGTCGAGTGTTTCTGCAGACCATATAAAACAGTGCTCAAAGTTTACTTGAAAGATGCCACGAATCATTTCCAGATGTTGTTAGGTGACAAAGTTGCTCATTTTGGTGACTATAACTTGAGCTTAGATATGGATCTACAGTAAACATGGGATAACGTCAGACACAAATGACATCCCTTTGTCGACTATTCTACTCAAGCACTCAATTTGGTATTGTACAATTTTCATAGGACGCGGAAAAATGACAGCTTAGATTATATCATCTCTATTCCTCCAACAGAATGCGACATCTCATATAAACTCCCCGCACGTGTGAGAATTTTGTCCTTTGTGGATTATCATTTACTTTGCAATATGTGAACCTTGAGTAAATGCCTTGCTTAGCTCTTTGCACCTCTTTGGTGACTGACTTGTGTCCAACTGCATTTCAAGGTTTAATTGTATATCATTTTACACCTCTCAAGTCTGAGGTTTTGATCTGTCTGGCTCAGCACGTATGAACGTTGAATAAATTCTATTCCAGGATTTTTGCAAGGTCAGATTTTGCTAGTGTGTGGATTAACATGTGTGTAGCCAATTTCGAACGTAGATTAAATGCCTCACCACACTCTTTGCATGTGTGATGTTTTACTGCTGTGTGGATTAACATGTCTCTAGCCAAACTTCAACGTATATCAAATGACATACCACACTCAGGGCATATTAATGCATATTAACATGTGTAACCAGCGTTGAACTTCGTTTAAACTTCTAACCACACTCTTATCATACGTGACTTTTTTTCCTGTATGGATTAACATGTGTAACCAAATTTAAACGAAATATAAATTCGCCACCACACTCGTAGCAGGTGTGATATTCTGTTCCTGTGTGGATTAACATATGTGAAGCCAAACTTGAAGATTAATTAATTTTTACTACACTCTTGGCACGTGCGTGAATTAACATGTGTGCAAACAAACTGGAATCGAGATTAAATGCCTTACAACACTCTTGGCATGAGTAATCCTTTTCTCCTGTGTGAATTAAATAAATGTAGCCAGACTTGAACGTAGTCTAAATCCTTTACCACACGCTTCGCACGTGTAAGTTTCATCTGTGTGGACTAACATGTGTGGGCCTAAATTTGAACGTAGATTAAATGCCTTATCTTACTCTTGGAAGGTGTGAGGGTATTCTCCTGTGTGGGTTAGCATGTGTTTAGCCAAACGTGAACGATGAGTAAATGACTTACCACACTCTTGGCATGTGTGAGGTTTTTCTCCTGTGTGGATTAACATATGTTTAGCCAAATGTGAACGTTGAGTAAATGTCTTACCACACTCTTGGCAGATGTGAGGTTTTCCTCCTGAGTGGATTAACTTGAGTCTAGCCAAAGTTGAACGTTGAGTAAATGCCTTACCACACTCTTCGCATGTGTAAACTTTTTCTCCCTTGTGGATTAACATGTGTGTATTCAAAGTTGAACTTCGATTAAATGCCTTACCACACTCTTGGCATGTGTAAATTATTTCTCCTGTGTGGGTTAACATGTGTGTAGCCAAATTTGGACGTCGCTCAAATGCCTTACCCCATTCTTGGCATTTGTAAACTTTTTCTCCTGTGTGGATTAACATGTGTGTAGCTAAAGTCGAACGTTGATTAAATGCCTTATCACACTCTTGGCACGTGTGAGGTTTTTCTCCTGTGTGGATTAACATATGTGTAGCCAAATTTGAACGATAAGTAAATGCCTCACCACACTCTTGGCACATCTGAGGTTTTTCTCCTGCGTGGATTAACATGTGTCTAGCCAAAGTCGAACGTTGATTAAATTCCTTATCACACCCTTGGCACATGTGAGGTTTTTCCCCTGTGTGGATTAACATGTGTCTCTTGATGGGTAAATTCCCGGGAAGATATTTTTCGGGAATATTCCCTGGGAATATTCCCGGGAAGATTCCCAAAATGGGAATTTATCCGGGAATTTATGTACAATTAGAAAGAAAATTGTATTCTATTACTATGTTATGATTTCAAAGTTGAATTAATTTTTATATCACAGCATATTATTGCTGTTGTCCACAGAAGATTCTTTAAAATCTATATATTGTGAACGTACTATATTACTTTATTAACACTTTATTATATCTAGAGAGAACGCATAAATGTATATTTATTTACAATATGTTCTATCAATTAAATATGTGTGAAAAATTATATAGTAACAGTTTAAATTTATATGTAAGTGGATTTGCTCAGCTTGACTCTATTACTGATATTATAAACACATTAAATTTATAAATGTTACATACCAATTAGATTGGGTAAATGCTAGAAGATACATGTCTCACCAATTTATCAACATTTGCGCATAAATATTTATGTTCACAAAATTTGCAAGATACTTACTTATCTTTATATTTTAGCAAGTAACATTGCCATACACGACCTTTCATTCTACCTATTTCTCGAAATTCCATACGTTAATTCACATGCAAAAGAAGTCTGAGTACCTCTTCAGAAGTTCGAGTCAGAGGGAGGAGACAGACCGCTGTCTATTACTAATGGTAGTTCAGGGTTTATTAATAGTACTTCATCTCTATTTCTACATAATTCTAATTTACTTTACTAAATCGTTCCTTTTCATCATTTGTAAATTAGTACTTTGCTAATTTTGGCTGTTCTTTAGCATTGGGGGCCAGCTTTTGCACCTAATTTTTTGCGATATTCTATTCCGATGCGGTTGTTTTATGGTTTCATACGTTAAATTACGTTACCAACATTAAATTCAGACAACACAGCAGAGCGAGCGTTAGCGAATGAAGGCAGGATAGAGCCCCGCATGGCACGTTGTTTTCTATCTTCGTTACCAACAATTCACTTTCTTTTCTCACATAAATCACTTGCACTTACCTTTTCGTTTTGTATAAATCCCCTACTGCCTTAAAAACTATATGTTCGATACTGTCTTGACTACTTGAACATCACTATCAACTCATTTCTTCCGTAAATCATCCTATTTTTTGCTAGTTTTGGCCTCCAATACTAAACAATTACCCTACTTTTTAGTACAAATGGAAATGGAACTTAAAAAATCATATTATTAGTTATATAAAGTACCGTCAAATAATTTTATATTTTTTAACTAAAAAATTCTTTAAAACCTAGAAGTAAATCATAATATATTAAAATAAAGTAATTAGTCATATGGTTCTTATAATTTGGAAGATAAAGTAAAGAAATGGAAATAAATTCCTTCCCGGGAATTTATAGGCCAGGGGAAAAACCCGGGAATATTCCCATTTTTAAATTCCTTCCCACCGGGAATATTCCCACTGCCCATCACTACATGTGTCTAGCAAAAGTTGAACGTTGATTAAATGCGTTTCCACACTCTTGGCACGTGTGTAGTATTCCTCTTGTATGAGTCACCATGTTGGTAGCCAAACTTGAACATACTCTAAATTCCTTTCCACATACTCCACATATATGAGATTTTTCACCTGAATGCACAAACTCACCACTTGACATAGTTGAACTTTGACTAGAGCGTTTATCAATATTTTGGTACGTATGACGCTTTTCACTTTCCTGTGTCACCATATTCTTTGTCAAACGTAATCGATGAAATCCTTTGCCAAACTGCGTCGAAGTATCAGATTCCTCAAAAGAATGAGAAATGGCCTTATTTAATGTAATAAATGTATTCCCTTCTCCGTGGAAAGCAAATATGTTATCGCGCCTGTAACAAATTCAACAAACAATGAAATGTAATTGGAGATAATGATTAAGTAGCAAGAAAACATATCATCATTCGCTATATTACATGATAAAGTTACGCTATATTACATGTTTTATTACAATAAATATTGTAGAAATATGAAATGGAGTACCATGTCACTATTGTCTCAAAATAAGTTCTGTAGTTTTTTTCACTATATAAAATCAAACTATCATTTATATCGTGGCGGACATAAGTCTATGACCAGGTATTGTCGGCTGCCTTGACACAAATGCACAGTAAGAGAATTAGATCTGTCTTATCTGTAGTTTCGTGTGGAGAAAAAACCAAATTGCGATCCAAAGGTTTAAGAACAACTCAACGTATTAATAGAAACTGTACCGAAGATCATTCACTTATATCATCATAAGAGGAACACGAAAGGCGATTTGAAACGAACTAAAAAATTACATACAACTTTCCAAGCTGAGGCAGAGAAACTTAGAGTAACAAGACTAAAGACGAATCATTTACAGCGGGTTGATCGTGGTTCAATGGTTTAGGGGTTTGACCAGTAATTTCGAGATTCTTCGATCGAATACACGTCAAGCATTATTATTATTATTATTATTATTATTATTTTTTTACTTTAGGAATTTTGATGGAAATAGATCGGCGATAACACACGCTTCATTACATTCAAATATTTGAATACTCGTTTGTTTCATCATTTGAACTACCAAATTTTCAGCAATAATACTAATAATAATAACAATTATCTCCAAGAATATTTAAAAATTAAAAACTTCTTATCGCTCAGGTCGTACCCTTACAAGCAGAAACGTGATACTAGGCAAAAAAAATATATATATATATTTCGGTTTTGTGTAATGTTGCCCATGAAAAGACGAATTTCTCATCTCGATTCTAAAACAAACCAAACAAAATCGGGATGAAACATTTTAATTCGAGATGGGACCAGGTTAACTCACACTATAGTCATGCTTTGGAGACGAGACCAAAACTATTGTAAACATTTCTGATCTCATGTCGATTCTAGAAATGGTGTATGCCACTCTTTAAACAACAATTGCTCTGTAGACTGATTCTTATACATCATTTTCTTAGTTTGTATTTCAGAGCTCACTGAATTATGGTCTGTGTATATATTTTTGTAGCAAAGCTTTTATAATTTCATCTGCAAACTTCACAAGTTAGTTTATTGCAAGCTTTAGTTTTGAATTATATTCAGTTCTTTTTTTTTAAGTTATTTTCCTGAAAACGTACAGTAGAATATATTCTACACGAAATATTAGCGGAAATCTTTAGTTTAAATTTGAGTAGCTGTAGAGGTGTCACATGATGGTACGGAATCCCTTTCCCGAAACCCCCTCGACATCTTCTGTAGCCTAGCCAGCATAACCATTCCATAAGAAAACTTTAACTACGGCTCTTCTGAGTTCAGAATACCTACTTCCTACACGAAAATTACCTCGAAACTTACCGTTATAACATTTAACTTTCCTTTATAACATTTAGCTCGTTGTAGGGAAACTTTCCGTTATAACATGTAGCTAGTTGTAGGAACGTATCGAGAGGGTATGTGTTGTTCGTCTTGACACTTCTCTCCAATCACGACTATTTTGTAACTTATGGCTTACGCTACGGGTTATTTTACAGGCTTTAATACAATGTGTCCTCATACGGAATTTGTTACCTATACTATTATTATTATTATTATTATTACTGAATATTTGAGACCTCAATATTACGTCCCACAGCCGTAGCAAAGCTGGGATAAATGCAATAAACAAGTGACAAATCTATGTGAAGGTTACGATTATATTTAAAAGAATCTAACAACTACCAAAAAATACGATTTCAAACACATGGCGACCGTTTTCCGGATTAAATTATAGCAATATTCCTACAACTGCTTTTACAATACCATTAGTTATACAGATAACGTGTTGAGTTTTGAATCTGATTAGCCTAGTATCGACTGTCAATTTCCATCAGATCCTCGGCGACCACAATTAAAAATAAAGCAGAGGGATTGATAAAAACAAGAAGCAAGTAATTTAGATTTTTCATGTAAGTTAAGTAAATATGTTTTGACGTTGAGAGCAACAGAGTGATTAATGTAGCTCCTAAAAATTTTTCTTGTTGATTTTTAATTCTATGTAGATGTGAGTGGATAGCAAACAGCTCATTGAGTATACACACATACATACATGTTTTACACTATGCACCTTCATGTGCATTTATGAATGAGAGTAAATGTTTTAATACTAATACACAATAAGACACTGCGCAAGGCTATGTGATAATATGTACAAAAAAAAGTCTCACGTGACAGTTTCAACACAATAACTGTGCAAACAAACAGAAAATATATAGAGAATGTTTCGGAAAGCAGGAATTAGGACGTACAGGAAAAGAGGAAGCAGAATAATTGAACTAGTCAGAAAAAAAAAAGAGAAAAGCAATAGCGAACAAAGATCAAGGGGAGTAATATACAGAGTAGGATGCGAGGAGTGTAACAAAATTTACATAGGAGATACAAAAAAAAATGCAAAAAAAAAAAAAAAAGGATTAAACAGCACCAGGATGATGTAAGATTGAAAATGGACAACAATGCGATATACAAGCATCAGAAAGAAACAAACCACACGATAGGGTGGGAAGGAACAGAGGTCATAGAAGTAGAGAACAGAACTTTGGTGAGAAAATGGAAAGAAGCCAGAGAGATTATGAAAGCAGGAGGCAAGCTGATGAACTGGAATGCAGGATTCTCGATAAATAAGGAGTGGGAGAAGATTCTGCTTAAAGAAGAAGAAATGAAAAGGAAGATGAAAGAAAGAGAAACAAAATAACAAGGAAAATAAGGATAATTAGAGGACAGAACGCATCTAGCAGAAAAAAAGTAAACTTTTAATTGAACATGTGTGCAGCTAAAAAGTGAAAGTGAAAGCCACACAAGTGTTACTTTTTGAAGAAGGGGTGGAACCTAATTAAAATCGATCTCCGGACAGTATATATAATTGATGACCAACTCCCAGCAGCCAGAAGGAGTGGAAGTCTGATGAAGAGACAGTTATTGTGTAGAAACTGTCACGTGATACTGATTTTCAAATATTTTCCACATGGCCTTGCTGAGTGTGTTACTGTGTATTAGTACAAAATGGAATCAAGGCCTGATAGAATAGTTATAGAAAATATTTTATATATGGTACTAGTTTATATCTTTGTTAATTTTATATTGAAGCACTTCGCAAAGTGAAACCTGAGTTGTGAAAAAAAGCATTGGTTGTTAATGATCGTAATATCAAAATTCTTAGTGTCTCATATTTTAAATGCATGTTCCTTATTTTCGTATTAAACTAAGTTATTTATATTTTTGTACTTTGAGTTAGTTGCTCGTAATTCATATCAATATGGAGGCTAGTGTTTTAGAACAATTTCAAGCAATGTTGACAGAGGAATTAGAGAAACAATTAGAAACCATTGCTCAAAAACGGTAATGAATATTGGATGTCTAGGACAAAAAATACATGAATCAGTAGGTGAACTTCAACAGCCTGTAACAGAAACGATTTGGGGGCGTAGGAAAGAGCGAATTGAATGCCAAAGCAGACAGCTTACGTAATAATATCAAAGTAGCCAATAACTCCTTAACTGAAGTAAGCTCTGAATTAGTTAACGCGGCCAATCATGTTGATTCAGTAACTGCTGAGTTTAAAAATAGTGTAGCGGAATGAAAGAAAGGTCTCACTGTGTTCTATGAATACATGCGAACGGCACAGTTTGAGTGTAGGCTAACCAACAAAATAAAAGAGTGCAAGGCGGAAAAGAAACCGTAAATACTCTTGAATTCGAGCCGGCCCAAGTTGTGAAAGATATGTGCCAAATAAACCAGAAAGTCGATTACAGTCAGGAAAAGGAAATATGCAGTGTAGAGATAGCGAGAAAGAAGAATCGTTACGCGTACCTGTAGACAATTGTTTCTAATGTAATTGTTTTGCCGGCAAGGGATACCGATGTTTCACACATGATAAGCGGTAGCGTTCAGGTTGCGCGTATCCGACCTCTCGAAAAAGCAAAGGAAGGCTTGACAGTTCAATTGATGATTTTGTGTAATAACGAAGTTACAGTGTTGTCGGTTATGTGTCGCAGGCAAATGGTTTTGCGTGATTTAGCAAATTCAAGTTTGTCTTTGTAACAGTGTATGTCTAACGTAAGTTGCATTTTAGTGCTGCAAATCCATTCCGACTTTATCTTTTTTGAGTATTGTAGAAAGAAACGACTTCAAATTCACAATAGACCCGCCAAGCGAATTGGAGTTTACTTTAACTCCAGGCACCGGAAATTTCAGATTGCCCTGGTAAAATACATATTTATCTGCAACTTTGTTTAAATACATTCACAGTAACATTTCAGATATAAATACATTTAAAATGTAATTATAATTCAACAATTATCTATCTCATCAAAAAATAAATAAATGATCATGCAACACAGGTACATCGTTAATCTCCCATTATATAAATTGCGTTAAGATGTTCTATTTATTGCTGACTTATTTATTATTTATTTATTTGTAGTTTGTGTGTAGGAGAATGTTGTGACAGCGAAAATGTTATGTATAAAGAAAGAAAAAATACATTCTGGCTACTTCGTACACTTCTATACCTACTTGCTGCTCCTCGCTGGTGACGTCACGCAAAACGAGGAGCGAAGCGTCTGTACGTATAGCCCAACCTTTCCTTCTAATAACCTTGGCATGAACCGCCAGAATTCAACATTTCAAAAAATGTAACATAACACCTTTATCCTCCAAGCGCTTCAATTGTTACAAATGGTTAAGCAAGAGGAGTGAATTGACGGGGAATATCACACATTCTATCCACCAAGTGAGTCCAGTGTATGCAGCCAATGGTATTGTGGAACCAGTGGTAAAACAACTTTGAACTCTAGAGAATCCACTGGTTTGGAGTTCTTAAGAGTTTAAATCGATAAACGATAAGGGAAGCAAATTCATCCACTCACCTCCCCTTCCGCTGTAGGAAGTTTTCAAATAATTTTAGTGAGAAATGTAAACTTTAGTGAACGTTTATATTATTTGACGCACCTGGGTACTTCTACAGCCATATTCACGTGTCTCAATCACTGTTAGAAGAGAACCTCTCAAAATTGACCACTGAAGCTTGCATGCGTGCATTGCATATCATTACACTAAGAACGTTAGCGATCTGAGAAGAGATTATAATCTTCTACTGTGGTACCACAAAAAATATACACATCGAAATAGCAAGCAACCAGGGACGGTAAAAATATGACAGTTTTCTGTTGTTTTCATATGTCTCTAAATTTCATCATCAACATGGGAAGATGTTTACATATTTTCCTTTTTCTTTTTTCTTTTTTAAGTTCAGACGGCCTATGCCACATTTACAATGTGAATGAACACAACATGCCAGCGCCAAATAGGAACATGCTGTTGTTGATACCGCAGATTTCAGAGGTAACGCGAACCCCGATAGCGGTCATTCACTCCAGAAGTACCTTTCAGCGTGCCAGCTAGAAGCATCCTGCGAGCTCGTATTTGGACTTTTCGGAATGGCACTTATGTTACCGGCCACGCCTTATGTTATGTTACCTTATGTTTCGGAATGGCCCTGTTCGGCTGAGTGGATCAGAAAAATGTAGGAACGTTCCCTATCAAAACAAGGAGAATCTAGAATATCATCAGCATGTTTACTCTACCCGCTCTCCTCTCGCTAAATAGGATCGAGCTGGCATGATTTTACTATACTGTTTCGTTTGCTTTCCCATTCCAAGAACGGAAATTTGGCTGTAATTTCCATATTCGTAAGGTTATTATACTGTATTCTCTTAACAGTATACAATTTCAGACAAATATCAGTAGCAGGTTTTTCATTGTAATAGCATTAAACACCTGCCACTGTGAGACTGTATGTTCCGAAGTGCATGACTTATATGTTAAAATATCATTTTCGCATGACTTTGTATATTAATATATTACCTTTAAATTTGAATAATATACCAATAGAGAAGAAGAATAATATCCTTTATAGGATATTCTAACAAACAAATTTAATATGTTTGCTTTGATTCAAAATAGTTTTTTATTGACTGTTAATTTGAGCTATGGGAATTTATTATTATTATTATTATTATTATTAATGAGATTTTCTAGCTGTTTAAACGCTAGAAAAAATTAGATGGTAGTTGTCTCGTGCCTCAAAGAGCAAATATATTGTCAGTCTCTGAAGCGTGTCATTAAATATACATGAATGCCCATCGATGAAGCATATTGTGCTATATGTGAACTGTTTCAAGATCAAGAGGGAATAGTAATGATAGTGAGAGAGAAGTAGAAATGTTTCCGGCGCTCTTTCTAATTCGAATACTTATTATTATTTAGCATTTATGCTAATTGAAAATAATTTGTTTTTAATTTAGTATAGAATACTTTCTATTCAGCAAATTTGCAGCTCTAGCCTAGTAGTTGAATTTGCACTTTGATGCAGTTTGATGTGTTTGAAAAATAACTGTGCAATCGTCATCATCATACCGTAGTTTGACTGTCTGACTAGTTTTCAATGTGGAAAGCTTGTTGCTGAAACAAAAGATGGATCTTCGGTTATGGTTGGTGAGGTAGAATTATAATTTTTTCATAGTTATGTCCACAGGCTTAATTTAGTTGTAGAAAAGTCCGTTGACTGTACAAAAAAGTGTAAGTTTTTTAAACTATGTCGTGACTTGCGTCTTTTTTCTCAAAGTCTTCAAAAAGAACAAATGCTCTGAACTATGTAGTCAACAAAAGTACCCCTACAGCCTCAAACACAAGGTGGAACTATAGAAGTAGGATAAATGATGTGCTGTATAGCTTCAAAGATAAACTGTTAGGACTGTTTAAATACAGACGAAAACATCGGTAAATGGGATTCTCAAATCAGAGTTCGTGTAGCAAAATTCTATCAAAGCCTTCAAAGTTTTGACTTCAATTTTTTACTTGAACTGTTTTATGTTATAGGATAAAGTAAGAAATCTTGTTCAATGTTTTAGAAAAGAAAATTCATTATATAAGTTACTGTAGGAAGAAAATAGATGACTTTGAAGAATATCTAAGATTATTAAGAGACGGTTTCGATTCTATCTAGTAAAAAATGGAAGAACCTGAATAGACACATTTTTCAAAAAGATCAAGGGAAATGAAGTGAGATTTGACCCCCCCCCCTAAAAAATTGATGCCAATGCCTATAGTTTGAAATGGTTGCTACACTAAAAGAAAAAAGTACTAGATTTTCTGATATTGAAAAACTAGAGATACTTGTAATATCAACAACCGGTAACAATTGCCAAAGTGTTACGCTACGCCACTGCAAGCAACCTAGGAGCAGTAGCAGCTTCAGAAATCATTCGACAATTCTAGATTATTAGTCTTTCCAGTGTTTCAAGTGAAAAAAATATTGTTCAAACATGAGACATACACTAATCGGCTAAACAAAATGATACACACAAGCGTAAAAATTCATATGTACGAGGGAGGATCAGAAACAAAGATTACAAGACCAATAATTTCTGGAGTTCTGTCTGTGATAGAGAAATGAAGAGTGTGCGGTAATTTTAATACATGGAGTTGGCAACTGTGAACTTTCTGCTACCAGCCACCTAGGGCGCTAGTTGTAGGTGAACACAAAACGCAAGCGACTCATTTGGAAAACTGGTCTCGCGAAAAAGTCCGCTCAGTTATTCGATTTCTGTGGGCGAAACACGTAACTGCGGCTGAGGTTCACCAATACTTTGAGACCTTGACACAACTGCGCTAAGCGATCAGGAGGAAACTACCAGGACTTCTCACCGATAGTCATCCTCTTTCACGTCAATGCGCGCCCGCATACAGCCCAAAAGACCACCACGCTTTTGAAGCAGTTCCGCTGGGACATCATCGACCACCTTCCCTACAACCTGTACCTCGCTCCAAGCGACTTTGACCTGTTCCTCCACTTGAAGGAGCACCTAGGAGGCTGTCGCTTCGCTTCAGGCGTGGTGAAACACTTTGTAACAATGTGGCTGAACACAAAAGGATATATATATATATATATATATATATATATATATATATATATATATATATATATATATATATATATATATATATATATATATATATATATATATATATATATATATATATATTACCAGGAAAGAGTTTTCAAACTCATTCAAGTGCCTCAACCGACACTGAGACTATGTCGAAACAAAAGCCTAATGTATGTACTATCTGTTGGCTGTATAGGTTGTATGAATAATATATACACGTTTCACTGCAGGCTTTGTAACTTTACTTTCTGATCACCACTCGTACTGTTGAAGAAAACAACAAGAAAAACGTCTGTAAACCTAAAACGTCTGCTGTACAAGAACCACGCCATTTATTAAGATGAAACAGGTACTGAAGAATACTATCATCAAGTTAATTACGGCACTATCAAAATGATAATACACAGACTGGTGAATGAGATATACCCAAAAATTGTCATTAACTCTCTTAATTTCTAGTTAAACTAAAATAACGTTCGAAGTCGATACGTATATCAGTTGATAAATGACACTAAATTGAACCTAATGATCAGTTGATAAATGACACTAAATTGAACCTAATGATCAGTTGATAAATGACACTAAATTGAACCTAATGATCAGTCGATAAATGAAACTATGTTGAACCTAATGATTAGCTGATAAAGACACTAAATAGAACTTAATAATCAGTTGTTAAATGACACTAAATTGAACCTAATGATCAGTTGATAAAAGACACTAAATTGAACCTAATGATCAGTCGATAAATGAAACTAAATTGAACCTAATGATTAGCTGATAAAGATACTAAATAGAACTTAATGATCAGTTGTTAAATGACACTAAATTGAACCTAATGATCAGTTGATAAAAGACACTAAATTGAACCTAATGATCAGTCGATAAATGAAACTAGGTTGAACCTAGTGATTAGCTGATAAAGACACTAAATAGAACTTAATGATCAGTTGTTAAATGACACTAAATTGAACCTAATGATCAGTTGATAAAAGACACTAAATTGAACCTAATGATCAGTCGATAAATGAAACTAAGTTGAACCTAATGATTAGCTGATAAAGACACTAAATAGAACTTAATGATCAGTTGTTAAATGACACTAAATTGAACCTAATGATCAGTTGATAAAAGACACTAAATTGAACCTAATGATCAGTCGATAA
Organism: Thermobia domestica; assembly: GCF_964235325.1. NCBI lineage: Eukaryota > Metazoa > Arthropoda > Insecta > Zygentoma > Lepismatidae > Thermobia > Thermobia domestica. The sequence goes on from NC_137471.1 coordinate 159,450,764, forward strand.
ATGAAACTAAGTTGAACCTAATGATTAGCTGATAAAGACACTAAATAGAACTTAATGATCAGTTGATAAATGACACTAAATTGAACCTAATCATCAGTTGATAAAATGACACTAAATTGAACCTAATGATCAGTTGATAAAATGACACTAAATGAACCTAATGATCAGTTGATAAATAGCATGCATAGTTTTTGAGAAATTTCAGAAAGACTCTTTTTAATGGTGCTAAAAAGTGCGTCATTTGTTGGAATTTTTTTTTCTGTTTATTTATTTATGTGTAAAAATAGGCTGTTAACTAACATTGTCTCTATCGCTTTTTGTTTTCTAACGGAAATACATACTTCTAATAGTTTCGGACACACTACTTGTAAACAGTGCACCATACTTCAAGGTATTGCTATAGGAAAGGAGTATTGAGCATAATTAAGGTTACTTTTCGGAAGATGGCTGTACCATGTGCTGACATCAAGACCCGCATTTAACCCGTTGAAGTAGGGGGTTTTCCAAGCAATTTTTGACACTTTATTTAAATAGCTATTGTTTCAACAGTTTTCATGCGAATTTCATGATTAGTATGTCATTCTCTTCAGAATAAAGTAGGCTATCAAATGCAATATGGTGATCTAAGAAGAAAGGAAAATTTCTCTGAAGAAAGAAAGAAGAACCTCTTTGCAAGTTTGGGTCCAGGGTTCCGGGTGAGATTATGCAGCCTTAATATACCCTGAAAAATACGCCCGCGTATAGGTAACGTTTGTTCGTAATACAATGTCCATATCCAAAATAGTGACGTGAGAAAAATATTTCGTTTCTGTTTGAATATACAGAATATCGTATGCAAACTGAGAAAAAAATATGATGTAAAATAAAAATTTCTGCAAACCGTACTATCCATCTGAATTTCAGTTAGTATGTCATAATAAAGGATACTTTCCAATATCGTCATGCCCACGCCGCAATGAGTACGAAGAAAAGAAAATGTGGAAAGATTCAGGAAATTTCTCTGAAAAAATCGTTCTTTGTAAGACTGGCGACCCCTGGATGAGTACGACAACCCTAATGTACTCTCAAAGCGAAGTAAATTTTTGCATGCTTTGTAATACATCAGAAACTCACACAAATATGCATCCTGCTTATAACACTTAACTCTCGGAGTAATAATCACAAAACAATTATTTCAGTCACGTGTAAGTCATATGGAAGCAACATGCTTGTTCGCTTTTTACCTGTGACGTCATATCCCTCAGTCTTCATATTCGGGTTGCCTAAGCAAAAGCGATATTTTAGTACATCCTCCGAAAACTAAAAGCAAAAGAAAAAAATTGTAAATGAAATAGCTTCTATTGTTAAAAATACAAAACAAATAAAAAAAGGGAAAGGATGGAGGGGAACCCATGTATTCTTTCCCATATCGGACAATCCATTATGCAACCCTTACAAACATGTAGAAAGATACTCACGCTTCACTATAGGGGTTATGATGTGACAAAACAATGAAATAAAAATAGTGAGGCAACAGCAATCTCCCCTTTTCTCCCAAGTCATCGCCATACCAATGCTTGTACCACGAAGAAACACATATTCAGTAGTCCTTCCAAGAACAGGTGAAACCAAAACAATACAGATTTTGGTGCATGTATGGGCTTCTACAAACAATCAGTTAGGGAACTACCTTCATCGCGTCACTGATACAATGGCACTCCAAAGGGTTACGTCCCTATAAGCTTTAATGGACACTCAAATGCAATTTTGCAACTGTGCAAGTGCAGCAAATAATATTAAAATGTGCCAGTTTCTGTGATTTTTTGTCATACTTACGTTTCAGAATTATATAGGTTACGCTGCTTCTATGTAACTCAAGAATGGTACTCACCTGAAGAAAGCAAAGATGTTAACTTGATATCGACCAGCGGAATTCCGAACATTGTAAACTGACTACGTGTAAAATGGTATAGACGTGACAAGGCACAAAACACTCCTGCATCATCTGTCACTTCCGTCAGTTGAGCCTGATTGCGTCTTACAGGATTTTGTACTCTTCCTGCACGACCAGGTGTTGAGGATTCAGTCGAGACTCTTGGTGATGTGGAAACTTCTTTCTTTATTGTGAATATATCAAGAAACTTCTCCACTTCTCGTTCTGTTTCAGGACTCCACATACATACAACATGTACCGGCTCAGGGCTTCTCAAGTTTTCAACTGGAACGAACCTAAAAATCCAAGATTCGACCCAATCTCCAAATTGCAAGCCTTTAGTTTTGTGACCTGAATCGCGAGAATACACTGAACCCTTGCTAATTTTAACTGCGCAGTCAAAAGCAGCAACATACACTTGGTAAGTTTTCTCGCCGACCACATACACTATGCTTGGCACATTCCGCACTGGAAAAGTATCGCGATAATTATGTTTAGAGATATTCGCTATTACGTTTTGTGCTTTATCAGGAAGCGTCAAACGAGTGTTGTAAAACGCTAATGTTTTATCCTTACAAAATTCTGGATCCCAATACACCTCCAAAGGAAGGAAACAATCCCTCGACATTCGTACGAATAATGCTTGTACGATCACGAAGTCGCCACAGCATAAAAGAGCTGAGCCAGGGAAGTTCTTCATCTCATAAACCACAGATTCATTGAATGATTCCAACCTTATAACGATTATTTTTGCCGAAATACTAATCACGCATCCGAGTATTTCTACAATCGGTTCTGGCAAGTTCAATTTTGTCTCGGATTTCAACCACAAATCTGTGATGTAGAATTTTTCAGTCAATGCGTTCCAATTCTGTTCTGGGAGCTTCCATACACTTATCAAAACTTCGGCTGGAGGTGAAAGGGTGTGAACTAGTTGTTTATGGCAAAGCTTAGGCTTAAAAAGTGAACTGTATGTCTTATTTTCCCACTGAAATGATACAGTTATGTGATTTGGTTCGTTGTTCAAAGCCACGGCTTCGAGCACTTCAATGTATCTTGGCAATGAAGTTGTAGCCATATCTTCAGACACCTACAAGAAAGAAGAGAAATTGTCAGTTCCTCTTTTGCCAAGCAGAAACGCATAATACCTTTTAATAAAATCCTTTTGTTTTTATCTTTTTTTTCTTTCAATTTGTTAAAAACTTTCAACACTAATGCCTTCTATCGTGCTGAAGGTGAACACTTTCTTTTGAAAATATATTACGAAGGCTATTACGAGGGGTGATTAAAAATAGGCGAATAATTTTATTAGAAACAAGGTAATAACCTTACATGGAATTTGATTTAATGTCTTTGGCTAGCAATGCACTTATCCCAACGTTGAATCCGTAACTGGAAACATTTCTGGGATGCTTCTTTTGGAAGAGCGATCAGCTGCCCTGTCGTGGGGTTTTAATTTTTGGGAATAACCAGATGTCGCATGGTACTAAATCTGGTGAGTGAGGCGGATGTATACAGATAGAAATACATTTTCCGCTCAAAAACTCGCACATCAAAAGCAATGTGTGGAATGCGCATTTTCGTGATGAAGGAGGAAGTCATTTCGCATTTAATTGGCGGTAAAAATGGTCTTCACGGACCCATACGAGATGCTTTGTTCTTCAGAAAGCTCTCTAATAGTCATTCGCCTGTCTGAACGAATCATTTATACTACCTTTTGCACGTTTTCATCTCTTTTTGACGTCGGACGACGTCCCGATCGTTGCTTTATTGAACCGACTCCTTGCCACTTTTGAATCGCTCATGCCTCTTGTAAACAGTGTTCAATGTCAGCGCCTCATCGCCATACACCGATCTTAACATTCTGCTAGCTTCTTCGGCATTTTTGTGCAGCTTAAAATAAAACTTAACATTGACGCGCGACAGATACTCTTAATACGTCCTCACTCTTCTGTCCCTACAAGTCAACTGACACGTCACAATTCGTTCAAACTCGAAATTAACTATCCCAAAGGTTCACGCTATCGGGCTTACTTGTTGAAATGGATAAAACATCGATAGGCGATATATAAGAACCTTTCTTATATCAGACGTCACAGAAAATAAAAGCAGATGTATTTACATTTTAAAAAACTCATACACCTGCCATCAACAACCCTAAATATAAAAGTAACCAAGAAAGTTCTGTCGCCTTTTGTTGAGGTCTGTGTTTAATTGGCCCTCATACTGTGAGCTGAATGCGAATAGAGATAAGGCGAGGTCAGTTGTCGATGTGGGTATACCCAAGGTACTACCTGGTTGTGGCAGTTCAGTTACACCGTGAACTTGCGTCAGAACAGAGTAAACATGGGACCTCTACAGAACGTTATAAGAACGTGTATGGTGTACGAGTTAAAAGTGGGGTCAAACGACCTTTGATGAGGGTGTCGTGACTACGCGGACAGTGCAGTGGTGGTTTAACAAGTTTAAGGACGGTGACGAAACACTCAAAAACGTAGCCGGAAGACCAACACATGACAAAATGTAGATCTTCAAGCAGCAATTGAGGGCAACAGTGGCCACACATGTGAGGAACTGGGTCTACAATTCAGTGTAAGTGTAGAAACCATTCGGCAGCACCTCCATCAACTTGGGAAGCACTACAATTTGGATCGATAGGTCCCACATGATTTGACTCCGGGCCAGAAGGCAACGCGAGCAGACACCTGCGTTTCTTTGCTGTCTCGTCTGAGGAAGGAGCCATTTCTAGACAGGTGTTGACATGTAATAAGAACTGGGTCCTGTATGAAGCTCCACGGCGCCGTCGTCATTCGTTAGCATCGCATGAACCGGTTCCAAAACAGCCAAAACCAGCACTGCACAAGAAGGAGGCCTTCCTGTGTGTTTGGTGGACTGCTCGCGGCATCGTGCATGGGGAACTGCTACCAGCTGGTTAGAACATCAATGCAACTGTCTACTGTCAGCAGTTGAACCATGTTCAAGAAAAACTCAGAACTCTCGAGTCAACTTCTGAATCGCAACGGGGTCCATCAAAAGGGTCGTGGCTTGGATGACCCGGGACACCATTCTACGCCTTGAATGGGGAACACTATTGCATCCGCAATACTCCCCGGACATTGCACCGTCCGATTAACACCCATTCCTTGAACAATAACTTTGCTAGTCGCTTGAACTCAATTTCCAGGAGAATCTTGATATTTGTAAACAACTGGAAAATCTTCAGGAAAGTCAACAGTAAAAACCACTCCGAGCAACTTCAAAACGATATAAATATTTTCTTCTCATAGTGTAACAGAAAGCTTTAAAAGTGAACGCTGATTCGAATAATCCCATAACATTTTGTCTAAAGAAAAATATTGAGCATACCTAAGACAACATAAATGGTTCGTCTATCACAACAGTGAACAGGCATTACGGATCTTGGAGTTAATTTGACACAAAAGTAATTTTTTCAGAAATAAGCACAATACCTAAGCAATCGATGCGCATTCTAGGACTACTTCTGTAAAGATTAACAGACATATGGAACTTCTCTTGTTTAGCAATGTTTTGCAAGGTAATAATTTCTTCAGAATGGAATATTGTTCACCTAATTGGACAATAGAAGCACCTACAAATCTATCCAGGCTAAATTTAATTCTAAGCTTCTTCCTTGCGACAGGTGCCTTCCATCTCAATTCAGGCAGAGCATGTACCATTACCATCTCAGATATTGTTGAAACCTTTTTTATAGCAACTAGACATGTTTTTAAGAGACCCATATTTTTTTTTTGTTTTATCGAAAAAAAAATTTCCCGCTAAGTAATGGGCCATCAAAGACGGGGAGTACAATTTATGAAGTGTAGAAGACATGGAAAATGGTCAACTTCGGAGCCCCCATTCAGCTATGAAGACAGGTAGAATTATAATTCTTGTTGTGGAATGTACATAGGGATATAAATAAACTATATTTTATTATAGTTTGGTTTGCACATGCGTATCTTTTTGTACATAAATTAATAAATAAACGTCAATTTATCTGAAAAGTCGAAGTTTGCGAAGTATTTTCGAGCACTTCCGATTCGAAATTTAAAATTCTGTTTTCACGGTTGGTAAGACCAAGTTACCCGCTTTCCGAAAAACAAATTGTATCGCTTCTGTGTGCAACCGTTTTGGCGCAAAAAATTCGAGAAATTGTAAAATTTTCAAAAATCGCCATTTTTGGGCGCCATTTTCTCGAAAACTCTATCTTTTAAAATTCTGAAATTTTGTCACATGGTTTAACTTTACATGAATAATAAACACACCAAGTTTTGAAGTTAGCGAAGTTTCGTTAACTTTGATGTCACAGTTAGCAACACTGGAAACAATAAATGTGCAATGATTTGATGTTGTTTGTGGTTCACATTAATTAAATGAAGAACAAAAGGTTTTTTATTATTTGGTCAAAAAAGCTCTCTGGAATAGTACAATGAGTCTGCCCTCTACTCCTCCGTTTTCTTAAACCGAAGTAATCTGAGGTGGAAATTACGATTACGAAACACACAAATTTTAAGTTTACTTAAAATTGCCATCCAATAAATTCTGATGATCTATAAAAAGCCTGAACTATTACCTCAGTGATGATTTGGAATGATCCAGACAAAGTCACAATTAAGTGCGATGTCATTACAGTGATCGAAAAAGGACAAAAAGTTAAAAAAAAAATTGAAATATTTTCTTACGCGTTCCATCAAAGAAATTTACGGACTTTTTTAAACAGAACAATTTCAGCATAAGAATGGGTCACTCGGAATTTTATAGTATTCGACTAAAGTGGGTCAGTCCGCAACCTGCGAGGGAAGTGTGTGTGTGTATTGTGCAAAAGTTAGCTGCTACTGCGTTGCAACCTATATTGAAGCTGTCATGAGTGACCTATTTCCTTTAGTAGTATGATCTGTAGAAAATGACAGCTTACTTCTTCAAGAATGTGGTAAATGTCCTGGAGTGGAAGGAATAAGTGTGGAGTCTTTGATCCTGTTGAAAATGAAAGTATTACGTACGCCATATGGGAAAACAATGATCTCGTTAAAAAAACTGCCACTTTCTATTTTCGTATCGTACATTGCTGGTTTAACTGTAAGAATTTTAATTCATGACTACATCAAGAAAATCTAAAGAGAATTAATTGGTACCGAAAAGCATCGTATAAAATTTCAAGACACAAATTCTATTTTACTTCATGTGGACTTCGTTGAAAACTGGACTGTTATTCTGCAAAGTGAAATTCAGAGTTATCACCGGAATATGAAACAACTTACAGTTTTGTTGTAATAAAGAACGATAAAACACACGATTCGGCACATGTACTCATAGCCATAGACAAGATTCTAAAAACACTCGAAGAAAAGCGAAAATATAGGTTACAGAAAAAGGTTCGGATACGTGGAAATAAGTGGCTACAATTTCCCAAACCGTGTCAGTGATTTCTGATGGTGCTGCATCCCACTTTAAAAATCGCTTTCAGATGTTCGAGATGCAGACAGGTCCGATAAAGCAGTGGTTTTGAAGTGAAACCGGCCATGCTAGGGTCTCTGCGATAGTATTGGGGAGGGGGGGGGGTTTAAAGAATGTGGCAACGCGGCATAACCTTAGGCAAAAACAGATATACAGTATTAAAACCGCAGAATTCGTGAGTATAGTGCAAGTACAAACTCCGGGTATTACTCTCGTTTTGTTGCCTGGAACTAAATTCGACAACTTCCGGAAGAAAAAAAAAACAAGAATGAGAAAGTATGCAACCGGTAACTGGTATTCAACGAAGTCACCTTTGGTTTTCGGAAAACAGCGAAGATTTTATGGCAGTAACAGGTCAACATAAGCTAACTTCATGCTTCCCCCAAAACCGAGCTTCTGCAATTCAAAGTGTATGCGCAAAGGCGCCGATTTCTCTGTAATCTGAGGAAGGGGGGGGGAGATTCAGATGCAGAAGGTATATATATGAGGATTTTAAGACAAATTGCATTCAAATTATGCCAAATATTGTATATTCATAAATACAATAGGGGGCCCACATCAGCTTGGGGGACCCGGGTCCCCCCCTTGGATCGGCGTCGTTGCATATATGTATGATAACCAGTGGTGCATAGCAAAATTATGAATAAATCATGAATTACGTGAAGTTGAAAGTTGAAGTGCTGTTTATGCTTCCACATGGACCTTCAGCAGGGTACAGGTTTCCAGAAGAGCATAAGAGAAGTGAAAATAAGTGTTTTGTGATTATCAACAATGTGCTACACAGGGGCGGATCGAGGACAGACTTCTTGGGAGGAAGGTGTAATACTGCTACTTAGAGCTACTTTAAGAGCTCCAAACTCTGGAATGGGTTTTATTTATATATAAAATAAAGTTTCTTCTGGGAGAGCGATCGCCTAACTGGATCCACCTCTGGGCGAGTTGTGAGTGTACCAACAACTATTGGAGCATCTGCACGGTTACATGCTATTAGCGAAAAAGACACCAAGCAAGCAAATGATTGGTCCATGTGAAAAAAAAATAAATAATGTTGAGGCATGTCATTGATTTTATTCAAAAAGATATTATTTTGGTAAAGGAAAGTATATTTAATAAAATTGAATGTTAAGAAACTAAGTGTTATCACGTAACGTAAACACGTGTGTGTGTTTATGTGTTGACATCAATGTTGTGTATATGTAATGAATGTTCTACGGCTAGACGCTTGCTCGTCAATTCGTAAGATATTGTAATTTGTATTTGTAATGTTTTGAATTGTCATCAGATTGTCACATTGTAACATTGACACACTTTGACTGTGATATAATCGTTGAGTTCGCAGAAATTTGTAAGTCTGAGAATTTGATCACGATGTAATTCGGGTGAAACCAACGTTTTACCAATAGCTGAGATATACAGAAAGTCGACGAGAATGAATTCCAAGATGTCTGGAATCTTCGTATAAAACCTTATAGTTTTTAGAGATTGGGAGGATTCGAGGATCAGTCTCTAGGGAGCAGTCTTCGAGCATTTGTCTCCGAGTTGAGTCTCAGAGATCATCGTACGTCTAGTAGTCACATAGTTGCTCATGTCACAGTAGTCACTTCTCTGTGATTCTACGTTCAGTATTAGATCAGGAGATCTAATAGTTCAGCAGACCATTATAGTAGATAATGGTACACAATAGTCGATCATTCTAGACTATTGGCAGCAATATAGAGATCGTCCAGAACATCGATAGCAGTTCCAGTCATCAGCTGTATAAAGGTACGTGTATCTCAGCTATGTTTGAGTTCATCGTGGTTAACTTCCTAGCTGCTTAAAGATATGTGATCTTGCGATTATATTCAGTCGACGATCAATCACAATAGTACACAAGCTTAATGAAATACAAAGTTTAGTTCAAAGTCAATTAATGTGGTTTCTTTCCGTTATCCTGTACCTACTCATTCTAGATGGTGAGTAGCAGCGATCTTCGACCGTCATCTTACATTTCATCCCCATGCTATATAGGCACGACGGTGGAAGGTTGTTATGGCGGAGATGCTGGTTTTGTAGCGGTCCTAGTGTAGCTCTCACCAGTTTTATGGTGAGGTTCGATTCCCGAAAAGTACTAGGAGTAATTCTCACCATTGTTATGGTAGAGACGCTGGTTTTTGTAGCGATTCCAGACCAGTGTTATGGTGGAGATGCGTTCGGTTCGAGACCCGGGATGTGTATTTTAGAGTAGTTCGCACCAGTTTTATGGTGGAGATATTTTGGTTCGATTCCCGAACAGTGCTAAAAGTAGGTCGCACCAAACTTATGGTGGAAATAGCGATTCCGAAATGGAATAATTTTAGTGTTAAGAATATATTTTATTAGGTTATGGTTAAATTCGGTTTATATTTAAGTTATTTAGTATGTTAAGAGTTTGTATTATAATCGTTCACCACTCAAAGACGAGATATGGTTCGGATCTCGAATGACTAAAGGCAATTGACTCAAGTAGAATAAGTAATACGTTAACCCTCACCACCCACCCTCACTTCGTAAATTAAAGTTGAATTAAGTATTAAGTTAAATGAATGAAAGAACTGTGTTGACTAGAGCACAGAAAGCGAGTAAGGGAATAAATATTGATGTGAATTTATTTGGTGTGAGGACACCAGAAAGACAAAATACTGCTTGTAGTTACGATAAAGTCGCGAGTCCGAAAATAGTTTTGAGTAAAGAACCAGTTTTTAATTTCCCAAGTAGTCCGGTGACGAAATCTGTATCGGAAGACTTTCCTTCAATCATAAATTTAGATCCGAAATTAGTAAATAGTGAAAATAAGAATTTTACTATGGCGTCTAACATTACGTTTTACGCAGATATTAATAAATTGCCTAAATTCGATCTCAAGAACGATAATGACATCGTGTCGTTTTTCGATGAATTCGACGATGCTTGTCAAATGGCAGGCATCGCCGAAAGCAAACGAAAGGAGTTACTGCCCAATATTTTCAAAGGAGTAGGGAGGCAATGGATAAAGTTGTTCCTGAAACGGAGAAACATGGCAGAAATACAGTATAAACAATTGCAGTCTGAAATAGTAGACGAGTTTACGAAATCTAATGTAACTATAGACATTGAAGATAGAATTAAGGAGCGGTTACAGCATGAAGACGAAGCTGTAATTAATTACGTTTATGACATGCTCGTTCTTTGTGAACGACTAGATTCAAAAATGAATGATATCAAGAAGATAGGTATTATAGTTGGAGGTCTACATCCATATTATATGGAAAAGGTAGGAACGCGTGAATATTCTAGCTTAGACAAATTCGTGGAGGATTTGCAAAAGATAGAAAAGAATAAGTGTAAAATAGCAAAGCGTGTGAAAAAGGAATCCGGCAAAGTTACAATTAAAGATCTTGTAAAGAAAATTAGAGAGCAGGTAGAAGATGAGGAGAGTGGATCTGATTCAGATCATGTGGTTGTAAGAAAACATAAAGAAGAAAGTAAGATTAAACAGGAACCTTCGAGTATTACACAAATCGCGGAATTAGAAAAGAAAATAGACAAATTACAGTTAGCATTGTCGGCAAAAACACAAGATGACGAGAAACAAGAGAATAACGCGAGAAAACAAGGGAAAAATCAGTATTATAGGAATAATAAGCAGAATAGAGGTGGTTATCGAAATAATTACCGTGGAAATGGAAATAGAAATAAGAATTGGCACAGTAATAGTGATAGGAATCAAAACAACAATAGAGGTAATAACCGTTATTACAGTAAGCGTGGTAATCGAGGAAATTTTTGGAGAAACAATAGAGGACGTGGTCAGCAAGGAAACTGGCAAGGGGATTGTCAGAATTCGTGTTGTCACCAGTCTTATAATTTCGAAAACCCGAATCAGCAGAGATTTGTGCAAGTGGTACCAGCACAAGTAAATGGTACGACTTATTATCAAACACCAGGCTCAAGTAATTTAAACGGAACACATCTGTAAATGGGAGAGGCGCATTTACAGGCAATCGAAATGTCCGAATAAGAGAAATAATTGCCTCAGTTAATTTAGACAACAACATGGTATATTTACCATTAGAAATAGAGGATAGAAAGATCAAAGCGTTACTCGATAGTGGGTCGCAAATTTCAATTATAAACGAGAAATTAGTGCCACCGAGTGCAAAAATAATCCCACAACAAACTAAGATTAAAGGGATCACGCAGAACACGCTGGTAATTAACAAATTAGCCATAGTTAAGTTCAAAATATTAAATCAAACGTTTCATCAGGCTTTTAGAATAATAAAAGACTTCCCATATCAAATGTTGATTGGGAATGACTTTTTGCAAACACAAAATTGTAGAATTGATTATGGAGCTAGTAAAATTATTGTTCAAAGATTTGGGAAACCAATTAAACATTGTCGAAACGATCAGGAAACCAGAACAGTTTCTGATAATGTTGCAATTAGCATTAAATCAAGTTTAAAGCCAAAATGGGTTCTTGGTCATAGGGTGAAGTTGTTACCAAGAACTAGGACAACTGTCGAGGTTAACCTAGTTAATTCTTGGGAGAACAATGAATTTCTATTAGAGCCAGATAAACTATTAGAGTCTCAATATAACATATTTGTACCTAGAGTAATTTTGTCGAATGAAAATAAGTGTTTAGAAGTTATCAATCCGTCAAATAAGACGATCATGTTAACAAAAAATTTAAAAATTGGAGATGCAGAAGCATGCATGAATGAATCGGAATTAAAGAAAGAAGGATTATCAGAGGATGAAATTGAAGAAGTGTTAGAGGCGAGAAAAAACTACGATAAATCACGGTTAAGATTTGGCAATAATACTAAACCAGAAATCAAAAAGAAATTAGAGAAATTGTGCTACGATTACGCAGATGTTTTTGCGTGGCGAGAAAACGAATTAGGAAGAGTCAAGGGAGTAGAACACAAGATAGAGTTGGAAACGGAAGTTCCGTTTCGACGTCAACAGTATCCAATACCGATAGCCATGAAAGATAAAGTGAAAGAACAGATAAACATTTTACTCGAACAAAACATCATCGAGGAAAGTAATAGCTGGTATAACTCACCTATGTTGTTCGTAAAGAAGCCAAACGGATCGATTAGGGCCTGTTTGGACTGTAGAATGCTGAATCGGCATGTACGGTTCCATTCCGTGGCGTTGCCGCCTATCCATCAAATTCTTACAAGTATGGGTGGTCACAAATACTTTAGTGTGTTGGACATTAAGAGTGCCTATCATACGGTATCAATTTCTAAGGATTCTAGGAAGTATACAGCATTCAATATTCCTGGCGTAGGAGCGTATCAATACTCTAAGCTCCAAATGGGTTACATTCAGTCGCCCGCTATATATACAAAAATCATGGCAATGACATTAGCTAACGTTCATCCGGAGGCGGTGTCATTTTACATGGATGATATATTTATATATTTAAATAATCAGGAGAAAATGGTATCTGTGTTACACTCAGTTTTTCAAAGGTTAAGGAAATATGGGTTAAAGTTATCAGTAGAGAAATGTCACTTCATGGAAGAGAAGGTAATGGCTTTAGGTCACATTGTGAGTGAAGCTGGTTACGAAATCAGTCCTAAAGTGATTCAAGCAATAAAAGCTTGTAAGCCACCTACAAGCGCGAAAGAGTTGAAATCATTCCTTGGTTTGACTAATTATGTGAGGAAATTTTGTAAAAACTACGCGGAAATGACATCTAATTTTCAACAATTATTAAGAAAAAACCATAAATTTGTGTGGACGGAAGAACACCAACTTAGTTTTGAAAAACTAAAAGAATCGTTGATGAGTGCACCTTTATTGGCACCTTTCCGTGAAGAGTTGGAAACTAGAGTGTATACGGATGCATCTACAAAATCAATAGGGGCTGTACTAATGCAGAAACAATTGAATGGAGAGTGGACACCTATAGCGTATTATAGCAGAGTATTGAGACCAAACGAAACACGAAGACATATAGTGGAACTAGAAATTTTGGCCGTGGTTAGTGCTTTCAAAGCATTTAACTATTATTTGTACAATAAAGAATTTGAGCTATACACTGATTGCAGGTGTATAAAATACCTTCAAACAACGCCAAAATTATCGCCGAAACTGTTACGGTACAGTCTAGAGATGGCGCAGTACCAGTATACGCCAGTACATTGTCCAGGAGAGAAAAATCCTAGCGATGTATTATCAAGAAACACGAACATCCAACCAACTGATGAAGACATCGATCTAGATGCATTACCAGTCAAGACAGAAGACCTTGAAGTCAACATCACGTTCGACGAAGATGTGAATGTGGCTGAGTTGCAACGGAAAGATCCTTTCTTCGGTTCAATAATGAAGGCTATAGAACATCCGGATGATGCAGATGCAAAAGCAGAAAAACAGGCACGCTGGTATGAAATTAAGGACGGAAAACTTTTCCGAACTCAGAAAATGGCTAATGGGAAGAAATTCCTATTATGCATTCCTTTTTCTTTGAGGGAACAAGTTTTCAAAAACTTGCATTGTTCGATATACGGAGGAGGACATTATTCCTACACGAAGTGTTATAATCGAGCATTGAAATCCATCTATTTCCCAAACATGAAAAGATTTTTTCAAGAGAAGGTCAGCCAGTGCATCAGTTGCCAAATCCAGAAACGTAAAGCTGGTAGGACACCACTGCATCCGCAAACATACCCGAGTTATATGCCATTCCAGCATGTAACTATGGATGAGATTGGGACGTTTAAAAGATCGAAGAATCACAGGAATAAATATGTTATTGTATTTGTTGACAGCGCTACTCGATACGTAACTGCAAGAGCAGTTCCTGCTATAACTTCTGAAATTATAGCAGAAGCAATTTTTGAAGAATTAATTACAAAACATGGCATTCCTGAAATTCTTGCGATGGACCGGCATAGCACACACCGGAGCCGAGTGATGGAAGAGATGGCTGAACGGTTTGGTATGCGGTTAAATTTTGCCAATACAGATGCCCATTACCAGATTGGAACATCGGAGAGAGCCATCGGGTCAATTCAACAAATTATGAAGCACTATATAGACCGTGAGTTTACAAACTGGGACGAGATCTTACCTTCAATTGTGTTTACCATGAATACACAGATTCATGACGGGACAAAACACTCGCCTTACTATTTGCTTACAGGGCGTGAACCCAGAACGTTCTTGGAACAGGATCTGGACATACCTTGTGAGTATGTGGAAAACGAAGAGCGGATACGAAATGTGAAGGAAGCAAGGAAGGTCGCGTACCAGAATTTGCAGAAGCGGTTCAAATCCCAAAAGAAACAAATTGAGAAGAAATTCTCTCAACCAAACTTCGACGTGGGACAAAAAGTTTGGATTCGTGAAATGCCAAGAGCAGGCATTCCAGCTTGTTTTGGAAAGCGATATAACATTCGAGGAGTAATAGTGCAAAAGTTGAATAATAACTCATATAAAGTGAGATACGAGACTAAGAAAGGACAAGAGAAGACAGATTCTGTTGACATAAGACGTTTGAAACCATTTGTAAGTGCAAATGAGGAAGATTCGGATAGACCAGAAGAAGAATCGGATTTAGACAGTGATGTCTAATAAAAAAAAAAGAACAACGCGTGGGAAAAACCAAAAAGTTTTTCAAAAGGACTACATCACGACGAAAATTTTTTTTTGCAACTACGGAAACACGAATAAGTTTTTATTAAAAGTTTAATATTTTTTTTGTTAGGTATCTGCAAACAAGATGTTTTTGTCAGTGAGACAGCGAGGTGGACCGCTGTTTATCAACAAAAGTCCGTGTACCCGAAATCAAAGTAAATGTTGATTTCCATCAAGAAATCCCTTAACTGGCAAAAGTATATTGTTTACAGAGCGTAAAGTGACTAGGAAATTAGAGAATTTTTTTTTTAAATTAGAGAGATATCTAGTAAATATATTTAAATTGGTAAAATAATCCAAGGTACACATACAAAGTAAAATAAATAAATGAAAACATAACTGTTAAAAAAAAATAAGAGATATAGAAATAATTAAAATAAATAAGTAAAATTCAGAATAGTAATTCTAAGTTTTAATTGTTACAGTTATCATCATGTTCAAGATTGTCGTTTGTCTACTACTATTGATTAGTATTGGGGTAGCTGAAGAAGAACATCAACAAATAACGTTATCAGATATTGGACTAGCATTGACACAGAATGCTTATGCTGTTCATGCGACGAACATGGTGTTTACGACCGTTAAAATGCATTTAAATTTTCAAGAATCGGTGCCAGTACACGACAAATGTACTGACGCATATGAGATTTTAAATGATTATGCAGTAAAAGTGAGAGAGTTTAGACAGAATATAGTGAATTTATTACCTTGCCATTTTGTTTATGAAAATGGTATAACAAGATGTAATAATAATCACAGAAATAAAAGATTTATATTTTCGTGGTTACTGGGATTGTCGTCCATTGGTTTATCGACGTATAATTTAATCCATAATAAACAATTGTCTCAGTCTATTGATAAGTTAAGTAAACATGAGAATATATTAACTAATGAAATTAAAAATCTAAAAGAATCATTTAATAATGAGATAACAGTAGTCCACGGGATAGTCGTAAAAGTACAACAGGTGTTGCAAGATTTTAAAAATAAAATTCAGGAGCTATACTGTTATTTACATCAATCCCAACGCAGGATAATGGCAAACTTGTTTGTTCATCTTGTACAGGAGAGAGTAAATAAAATAGTAAATAGCATTTTAAATAATGAGTTAACATATCATATATTATCTAATGCTGATGTTAAAAAGTTAATTAATTTTCATGATGTGTTGAAAAATACTATTTATAGGTCAGACATTGGGATGTTTGACCAAATGTCTAGCGTATATCTAGTAAAATACCATTACGAAGATAATAATGTTGATTTAATAATAAAGACTCCGATAATATATGATACTAGCATTTCAATAATGTATGACGTTATATCAATGGGCTACTTAATAAATAACACAAGAATATTTTATCAATTACCAGATGCAGTCTATTTGGCTGAAGGTAAATTTCACTCATTGGATAAAAGTAAATGCGAATTTAAAAGTTTTCTATATTTTTGCGAGAATATAACTATGGACCATGAATCGAAATGTTTGAATAATATTATTTTAAATAAATCTCTAGGAGGATGCCAGCAAAATTCGGAAAAATTTTTGGGGAATGTGATATTCAGATATACACACGCTGGTGTGATGTATTCTTCTATTGAAGAAGCGTACATGACAAAAGTGGGTGTACATCAAGAAGTTACTTCAACAAAACTTGATCAAACCAAAGCTAAATCAAATTTCATAAACTATGATAAATTTGATAATATAATAATTGGAGAGCTGGTCATTCCATCTAAACGGATAATTCAGATTCAAAATAAACACATTGAATTGATCGGTAATTGGACTGAGAGACAAATAAATTTCACTTTGCATACGCAAGAGCTAAATAGTTTAACTGAAAAATTGTTAAAATTGAAAGTCGATACTTCGATCCCAGAACTACATTTAAAAACAGACTATATCATGTATGTAATTTTTGGAGTAATAATATCATTAATTTTGACAACAATATTGTTATTAGTACTGTATTGTAAGCTGTATAGAGCAATACGGAAGTATAAAATTCAAAATCAGGAATAATAATAATAATAATAATAATAATAATAATCATCATCAGAAAGTAATAATAGAGTAAGCGTAGTATGTAAATGAATATCGTATGTGCCTTGGGTTATGAAAAAAAAAGTTTTTACATTTATAGATATGGAGAAGAATGGAGTTTATTTTGAAAAAAAAATATCTAAGTTGCAATAAAACCTGAAAAGGAATATCGAATTAACATTTAAAACAATTGGTAATATGTAGACATACTTACCTACAGTATGAGGTAGTTGTGAGTTGAAAGCTTTTGGTTGTCATCCTAGATAAAACTAGGATTGGTCTAGTTGAGTCGGTGAAAACGATTAAATCGTTGAAAAAAAATATAAAATGGTTACGTAGAACTAGTACGACAAAACTCTTTGTTTTTGGTAGAAAAGAAGCAATAGAAAATAAGCATAGATAATAGATCATCATAGACAAGCATAGATAAAAGCATGTAAATAGATAATAGCTAAGTTAAATAACATCAGAATATTAGTGAAATCAGTAGCTTCGAGCTATAGAAAACAAAAGCGAAAAGAAGAAAATAGAAAAGTTGTCTATTAGTAAAGCTAGATAAATAGACAAATCATAGATAAAGTAGATACTAGTGTTATAAACTAGTTCAAGTAAGCTTACAAATCTACAATAATAAGTCGTTAAAAGTACGGAAAAAGTACGAAAAAGTCGTTGAAAAGAAGTAAATAGTTTTAATAGAAAAGTAGGAAAATCATAGATAAGACACGAGAAATAGTCGCAAATAGAATACAATCATAATGCATCATATCAATAATCAACGTTAAGTTGTATGGAAACACATTATTTTTATCAAAATTCATTTTCTAAATTCACGTTTTTTTTTTAAAATGAGAGAGGTATTATTGATTCATTATTATTATCAAATGATCAATTGGTATATAGATTATTTGTATTATAATAAGTTATTGTATTTAGTTCATGAGTATCTTTGATATTCATGAGAGTACTGTATTCCGTTGAGTAGTTTTCTGTTTACTACTTACGAGCCGGTTGAATCCTGGCGAGGACGCCGTGCGCTCATGCGGCAGAGAGCGGTTGCTAAGGGGCGTGGTTTACGAGAAGATGGCCGCCAGCATAGCAACAAGTCCCACCCACGGGAGACTAGCTACTTGTATTCACAATGATTTTGATGCGTTATGAATGAATTCTAAGGACAGAGAGTGTTGGAATGTTAAAATAAGATAGATTAAACATCAATAAAGATAACTGTACCTACAAACAACGTTAAAACTAGTAATAAAGTGTATTTAAGAGCTGAAATATGCACGAAAATGTAGGATTTTCCGACTTTGAAAAAAAAAAAGACAATAACAGCGTCAAACGAATGAAAATGTAACAAGGATAGCAGTTTTGTATCCGAATAGGTTACATAGTGATTAGAACACTATTCATTATTTAGAATATGCATCAATTATGCATTTTAAAGAAAATAATGAACGATTAATGAACATTAACATTAGGCCTATGCTGAAATTATGAATATATTGTTCAGAAGAGAGTCATAGACCGCGGTATAGTTATATAAGTTTTTAAGAAAATAAAAACACGATTTCACACTTAATTATATATTTACAGGTATTATGGAAAAGAAGTTTACCGTAATGGCTATTGCTTTGACATCGTTAATAACCTTAGTACTAGCAACGTCTATAATTATCATTTATTTAATTATTAAATTACGTAGATTTAGTAGAAAGAAAAAAACAGGAAGGAAGAGTAGAGGATAAAAAAGTATATGACGATATTAGTAACGTAGAAAACTGCGGATTATTTCCAATCTATGCAGAAATAAATAAAAACCACACTAAAAAGCACACTATTTGCACAAAACACAAAGCAGATCACTATCTTGAGCAGAAAAAGGAACCACAAGGTAACTTAAACATTGTTGGTATGCACTGCACCAAAACCAAAGAGGGATGTAACACAAATCACGAATTATCCGGTTTTGAAGCAGAAAAAACGGATCAACATTTGGTCACAAACTTGAAACACGAAAAACTATACATGCGTTCTTGCGACATTTTGGTCCTGTGAACATTTTGCCGAAATTTTCACGAACAATGCGGAGCACGTATTCAAAGTTAACTTTATACATCGAAGCAACGCGGCAAACAGGATAAGACGTGGAAGTTTGTCCAAGTTCAGTGTCAAAAACGTTTGCTGACTTAACATTTTGCGGAAGGAAGTGCATCGAGAGTTGCTAACTCTATAGATAGCAAACTTACCATAAGTGAAGTGAATTATATTTTTAAATTTTATTTTTGTGTTCTAAAATCATGCAGCGACAAGAGACGTTGTTTATTAGTGTATTAGTGGTTTACTACAACAAATCTAGTGTATAATGAAGTGCATTATTTTTATGGAAAGCATCAGTGATATGGTCACTGGTATTAGTGGAAACTATGCAAAGCCAATAAACACTGAGTTGAACTTTGCGACTAACTTCAGTGGAAAGTTTTCAAGAACGAGAACGGAAAAGTATATATATGAGCAATTCCGAGCACAGGAAATGCAACACAACTTCAAGTAGTTATATATGTAACTCAATAGATGGCAGGAGCTCATACTCTGATGAGGACTCTTGAAAAGTATTTTTTTTTAAACGAAAATAATGATTGTAAATAAATAATGTTTTGATGATTTCTTTCGAATGTGAAAAATGAATATAAAGATATATACAGGGTGATGGTTGAATATATGATTATGTTATGTAATATATGTAATTAGTTTTCGGTCAATTTCAGGGAAGAAATTGAGTCGAGAACGTAGTTCTCTTATTTTAAAGGAGGGGCATGTTGAGGCATGTCATTGATTTTATTCAAAAAGATATTATTTTGGTAAAGGAAAGTATATTTAATAAAATTGAATGTTAAGAAACTAAGTGTTATCACGTAACGTAAACACGTGTGTGTGTTTATGTGTTGACATCAATGTTGTGTATATGTAATGAATGTTCTACGGCTAGACGCTTGCTCGTCAATTCGTAAGATATTGTAATTTGTATTTGTAATGTTTTGAATTGTCATCAGATTGTCACATTGTAACATTGACACACTTTGACTGTGATATAATCGTTGAGTTCGCAGAAATTTGTAAGTCTGAGAATTTGATCACGATGTAATTCGGGTGAAACCAACGTTTTACCAATAGCTGAGATATACAGAAAGTCGACGAGAATGAATTCCAAGATGTCTGGAATCTTCGTATAAAACCTTATAGTTTTTAGAGATTGGGAGGATTCGAGGATCAGTCTCTAGGGAGCAGTCTTCGAGCATTTGTCTCAGAGTTGAGTCTCAGAGATCATCGTACGTCTAGTAGTCACATAGTTGCTCATGTCACAGTAGTCACTTCTCTGTGATTCTACGTTCAGTATTAGATCAGGAGATCTAATAGTTCAGCAGACCATTATAGTAGATAATGGTACACAATAGTCGATCATTCTAGACTATTGGCAGCAATATAGAGATCGTCCAGAACATCGATAGCAGTTCCAGTCATCAGCTGTATAAAGGTACGTGTATCTCAGCTATGTTTGAGTTCATCGTGGTTAACTTCCTAGCTGCTTAAAGATATGTGATCTTGCGATTATATTCAGTCGACGATCAATCACAATAGTACACAAGCTTAATGAAATACAAAGTTTAGTTCAAAGTCAATTAATGTGGTTTCTTTCCGTCATCCTGTACCTACTCATTCTAGATGGTGAGTAGCAGCGATCTTCGACCGTCATCTTACATTTCATCCCCATGCTATATAGGCACGACGGTGGAAGGTTGTTAATAAATAAAAAGCAGTGAAATTTTGTTTCCGAAGACCATTTTAAGCAAGTGAACTTGAAACTTGTGTATTTCGTAATCGTAATTTCCAGCTCAGATTATTTCGGTTTGAGAAAACGGAGGAGTAGGGAGAGGCTCATTTTACTATTTCAAAGAGCCTTTTTGATCAAAATAATAATAATAATAATAAAAACAGTCAGGAAAACGTTTTATTCTTCATTTAATTAATGCGAATTACAATCATCATCAAATCGGAAAGCGGGTAACTAGGTCTTAACAATCGTGAAAACAGAATTTTAAAATTCGAATCGGAAGTGCTCGAAAAAACTTCGCAAACTTCAACTTTTCAGATAAGTTGACGTTCATTTGTTAATTTATGTACAAAAAGATACGCATGCGCAAACCGAACTATAATAAAATATAGTTTATTTATATTCCTATGTACATACCACAACAAGAATTATAACTCTACCTGTCTCCATAGCTGAATGGTGGGGCTCCGAAGCTGACCATTTTCCATGTCTTTTACAATTCATAAATTGTACTTCCCGTCTTTGATAGCCCATTACTTGACGAGAAAATTTTTTTCGACAGAACAAAAAAATATGGGTCTCTTAAATACATGTCTAGTTGTTATAAAAAAAAGTTTTAACATCTGAGATGGTAATGGTACAATTTTATTTATTTATTTATTATTATTATTTTTGCCTGAGTTGAAATGGAAGGCACCAACAATATGTTTTAGAATATCTCACACAAGTGAGATGACAAAACACAAACATTACATATTCAACTACCTGTCACCATAAAATCATTGATCTCAAATATCTGTATAAACTCACATACGGCAAACTTAGGTTGGAAATGTACACTAAGAACTGCATTTCCGAGTACCACTTAGACAAACACATAACACTCTTTTCTTCCAATATAGTTTGACTTATACTTTTAATAATTTAACTCTTTCTGTTTTACAGGCTTTCTAAGTTCAGGGTTCCTACAGATATATTAAAAAATAATAAAGAAAAAACTTCCTTTTACCTGATTCTTCATAAGAATTTCATGACTACATAAAATTCTCGTGAAATTGCCTCCTCCTTCCTTGGAGCCAATCTTTCCTCACCAATTTGACAATTTCTCTTTAGCATTTTATTTCTACTGAATTTGCTTTTATTTTCATACATATCACATTATCTTGAAATGGAATGAAGTCTTTAAGTTTTAAGTCCCACGGTTATGCTGTGTTGGCTAAAGGAGATGGTGATGATGAGCAAGGAATGAAATGGTGTAATGAAAAAATTGGGAGGAAACGGGAGAACCACGAGAAACCCTACGCACACGGTGTTTGTCACTTGGTGTGACATGGGATCGAAATAAGGACC
Source organism: Thermobia domestica (assembly GCF_964235325.1). NCBI lineage: Eukaryota > Metazoa > Arthropoda > Insecta > Zygentoma > Lepismatidae > Thermobia > Thermobia domestica. The sequence continues at coordinate 159,473,039 of NC_137471.1, forward strand.
CCATGTATCAGAGGTAAACGCTCTATCACTGAGCTATCGCGTCACAACATCTATACACATTATATATCTCTATATAAAATAGTACAAATACGACCAAAACTTTTATATAAAAATGAAAGTAGCAGTTTATATGAATTAAAACTGACTCAACTGTAATAAAAAACAAACGCAAAATCGTCACTTTCGTCCCAGAGAGTTATTGAAATTTACATCAAGGATGCAGTTTCTTCTTGATCTCTTAAGTTCGGTATCAACGGCTAACTCGTTTTCATCACTTGCCGGTTTCAGAGGTCTCTCAGTTGAGCATCCAATATTCTCTTCTCAACTTCCTTTTCGTAGTGGCTTCTGGAGCCTTTCACGTGTTCATCTGGTTATGGGAATGCCTTTGTGCTACAATATATTTGCCGGTAATTTTCCATTAAGAATGATTTATTGACAGAAAGCCCTCGTACGACCGTTCCATTTCCATGCGAAAATGACAACCCAATTTTTACTACCTTCAGTCAATGAATCTTTTGATAAATAATTCACTCAACCTAAATAATCGAATTCACGGCTTTTCACGGTTTTCACGATGTAAAAATGTTTGGATTTCATAGTCGGAAAGTTTATAAAAATGACCTTTATTGACCGTAAACAATAAAATCCGCCCAGTACAGGACCAACACCACGTCCCACCCCTCCCAGAAGTGTATCTAGGATAGAGCAAGCAGGGCAGATGCCCTGGGCATAGCATCCAGAACCCAGAGCAGTAACTTGCTGGTTGTCAATGTGCTTCGAGTCACTACTTTCACAAGTGTCAAGCTCTCCTGTATAGTGTTTTATTTGATCGGATTTGGTTGACTTTAAGTACTGTGATCTAGGCCTACCTGAACTCGACGGCGTACGTGGATGATAACTGAAAGAACACTGTTGCCCATAACAGCGTCAAGATAAGATAACAAAGAAGTAAATAGAAAACAAATGGCGAGCGTCGTGTTATGTACCTGTCTAATTTCTCTCCCCTCTCTCTCTCTCTATATATATATATATATATACTCCATCGCGCTCACCGGAGTTCAATTCAGTCGCTGACGGTGAATTCTATAGGTCAGGTTCAACGCTACATCCCAGGGAAATTTCGAGACGATGAAAAAAATTGATGCGCTGAAAATGGAATGAAATTTTGCTGAAGGGAAGTGGTCAACTACTACAAGAGATAGGAATTGGAGTCACGTTAATTTCACTCTGCACTTAAAACTTTGTACTGAAAGAAACGCGATCACTTTGTATCACACTGAATATATTATTCCTAAAACTGAGTGATATTCTGTTTACCCAGGATTGAAAAATAAGTAGTTTTTTTAAATAGAAAAAAAGAAACTTCTTTTTGCTTAAACTTGTACTATTTGACAGTAGAGTTAAATTGATATCGTGATTACCATCTTTCGATGTATGTTTTACCTATGTACAACACTATTTTAACTTCTATATTTTTATTCACAACTAAAGGGACAAAGATATTGAAGTAATTAATGGATTAATATCCTTTTTCAGTATCTTTTAGTGTATACTGCCACCGACTACCGTTTCGCTGGGTTAAAATAAAAATTTTAAATGCATAACACCTTATCTCATGGGTTTGGTACGCGTGAAATAAGTTATTTTTATTTTTAGCGGCATGGGTTTAAATGGCATTGGAAGTATCACTGTTCATCTCAGAGACCCCAAAAACTATGGATTCAACAGCAATATCGATCAATTTTAAATGTCTCTCATCCTCCCCTAAGTTGTACCGTCAAAGTGAACAGATAAAAACCATCCCAGGCCAGAACCTCATCTATGTTGAAAATTTGAACGACATTGGCCTTGTGGTTCAAGAGATTATGAGTCACAAATTTAGTTTCTGCCAATTTTATTTATATAGTATTGTTACGAAATTTTAAATTAAATATTGATTTTTACAAATAATATACTAAACTATGTTTTTTTTTAAATATAGATATAAGAATACATGTTGCTGTGAAATGACAATTAATATATTTAAAAGATATATTAATTAAACATTAATTGAGTTTCTGTTTCCACTTGGACAAAATTCGAAAGAAAGAAAATAACGTTCATGACAGCATTAAAACATAGATGTCTGTCCGTTTGCTTTGTAAAATTTTATTCTCTTGTAACATGAGCGTGATCTAATTTTCAATAATTTACTGAAAATATAATAATTAATTCGCTACTATTTACTATTAAAGACATGGGAGGGAGAGAGAGTCATTTCAGCAGGGCCGTACTGGCCAGGTGGGAAACAGAGAAATTTCCCGGTGAACCCTCTGCCTTGTATTGTATGTACAAAAAGACATTCCTCGCATACGGGAGTAACGGAATGGAGGACAATAACACGTTGACTAAGCAACACAATCAGCTAATCTCATACCAGCTTTGCCAGACAATGATGTCGCAAAAACAGCCTTTCATATTTTACGGAATTCAACCCTTGTAAGGTTCCTGATTTCCCACTCTGCTTCATAACTTTGCTAACATTGAAATATTCGGCTAGATTGAAATCTCAAATGATGCCATATTTTGAATCTAAATTATAATTTACATTTTTGAGCACCGTTGCTTTCCGCATTGAAAACATACAGGGTCGGATTAAGACCATTGGGGTCCTTGCAGCGGCAAAAAACAAGGAGGGCCCCATCAAAATATTATATGATGGCCCCTCTCTCATCATGTTCAAAGGGATTCAGGAATTATATAGGAGTAACTCATGTAATGTTTTTTAACTTTTATGGTGAAAATGTTTTCAGTAACTTTTAAAATTCTTGGTGCCGCCTCAGTTACTGAGTCCTGGAGCAAAAAATGAACACTAGATCCAAGCAAAATTCCCGTTTTTTTTTTCGGAAGGAGGATGTATATGTCAGTGGGACCCCGGGTTGCAGTACGGTCATGCATCTCAGTAATGTATACATACATAATGTACGTGTGTCTTGGAATAGTAAGCTAATGAAAAGTTCTAGATTCAATTCCAGGATTAGGTGATCGGAAGTACGGATTTTCTTCAGTATCAAGATACCTATGAAGAGGGTTCAAGGCGACGTCTCCAAAGGTGAAAACGAGCAGCCATAGATTAACTGATGGTTAGTGTTTTCGCTTCGCCATTAAGAAGTCAGGTTCGAATCTGGTGGGCAGCAATCCTGACTTAAGTACTTCCGCAGATTCAACAGACGACTACTGGAATCGTTCCTTTAAATATGGATTCGGGCTAACATCTTTTCTTATTAGTGTTAGCTGTAAACCGGCCTTGTAGGCAACATCTGAAAAGTCGTTAAATAAATAGTCTTTAGGGCTCTAGTACTAAAGTAACAAATGTTTGTCATATAGCATTCGCATATCTATACCTTTTGTATTTTTTTTCTGTAAAAAGTTTACTTTTTTAAGAAGAAAGTTTGTTTCTGTTTTTTACAAAAAAGTTTGGTTTAAACCAGCCAACTCTGTTACTGTGGTGTTTCGTTGTAAATCTTAAAGAAATGTTTCGAAATAATTTAATCGCATTCCGTAATTGTTATTCTATATAGCATGCATGGGTTAATTCTAGGTTTGACTTAGGGTGGAAGCACCATTTCTCGGTAACCATCCCGAACGATAGTTCCAATCCAACTCTAAGTGGTAGGCAATGTTGGAAAATGAGGTTGAATATGCAGGACACGAACTCTCACTTTTTAAAATGCTGTGTTCCTTAGTTTTTAGTCGCTTTAGCTAGTGATGATATTTGCAATTAAAAACAGCTGCCACGACAGCGTTCAATTACATTTTTCTAACCCTCTATATCACTGGTTGCATGTTCTTCATATCCTTTCTAGTGAGTTACCAATGAACAAACAAAATAAGCCTCAGAAACTGGCCTTCCAGAATAAACTGGCTAATATTCGTCTCCAATGATTTCGAAAAAAGAATGACTGAATGAATGATTGAAAGAAAGAAAGAACAAAAGTAGGAAACAATAAAACGAAGAAAGCTGAATAAAAGAACTGAAAGAATGAACGAAAAAGGAAAAGAATGAGACAAAAAATGAAAGAAAGATAGATTGAATGAAATAAGGAAAGAACAAAAGAAAAATGAATGAATAAATGAATGGAAGAAGGAAAGAATGAATGGAGGAATAAATGAAGGAAAGAAGGAATGAAAGAATTAATGGAAGAACGAAAGAAGGCACGAATAAAAGGAAAGAATAAATGAAAGAAGGAAAGATTGAATGAAATAAGGAATGAATGGAAGAAGGAAAGAACGAAAAAAGAAATACATTCATTCACATACGCATAAACTCACTCATTGTTTCCGCCATTCTGCTGGTCTACTACATAGTGCTCGCAACTCTGGTGCATGTGATCCAACGTTCGATTCCCGGTGGCAGATCAACAAAATTTGATCTTATTAAAGGATACGCATTTTTGCCTTAAACCTTACATCCTGTACTGTATGAGACGCTAAATTCTAATCTTACCAATCTGCAGACTTTTCATCTACACACATTCATTTATTCTGTAATTAATCATATGCATTTATAGTTTACACTTTATTGGTTTCAGTTTCTGATTTACCTACTTCCCAAGAAAATTTGATTAAAAAAAAAACGCTCCTGGTTGAAAATGGATTTGTTTCGTAATCCAGCCGGAAGAGATCGAAAGCACAGAGTAGCACAGAGGGTTAGAGTGCCGAAAGTGCACGGCGCGGGTGCTATTTCCAGACACTGTGACTTCAAGAAGAGTCATATTGATTCTAAAATTGCTTTATATCATAAATACACACAGGCTACAACCGATAATTTGCTCTTTATTATTATTATTATTATTTTAGCTCTCCACTCTCATACAGTGGCTAGTCAGGTTCAATGTCCGTGGATAGTACAAAAAAAATTAATTCTACATTATTCGTTATCATTCGTCTCCGTTAGCCTAAAGGACTCAATCCCACGGCATTAAACTAAAATAATAATATTTTTTTTAAATTTACTTTAACCTACCACGTTATATTCCCAAGCTAAGGAACATAGTGATAATAACCGAATGAAGCAGAAGAATTCAGAGGAAACCCACACACACGCAAGGATCACTTGGAACGAAGTGGGACTCAACCTGAATTCCACATACTACTAAGCCACTACATGTTCCACACCACACCATCTGCTTAGGTAAAGTTAATTAAATGCTACAGAATATAATTCATGCAAAAATAAATTTAGACTACAGGTAACGGTGATATCTTATTCTATGGGACTATGGATATGTAAAATTTACAGATGAAATATGTAATCAAAATACACGGGGACAATTCCTCTCACATCCGGAATAAGTTGAGAAACGTAATACAAAGTGTACGTTTATATGCACGTATTGGTCCATAAAGAAGTCACGATGAACTGAATTCGCATGTGACTAGAATGTGTTAAGTCGAACATTCAGGTTCGAAACGATGAATTGTCCGATAGTTAAGGAATAGGAACGCAGCGTGTTTCCACTATCCTCGTTTACGCTCATACCCTGGATCCTACAATAAAGGTTTTAGTCAAAGTCTTTGTGCATATGTATGAAGTAGATCTGCAAGAGGATGGAGAAAAAAATAAATCCTTGAGTTTTACGTCTCACGGATATGCCGTCGGGGTGAAAGGAGATGGTGATGATGAGGAAACGGAAAAACACTAAAACCCACCCCCACGGTGTTTGTCCACCACAAAGTCCATTTGGCGTGAGCTGGGATCGAACTAGGAATCCCACATACCAGAGGTGAACTCTCTAGCAGCAACCCACTGCGGACCCAAAGTTGGTGGTGAAAGTACATGCTGGTACAAATTAGAGCGTTATTCAATGAAACAGGGATTAACGCAATCTGATTACTTGATTGATTTTCTGTCCAATGCTCCTTCTGAGAACAGAGTCAATAGGAAATGTACGCTTACCGATTAATGTGAGACCCAAATCACATAAAGTCCCGCAGGGGTCCTATTCAATCTTTCCACGCCAAAGGCGCGTATGCTAACCATTTACCAACCAAAGAGGTCACCAAGACTTCTATCATTTGGGATTAGGATTAGGAATTAGATTTCTGGGCTGTCGATATCTAAGGCGTTTTAGCCCGTCACGTATATGGGGAATGACGTCTCTCGGTGATTACACTATCCGATGAAAGGGAAGGAAAAAAGTGACCTGGGACCATTGTTAGGTACCATCCCGGCATTTTCCTCGTGTGAATGACGACAATCCAGGAAAACCTGACTCAAGATAGCTGGCCTGAAGAGCTTTTACACTTTTTCGACAGTGGCCCCACCGGGAATCGAAATGAAATGAAATCTTTGAGTTTTACGTCCCACGATTATGCCGGTTAGGCTAAAGGAGATGGTGATTATGAGAAATGAATGAAATGGTAGAATGAAGAAAGTGGGAGGAAACGGGAGAATCCTGAGAAAACCCACGCACACGGTGTTTGTCCACCACAAAGTTAACTTGGCGGGAGCAGGGTTTGAACCCGGGTCCCTATGCACCAGAGGTGACCACCGGGAATCGAACTCGGGACCGCTCGCGCCAAGCAGGGCCACTCTAAACTTTGGGGTTTAATCTATTATTCCATAAAAGAAGATTAACGTATCAAGAACTTAATTAAGAGGCAATATACCTCTAATGCAATATAACAGAAACAAAATAACAAGAGACCTCACTATACCACGTAAACCTTTATAAGAAAACCACTGTACACTGTATGCAATCTTCAACACCTCATATGCATTCTTCGACCGTACATCTTGGACGGTTAAAATGATCGTGGTAGACAACATCGTGTAAATGGGTTTTCTCAGTATGCACTCGTTTCTCTTAGCCTAAAGGGCATGTGCGTGGGACGTTAAACTGAAAGACTATAGTCAAAAGGAGTGACTACATATGAAAGAGGACTGCCAAAGATATCAATTTCCACCAGTAGTGTACTTCTAGACAATATACAGAAGGGAGGAAAATGTGAGTGCACAAGTTTTAAAGAATTACCTGAAGCAACAAAAAATATGTTTTGAAATTTACGGATTTATACGGACAGTACAGCTCATATCTATGCTTAACTCTCTACACTACTCTTCTGTGATCGATCTCTCCGGTTCCCAATGGGACATGAAGCAAGCACACTTAGTGGGAGTGGAAACGGAATACGTTCCTACGGCAGTAGATAGTCATCATATGATGGCATTAAAATTCTTGGGTTATCGCTCGACCAATTTTAGAAAATTTACCGGGTTAACTGGAGAATTAATTTTGGTTCGTCAGGAAGAGTGAGTGGAAGTCAGGTAAGAAAAATAGTTGGAGTTAAGATAGTGGTTGTTTTTCATGTGGTAAGCGGCACTGTCTATTAAGGTGGAAGGGACTATTTGGCGCAGATGTATACTTGTTAAGATTTAGTCGCGGAAAGGCAGTGTGGAAATGGCGCACATATTTCTACATCATTTTCTACCCGAATTTGGAAAAGTTTACACGTCTCTGTTTTGAAAGTATAATCTAACCTAACCTAAGTTAGTACAATTTGGTACCTTTTTTGGATGGCATTTCGTATGTCCCCGAAATCCACACACACACACAATGTTTTAAGCCAAATACTATGTTTTGCACTACGCACGTTTATGTATATAACCACCGTCACCGACGCCCCTGCTCTGATTCGGTTAGATAGCATTTGTGCTTTTTAGTAGCGTCCTAGAAGTTATTGTTTTCTGAACTGTAGTTTTTATGTCATACATTCAGAAGCCCTTTTTATACAGAAATGGTAAAATAATTGTAATCTTTCAACAATTACTTCTGGTGGCCCCCTTGAAGTTTATATATACCAAGTGAGATATTATTATGTCGACCACCGCAAATCTTTTAGGGGGCAGTAAGAAGAAAATTAGTGAAAAAATTATATTCTTTCAACAATTCGGGTGGTACGGCAAAAGTAAACCTGCACGACTTTCGGTTTAACATCCCACAATTATGCCCTTTAGGGTAAGGGAGACGAATGATTAAGGCAAGCGACTGATTATAGAAAAAATTATGGAATGATAATGTTGAAGGATACGGAAGTACCCCGATAAACCCTACATCACAAACTTATTTGGCCAGGGATTGAACCAGTGACCTTACATGCCAGAAGTATGCGCTCTACCAGCTTCTATATTGCCTGTATCAAATTGTCATGTTTAAACACTTGAATTGTTACGAAAAGGAACTTGAGACTGACCCCAATTCTTTTACTTAAAAAGCGCAGTACCGTACCAAAATTAATATCAAAATAAGGAAGATCGCAAATAAAAACGTTTTATAGGAGAAAATTCGAATTGAATATAAGTAGAAGACACTGCTACTTAGTCGCTTACCATCTTATTCATACTCAAAACTCTCTACCTTCAGTATTCCTTTGCGATTGAGGGTAACAAAGCGGTTAACAATGCCCGCTGCAGCTGGAATATTCACTCCGAAACTAGAAATTACGCTCTGTTAATTTGATGAAAATGGATCAGAACTTCCCCAACCTTAAGGTAACCCGTTCCTTCCCCTACTTTACTTATCCCTATCTTACTCCACCCAGTAACTATTTACTTTGGGAAAGGCAGTGATTTCTTGATACATATAGTATTGCCGAGCGAGCGTGAGCGAGTGAAGGCGGGCTAGAGCACTGCAGGACATTTTGTTTTCTGTTTATTATAGCTCAGGCTTGGGAACTGAAACTGCGGGCTCAGGCTTGGGTTCCTGTCACTGCCTTGCCTAAAGTAAAGACTTGCCCTCTACCCTACTATACTATACTATAACCTTTTAAAGCGGTCCTACTTATTGATGCGTACCTGGAGCATGCAATGTAAAGTTCACCCAAAACAAGGAATACATATTAGGATTATCGCTTGAAACTCCCTTAAGTCAATTTGTTTCCGAAATTCAGTCTCTTAAGTTTATATATTACCATAGAGTAAAAAAAGTTTTCACTGAAATTATCGAGTATCTATTATTTGTATGAAAATAATACATTTTTACCATTTGGTAGGTTTTTATTGTGTTCAATAGACTATAAGGTTTAGTTTGAGGTGTTGCTCTCCACACGAAGTTAATGATACATTTAACAAAATAGACTGCTTGAAAATATCTCAAACAGTTGAATGGACATTTAGGGTGTGTCTAATTTACTGACCAACACATTTCTCTGGCCACCGGCAAAACTACAACAGCTATCGACACCGAACTCCACACAAATATCAACCTCTAGGATCCCGACATATTTACAAAAAATCATTAAAATATCGTGATATTTAATATATCTTTATCACGAAAAACTATTAAAAATATGATAAAAACTTGGCCACCACGGAAACTATAATGGCCACCGACACCAAACTCCACACAAATATCAACCTCTAAGACACCGACATATTTACAAAAAACCATTAAAATATCGTGATATTTAATATATCTTTATCACGAAAAACTATTAAAAATATGATAACAACTTGGCCACCATGGAAACTATAAAGACCACAGACACCAAACTCCACACAAATATCAACCTCCAGGACCCCGACATATTTACAAAAAATCATTAAAATATCATGATATTTAATATATCTTTATCACGAAAAACTATTAAAAATATGATAAAAACTTGGCCACCACGGAAACTATAATGGCCACCGACACCAAACTCCACACAAATATCAACCTCCAGGAACCCGAAATATTTACAAAAAATCATTAAAATATCGTGATATTTAATATACCTTTATCACGAAAAGCTATTAAAAATATGATAAAAACTTGGCCACCACGGAAACTATAATGGCCACCGACACCAAACTCCACACAAATATCAACCTCCAGGATCCCGAAATATTTTCAAAAAATTATTAAAATATCGTGATATTTAATATATCTTTATCACGAAAAACTATTAAAAATATGATAAAAACTTGGCCACCACGAAAACTATAATGGCCACCGACACCAAACTCCACACAAATATCAAACTCCAGGACTCCGACATATTTGCAAAAAATCATCAGAATATCGTGATATTTAATATATCTTTATCACGAAAAACTATTAAAAATATGATAAAAACTTGGCCACCACGGAAACTATAATGGCCACCGACACCAAACTCCACACAAATATCAACCTCCAGGACCCCGACATATTTACAAAAAATCATTAAAATATCGTGATATATAATATATCTTTATCACGAAAAACTATTAAAAATATGATAAAAAATTTGCCACCACGGAAACTATAATGGCCACCGACACCAAACTCCACACAAATATCAACCTCCAGGACCCCGACACATTTATAAAAAATCATTAAAATATCGTGATATTTAATATATCTTTATCACGAAAAACTATTAAAAATATGATAAAAACTTGGCCACCAAGGAAACTATAACGGCCACCGACACCAAAGTCTACACAAATATCAACCTCCAAGACCCCGACATATTTACAAAAAATCATCAGAATATCGTGATATTCAATATATCTTTATCACGAAAAACTATTAAAAATATGATAAAAACTTGGCCACCACGGAAACTATAACGGCCACCGACACCAAACTCCACACAAATATCAAACTCCATGACCCCGAAATATTTACAAAAAATCATTAAAAGATCGTGATATTTAATATATCTTTATCACGAAAAGCTATTAAAAATATGATAAAAACTTGGGCACCACGGAAACTATAATGGCCACCGACACCAAACTCCACACAAATATCAACCTCCAGGATCCAGAAACATTTTCAAAAAATTATTTAAATATCGTGATATTTAATATATCTTAATAACGAAAAACTATTAAAAATATGATAAAAACTTGGCCACCACGGAAACTATAATGGCCACCGACACCAAACTCCACACAAATATCAACCTCCAAAACCCCGACACATTTGCAAAAAGTCATTAAAATATCGTGATATTTAATATATCTTTATCACGAAAAACTATTAAAAATATGATAAAAACTTGGCCACCACGGAAACTATAATGGCCACCAACACCAAACTCCACACAAATATCAACCTCTAGGACCCCGACATATTTACAAAAAATCATTAAAATATCGTGATATTTAATATATCTTTATCACGAAAAACTATTAAAAATATGATAAAAACTTGGCCACCACGGAAACTATAACGGCCACAGACACCAAACTCCACACAAATATCAACCTCCAGGACCCCGACATATTTAAAAAAATCATTAAAATATCGTGATATTTAATATATCTTTATCACGAAAAACTATTAAAAATATGATAAAAACTAGGCCACCACGGAAACTATAATGGCCACCGACACCAAACTCCACACAAATATCAACCTCCAGGATCCCGAAATATTTTCAAAAAATTATTAAAATATCGTGATATTTAATATATCTTTATCACGAAAAACTATTAAAAATATGATACAAACTTGGCCACCACGAGAACTATAATGGCCACCGACACCAAACTCCACACAAATATCAAACTCCAGGACTCCGACATATTTGCAAAAAATCATCAGAATATCGTGATATTTAATATATCTTTATCACGAAAAACTATTAAAAATATGATAAAAACTTGGCCACCACGGAAACTATAACGGACACCGACACCAAACTCCACACAAATATCGTCCTCCAAGACCCCGACATATTTACAAAAAATCATTACAATATCGTGATATTTAATATATCTTTATCACGAAAAACTATTAAAAATATGATAAAAACTTGGCCACCACGGAAACTATAATGGCCACCGACACCAAACTCCATACAAATATAAACTCCAGGACCCCGAAATATTTACAAAAAATCATTAAAATATCGCGATGTTTAATATATATTTATCACGAAAAACTATTAAAAATATGATAAAAACTTGGCCACCACGGAAACTATAATGGCCACCGACACCAAACTCCACACAAATATCAACCTCCAGGACCCCGAAATATTTACAAAAAATCATTAAAATATCGTGATATTTAATATATCTTTATCACGAAAAGCTATTAAAAATATGATAAAAACTTGGCCACCACGGAAACTATAATGGCCACCGACACCAAACTCCACACAAATATCAACCTCCAGGACCCCGAAATATCTACAAAAAATCATTAATATATCGTGATATATAATATATCTTTATCACGAAAAGCTATTAAAAATATGATAAAAACTTGGCCACCACGGAAACTATAATGGCCACCGACACCAAACTCCACACAAATATCAACCTCCAGGATCCCGAAATATTTTCAAAAAATTATTAAAATATCGTGATGTTTAATATATCTTTATTACGAAAAACTATTAAAAATATGATAAACACTTGGCCACCACGGAAACTATAACGGCCACCGACACCAAACTCCACACAAATATCAACCTCCAGGACCCCGACATATTTACTAAAAATCATTAAAATATCGTGATATTTAATATATCTTTATCACGAAAAACTATTAAAAATATGATAAAAACTTGGCCACCAGGGAAACTATAACGGCCACCGACACCAAACTCCACACAAATATCAACCTGCAGGACCACGAAATATTTCCAAAAAATCATTAAAATATCGTGATATTTAATATATCTTTATCACGAAAAGCTATTAAAAATATGATAAAAACTTGGCCACCACGGAAACTATAATGGCCACCGACACCAAACTCCACACAAATATCAACCTCCAGGACCCCGACATATTTACTAAAAATCATTAAAATATCGTGATATTTAATATATCGTTATCACGAAAAACTATTAAAAATATGATAAAAACTTGGCCACCAGGGAAACTATAATGGCCACCAACACCAAACTCCACACAAATATCAACCTCCAGGATCCAGAAACATTTTCAAAAAATTATTTAAATATCGTGATATTTAATATATCTTAATCACGAAAAACTATTAAAAATATGATAACAACTTGGCCACCACGGAAACTATAATGGCCACCGACACCAAACTCCACACAAATATCAACCTCCAAAACCCCGACACATTTGCAAAAAGTCATTAAAATATCGTGATATTTAATATATCTTTATCACGAAAAACTATTAAAAATATGATAAAAACTTGGCCACCACGGAAACTATAATGGCCACCAACACCAAACTCCACACAAATATCAACCTCTAGGACCCCGACATATTTACAAAAAAACATTAAAATATCGTGATATTTAATATATCTTTATCACGAAAAACTATTAAAAATATGATAAAAACTTGGCCACCACGGAAACTATAACGGCCACAGACACCAAACTCCACACAAATATCGACCTCCAGGACCCCGACATATTTACAAAAAATCATTAAAATATCGTGATATTTAATATATCTTTATCACGAAAAACTATTAAAAATATGATAAAAACTAGGCCACCACGGAAACTATAATGGCCACCGACACCAAACTCCACACAAATATCAACCTCCAGGATCCCGAAATATTTTCAAAAAATTATTAAAATATCGTGATATTTAATATATCTTTATCACGAAAAACTATTAAAAATATGATACAAACTTGGCCACCACGAGAACTATAATGGCCACCGACACCAAACTCCACACAAATATCAAACTCCAGGACTCCGACATATTTGCAAAAAATCATCAGAATATCGTGATATTTAATATATCTTTATCACGAAAAACTATTAAAAATATGATAAAAACTTGGCCACCACGGAAACTATAATGGACACCGACACCAAACTCCACACAAATATCGTCCTCCAAGACCCCGACATATTTACAAAAAATCATTACAATATCGTGATATTTAATATATCTTTATCACGAAAAACTATTAAAAATATGATAAAAACTTGGCCACCACGGAAACTATAATGGCCACCGACACCAAACTCCATACAAATATAAACTCCAGGACCCCGAAATATTTACAAAAAATCATTAAAATATCGCGATGTTTAATATATATTTATCACGAAAAACTATTAAAAATATGATAAAAACTTGGCCACCACGGAAACTATAATGGCCACCGACACCAAACTCCACACAAATATCAACCTCCAGGGCCCCGACATATTTACAAAAAATCATTAAAATATCGTGATATTTAATATATCTTTATCACGAAAAACTATTAAAAATATGATAAAAACTTGGCCACCACGGAAACTATAACGGCCACAGACACCAAACTCCACACAAATATCAACCTCCAGGACCCCGACATATTTAAAAAAATCATTAAAATATCGTGATATTTAATATATCTTTATCACGAAAAACTATTAAAAATATGATAAAAACTAGGCCACCACGGAAACTATAATGGCCACCGACACCAAACTCCACACAAATATCAACCTCCAGGATCCCGAAATGTTTTCAAAAAATTATTAAAATATCGTGATATTTAATATATCTTTATCACGAAAAACTATTAAAAATATGATACAAACTTGGCCACCACGAGAACTATAATGGCCACCGACACCAAACTCCACACAAATATCAAACTCCAGGACTCCGACATATTTGCAAAAAATCATCAGAATATCGTGATATTTAATATATCTTTATCACGAAAAACTATTAAAAATATGATAAAAACTTGGCCACCACGGAAACTATAACGGACACCGACACCAAACTCCACACAAATATCGTCCTCCAAGACCCCGACATATTTACAAAAAATCATTACAATATCGTGATATTTAATATATCTTTATCACGAAAAACTATTAAAAATATGATAAAAACTTGGCCACCACGGAAACTATAATGGCCACCGACACCAAACTCCATACAAATATAAACTCCAGGACCCCGAAATATTTACAAAAAATCATTAAAATATCGCGATGTTTAATATATATTTATCACGAAAAACTATTAAAAATATGATAAAAACTTGGCCACCACGGAAACTATAATGGCCACCGACACCAAACTCCACACAAATATCAACCTCCAGGACCCCGAAATATTTACAAAAAATCATTAAAATATCGTGATATTTAATATATCTTTATCACGAAAAGCTATTAAAAATATGATAAAAACTTGGCCACCACGGAAACTATAATGGCCACCGACTCCAAACTCCACACAAATATCAACCTCCAGGACCCCGAAATATCTACAAAAAATCATTAATATATCGTGATATATAATATATCTTTATCACGAAAAGCTATTAAAAATATGATAAAAACTTGGCCACCACGGAAACTATAATGGCCACCGACACCAAACTCCACACAAATATCAACCTCCAGGATCCCGAAATATTTTCAAAAAATTATTAAAATATCGTGATGTTTAATATATCTTTATTACGAAAAACTATTAAAAATATGATAAACACTTGGCCACCACGGAAACTATAACGGCCACCGACACCAAACTCCACACAAATATCAACCTCCAGGACCCCGACATATTTACTAAAAATCATTAAAATATCGTGATATTTAATATATCTTTATCACGAAAAACTATTAAAAATATGATAAAAACTTGGCCACCAGGGAAACTATAACGGCCACCGACACCAAACTCCACACAAATATCAACCTGCAGGACCACGAAATATTTCCAAAAAATCATTAAAATATCGTGATATTTAATATATCTTTATCACGAAAAGCTATTAAAAATATGATAAAAACTTGGCCACCACGGAAACTATAATGGCCACCGACACCAAACTCCACACAAATATCAACCTCCAGGACCCCGACATATTTACTAAAAATCATTAAAATATCGTGATATTTAATATATCGTTATCACGAAAAACTATTAAAAATATGATAAAAACTTGGCCACCAGGGAAACTATAATGGCCACCAACACCAAACTCCACACAAATATCAACCTCCAGGATCCAGAAACATTTTCAAAAAATTATTTAAATATCGTGATATTTAATATATCTTAATCACGAAAAACTATTAAAAATATGATAACAACTTGGCCACCACGGAAACTATAATGGCCACCGACACCAAACTCCACACAAATATCAACCTCCAAAACCCCGACACATTTGCAAAAAGTCATTAAAATATCGTGATATTTAATATATCTTTATCACGAAAAACTATTAAAAATATGATAAAAACTTGGCCACCACGGAAACTATAATGGCCACCAACACCAAACTCCACACAAATATCAACCTCTAGGACCCCGACATATTTACAAAAAAACATTAAAATATCGTGATATTTAATATATCTTTATCACGAAAAACTATTAAAAATATGATAAAAACTTGGCCACCACGGAAACTATAACGGCCACAGACACCAAACTCCACACAAATATCAACCTCCAGGACCCCGACATATTTACAAAAAATCATTAAAATATCGTGATATTTAATATATCTTTATCACGAAAAACTATTAAAAATATGATAAAAACTAGGCCACCACGGAAACTATAATGGCCACCGACACCAAACTCCACACAAATATCAACCTCCAGGATCCCGAAATATTTTCAAAAAATTATTAAAATATCGTGATATTTAATATATCTTTATCACGAAAAACTATTAAAAATATGATACAAACTTGGCCACCACGAGAACTATAATGGCCACCGACACCAAACTCCACACAAATATCAAACTCCAGGACTCCGACATATTTGCAAAAAATCATCAGAATATCGTGATATTTAATATATCTTTATCACGAAAAACTATTAAAAATATGATAAAAACTTGGCCACCACGGAAACTATAATGGACACCGACACCAAACTCCACACAAATATCGTCCTCCAAGACCCCGACATATTTACAAAAAATCATTACAATATCGTGATATTTAATATATCTTTATCACGAAAAACTATTAAAAATATGATAAAAACTTGGCCACCACGGAAACTATAATGGCCACCGACACCAAACTCCATACAAATATAAACTCCAGGACCCCGAAATATTTACAAAAAATCATTAAAATATCGCGATGTTTAATATATATTTATCACGAAAAACTATTAAAAATATGATAAAAACTTGGCCACCACGGAAACTATAATGGCCACCGACACCAAACTCCACACAAATATCAACCTCCAGGGCCCCGAAATATTTACAAAAAATCATTAAAATATCGTGATATTTAATATATCTTTATCACGAAAAGCTATTAAAAATATGATAAAAACTTGGCCACCACGGAAACTATAATGGCCACCGACACCAAACTCCACACAAATATCAACCTCCAGGACCGCGAAATATCTACAAAAAATCATTAATATATCGTGATATTTAATATATCTTTATCACGAAAAGCTATTAAAAATATGATAAAAACTTGGCCACCACGGAAACTATAATGGCCACCGACACCAAACTCCACACAAATATCAACCTCCAGGATCCCGAAATATTTTCAAAAAATTATTAAAATATCGTGATGTTTAATATATCTTTATTACGAAAAACTATTAAAAATATGATAAACACTTGGCCACCACGGAAACTATAACGGCCACCGACACCAAACTCCACACAAATATCAACCTCCAGGACCCCGACACATTTATAAAAAATCATTAAAATATCGTGATATTTAATATATCTTTATCACGAAAAACTATTAAAAATATGATAAAAACTTGGCCACCAGGGAAACTATAATGGCCACCGACACCAAACTCCACACAAATATCAACCTGCAGGACCACGAAATATTTCCAAAAAATCATTAAAATATCGTGATATTTAATATATCTTTATCACGAAAAGCTATTAAAAATATGATAAAAACTTGGCCACCACGGAAACTATAATGGCCACCGACACCAAAGTCCACACAAATATCAACATCCAGGACCCCGACATATTTGCAAGAAATCATTAAAATATCGTGATATATAATATATCTTTATCACGAAAAACTATTAAAAATATGATAAAAACTTGGCCACCACGGAAACTATAATGGCCACCGACACCAAACTCCACACAAATATCAACCTCCAGGATCCCGACATATTTACAAAAAATCATTACAATATCGTGATATATAATATATCTTTTTCACGAAAAACTATTAAAAATATGATAAAAAATTTGCCACCACGGAAACTATAACGGCCACCGACACCAAACTCCACACAAATATCAACCTCTAAGACACCGACATATTTACAAAAAACCATTAAAATATCGTGATATTTAATATATCTTTATCACGAAAAACTATTAAAAATATGATAAAAACTTGGCCACCATGGAAACTATAAAGACCACAGACACCAAACTCCACACAAATATCAACCTCCAGGACCCCGACATATTTACAAAAAATCATTAAAATATCATGATATTTAATATATCTTTATCACGAAAAACTATTAAAAATATGATAAAAACTTGGCCACCACGGAAACTATAATGGCCACCGACACCAAACTCCACACAAATATCAACCTCCAGGAACCCGAAATATTTACAAAAAATCATTAAAATATCGTGATATTTAATATACCTTTATCACGAAAAGCTATTAAAAATATGATAAAAACTTGGCCACCACGGAAACTATAATGGCCACCGACACCAAACTCCACACAAATATCAACCTCCAGGATCCCGAAATATTTTCAAAAAATTATTAAAATATCGTGATATTTAATATATCTTTATCACGAAAAACTATTAAAAATATGATAAAAACTTGGCCACCACGAAAACTATAATGGCCACCGACACCAAACCCCACACAAATATCAAACTCCAGGACTCCGACATATTTGCAAAAAATCATCAGAATATCGTGATATTTAATATATCTTTATCACGAAAAACTATTAAAAATATGATAAAAACTTGGCCACCACGGAAACTATAATGGCCACCGACACCAAACTCCACACAAATATCAACCTCCAGGACCCCGACATATTTACAAAAAATCATTAAAATATCGTGATATATAATATATCTTTATCACGAAAAACTATTAAAAATATGATAAAAAATTTGCCACCACGGAAACTATAACGGCCACCGACACCAAACTCCACACAAATATCAACCTCCAGGACCCCGACACATTTATAAAAAATCATTAAAATATCGTGATATTTAATATATCTTTATCACGAAAAACTATTAAAAATATGATAAAAACTTGGCCACCAAGGAAACTATAACGGCCACCGACACCAAAGTCTACACAAATATCAACCTCCAAGACCCCGACATATTTACAAAAAATCATCAGAATATCGTGATATTCAATATATCTTTATCACGAAAAACTATTAAAAATATGATAAAAACTTGGCCACCACGGAAACTATAACGGCCACCGACACCAAACTCCACACAAATATCAAACTCCATGACCCCGAAATATTTACAAAAAATCATTAAAAGATCGTGATATTTAATATATCTTTATCACGAAAAGCTATTAAAAATATGATAAAAACTTGGGCACCACGGAAACTATAATGGCCACCGACACCAAACTCCACACAAATATCAACCTCCAGGATCCAGAAACATTTTCAAAAAATTATTTAAATATCGTGATATTTAATATATCTTAATAACGAAAAACTATTAAAAATATGATAAAAACTTGGCCACCACGGAAACTATAATGGCCACCGACACCAAACTCCACACAAATATCAACCTCCAAAACCCCGACACATTTGCAAAAAGTCATTAAAATATCGTGATATTTAATATATCTTTATCACGAAAAACTATTAAAAATATGATAAAAACTTGGCCACCACGGAAACTATAATGGCCACCAACACCAAACTCCACACAAATATCAACCTCTAGGACCCCGACATATTTACAAAATAACATTAAAATATCGTGATATTTAATATATCTTTATCACGAAAAACTATTAAAAATATGATAAAAACTTGGCCACCACGGAAACTATAACGGCCACAGACACCAAACTCCACACAAATATCAACCTCCAGGACCCCGACATATTTAAAAAAATCATTAAAATATCGTGATATTTAATATATCTTTATCACGAAAAACTATTAAAAATATGATAAAAACTAGGCCACCACGGAAACTATAATGGCCACCGACACCAAACTCCACACAAATATCAACCTCCAGGATCCCGAAATATTTTCAAAAAATTATTAAAATATCGTGATATTTAATATATCTTTATCACGAAAAACTATTAAAAATATGATACAAACTTGGCCACCACGAGAACTATAATGGCCACCGACACCAAACTCCACACAAATATCAAACTCCAGGACTCCGACATATTTGCAAAAAATCATCAGAATATCGTGATATTTAATATATCTTTATCACGAAAAACTATTAAAAATATGATAAAAACTTGGCCACCACGGAAACTATAACGGACACCGACACCAAACTCCACACAAATATCGTCCTCCAAGACCCCGACATATTTACAAAAAATCATTACAATATCGTGATATTTAATATATCTTTATCACGAAAAACTATTAAAAATATGATAAAAACTTGGCCACCACGGAAACTATAATGGCCACCGACACCAAACTCCATACAAATATAAACTCCAGGACCCCGAAATATTTACAAAAAATCATTAAAATATCGCGATGTTTAATATATATTTATCACGAAAAACTATTAAAAATATGATAAAAACTTGGCCACCACGGAAACTATAATGGCCACCGATACCAAACTCCACACAAATATCAACCTCCAGGACCCCGAAATATTTACAAAAAATCATTAAAATATCGTGATATTTAATATATCTTTATCACGAAAAGCTATTAAAAATATGATAAAAACTTGGCCACCACGGAAACTATAATGGCCACCGACACCAAACTCCACACAAATATCAACCTCCAGGACCCCGAAATATCTACAAAAAATCATTAATATATCGTGATATATAATATATCTTTATCACGAAAAGCTATTAAAAATATGATAAAAACTTGGCCACCACGGAAACTATAATGGCCACCGACACCAAACTCCACACAAATATCAACCTCCAGGATCCCGAAATATTTTCAAAAAATTATTAAAATATCGTGATGTTTAATATATCTTTATTACGAAAAACTATTAAAAATATGATAAACACTTGGCCACCACGGAAACTATAACGGCCACCGACACCAAACTCCACACAAATATCAACCTCCAGGACCCCGACATATTTACTAAAAATCATTAAAATATCGTGATATTTAATATATCTTTATCACGAAAAACTATTAAAAATATGATAAAAACTTGGCCACCAGGGAAACTATAACGGCCACCGACACCAAACTCCACACAAATATCAACCTGCAGGACCACGAAATATTTCCAAAAAATCATTAAAATATCGTGATATTTAATATATCTTTATCACGAAAAGCTATTAAAAATATGATAAAAACTTGGCCACCACGGAAACTATAATGGCCACCGACACCAAACTCCACACAAATATCAACCTCCAGGACCCCGACATATTTACTAAAAATCATTAAAATATCGTGATATTTAATATATCGTTATCACGAAAAACTATTAAAAATATGATAAAAACTTGGCCACCAGGGAAACTATAATGGCCACCAACACCAAACTCCACACAAATATCAACCTCCAGGATCCAGAAACATTTTCAAAAAATTATTTAAATATCGTGATATTTAATATATCTTAATCACGAAAAACTATTAAAAATATGATAACAACTTGGCCACCACGGAAACTATAATGGCCACCGACACCAAACTCCACACAAATATCAACCTCCAAAACCCCGACACATTTGCAAAAAGTCATTAAAATATCGTGATATTTAATATATCTTTATCACGAAAAACTATTAAAAATATGATAAAAACTTGGCCACCACGGAAACTATAATGGCCACCAACACCAAACTCCACACAAATATCAACCTCTAGGACCCCGACATATTTACAAAAAAACATTAAAATATCGTGATATTTAATATATCTTTATCACGAAAAACTATTAAAAATATGATAAAAACTTGGCCACCACGGAAACTATAATGGACACCGACACCAAACTCCACACAAATATCGTCCTCCAAGACCCCGACATATTTACAAAAAATCATTACAATATCGTGATATTTAATATATCTTTATCACGAAAAACTATTAAAAATATGATAAAAACTTGGCCACCACGGAAACTATAATGGCCACCGACACCAAACTCCATACAAATATAAACTCCAGGACCCCGAAATATTTACAAAAAATCATTAAAATATCGCGATGTTTAATATATATTTATCACGAAAAACTATTAAAAATATGATAAAAACTTGGCCACCACGGAAACTATAATGGCCACCGACACCAAACTCCACACAAATATCAACCTCCAGGGCCCCGAAATATTTACAAAAAATCATTAAAATATCGTGATATTTAATATATCTTTATCACGAAAAGCTATTAAAATAATGATAAAAACTTGGCCACCACGGAAACTATAATGGCCACCGACACCAAACTCCACACAAATATCAACCTCCAGGACCGCGAAATATCTACAAAAAATCATTAATATATCGTGATATTTAATATATCTTTATCACGAAAAGCTATTAAAAATATGATAAAAACTTGGCCACCACGGAAACTATAATGGCCACCGACACCAAACTCCACACAAATATCAACCTCCAGGATCCCGAAATATTTTCAAAAAATTATTAAAATATCGTGATGTTTAATATATCTTTATTACGAAAAACTATTAAAAATATGATAAACACTTGGCCACCACGGAAACTATAACGGCCACCGACACCAAACTCCACACAAATATCAACCTCCAGGACCCCGACATATTTACTAAAAATCATTAAAATATCGTGATATTTAATATATCTTTATCACGAAAAACTATTAAAAATATGATAAAAACTTGGCCACCAGGGAAACTATAATGGCCACCGACACCAAACTCCACACAAATATCAACCTGCAGGACCACGAAATATTTCCAAAAAATCATTAAAATATCGTGATATTTAATATATCTTTATCACGAAAAGCTATTAAAAATATGATAAAAACTTGGCCACCACGGAAACTATAATGGCCACCGACACCAAAGTCCACACAAATATCAACATCCAGGACCCCGACATATTTGCAAGAAATCATTAAAATATCGTGATATATAATATATCTTTATCACGAAAAACTATTAAAAATATGATAAAAACTTGGCCACCACGGAAACTATAATGGCCACCGACACCAAACTCCACACAAATATCAACCTCCAGGATCCCGACATATTTACAAAAAATCATTACAATATCGTGATATATAATATATCTTTTTCACGAAAAACTATTAAAAATATGATAAAAAATTTGCCACCACGGAAACTATAACGGCCACCGACACCAAACTCCACACAAATATCAACCTCCAGGACCCCGACACATTTATAAAAAATCATTAAAATATCGTGATATTTAATATATCTTTATCACGAAAAACTATTAAAAATATGATAAAAACTTGGCCACCAAGGAAACTATAACGGCCACCGACACCAAACTCCACACAAATATCAACCTCCAGGACCCCGACAAACAGTTTATTTAGATCGACGGGGTGTAAAATAGTCTTATGGTGTCAAGATTGCAGATATCTGTAATTCAAAAGAACTTTTTAACTCACCTCGTATATAAAGTATTTAAATATTATTTCCCCCTTTTTATATTAATATATGTTGTTGAAAGGACCTTCCTTTTTGTAACGATAAACAGTTTATTTAGATCGACGGGGTGTAAAATAGTCTTATGGTGTCAAGTTGGCAGATATATGTAATTCAAAAGAACTTTGGAACTCACCTCGTATATAAAGTATTTAAATATTATTTCCCCCCTTTTATATTAATATATGTTGTAGAAAGGACCTTCCTCTTTGTAACGATATACAGTTTATTTAGATCGACGCGGTGTAAAATAGTCTTATGGTGTCAAGTTGGCAGATATCTGTAATTCAAAAGAACTTTGGAACTCACCTCGTATACAAAGTATTTAAATATTATTTCCCCCCTTTTATATTAATATATGTTGTAGAAAGGACCTTCCTCTTTGTAACGATAAACAGTTTATTTAGATCGACTTCGTGTAAAATAGTCTTTTGGTGTCAAGATTGCAGATATATGTAATTCAAAAGAACTTTGGAACTCACCTCGTATATAAAGTATTTAAATATTATTTGCCCCTTCTTATATTAATATATGTTGTTAAAAGGACCTTCCTCTTTGTAACGATAAACAGTTTATTTAGATCGACGGGGTGTAAAATAGTCTTATGGTGTCAAGTTGGCAGATATCTGTAATTCAAAAGAACTTTGGAACTCACCTCGTATATAATGTATTTAAATATTATTTCTCCCCTTATATATTAATATATGTTGTAGAAAGGACCTTCCTCTTTGTAATGATAAACAGTTTATTTTGATCGACGGGGTGTAAAATAGTCTTATGCTGTCAAGTTTGCAGATATCTGTAATTCAAAAGAACTTTGGAACTCACCTCGTATATAAAGTATTTAAATATTATTTCCCCCTTATTATATTAATATATGTTGTTAAAAGGACCTTCCTCTTTGTAACGATAAACAGTTTATTTAGATCGACGGGGTGTAAAATAGTCTTATGGTGTCAAGTTGGCAGATATCTCTAATTCAAAAGAACTTTGGAACTCACCTAGCATATAAAGCATTTAAATATTATTTCCCCTTTTTTATATTAATATATGTTGTAGAAAGAAGCTTCCTCTTTCTAATGATAAACAGTTTGTTTGGATCGGCGGGTTGTAAAATAGTATTATGGTGTCAAGTTGACAGATATCTGTAATTCAAAAGAACTTTGGAACTCGCCTCGTATATTAAGTATTTAAATATTATTTCCCCCTTTTTATATTAATATATGCTGTAGAAAGAAGCTTCCTCTTTCTAATGATAAATAGTTTGTTTGGATCGACGGGGTGTAAAATAGTATTATGGTGTCAAGTTGGCAGATATCTGCAATTCAAAAGAACTTTGGAACTCACCTCGTATATAAGGTATTTAAGTATTATTTCCCCCCTTTTATATTAATATATGTTGTAGAAAAGACCTTACTCTTTGTAATGATACACAGTTTATTTAGATCGACGGGGTGTAAAATAGTCTTTTGGTGTCAAGTTGGCAGATATATGTAATTCAAAAGAACTTTGGAACTCACCTCGTATATAAAGTATTTAAATATTATTTCCCCCCTTTTATATTAATATATGTTGTAGAAAGGACCTTCCTCTTTGTAACGATATACAGTTTATTTAGATCGGCGGGGTGTAAATTAGTCTTATGGTGTCAAGTTTGCAGATATCCGTAATTCAAAAGAACTTTGGAACTCTCCTCGTTTATTAAGTATTGAAATATTATTTCCCCTTTTTTATATTAATATTTGTTGTACAAAAAACCTTTCCCTTTGAAATGATAAACAGTTTATTGAGATCGACGGGGTGTAAAATAATCTTATGGTTTCAAGTTGGCAGATATCTGTAATTAAAAAGAACTTTGCAACTCACCTCGTATATAAAGTATTTAAATATTATTTCCCCCTTTTTATATTAATATATGCTGTAGAAAAGACCTTCCTCTTTGTAACTATATACAGTTTATTTAGATCGACGGGGTGTAAAATAGTCTTATGGTGTCAAGTTAGCAGATATCTCTAATTCAAAAGAACTTTGGAACTCACCTAGCATATAAAGCATTTAAATATTATTTCCCCTTTTTTATATTAATATATGTTGTAGAAAGAAGCTTCCTCTTTCTAATGATAAACAGTTTGTTTGGATCGGCGGGTTGTAAAATAGTATTATGGTGTCAAGTTGACAGATATCTGTAATTCAAAAGAACTTTGGAACTCGCCTCGTATATTAAGTATTTAAATATTATTTCCCCCTTTTTATATTAATATATGCTGTAGAAAGAAGCTTCCTCTTTCTAATGATAAACAGTTTGTTTGGATCGACGGGGTGTAAAATAGTATTATGGTGTCAAGTTGGCAGATATCTGTAATTCAAATGAACTTTGGAACTCACTTCGTATATTAAGTATTTAAATATTATTTTCCCCTTTTTATATTGTTATATGTTGTAGAAAGGACCTTGCGCTGTGTAAAAATATGGGCCTTATTTAAATCGGTGGGGTGTAAATTAGTGTAATGACGTGAAGTTTCGAGATATTCTGAAATGAAGAAAGTTTTGAAGTTCCCTCTTATGTAATTTATTTCAATGATATTTCATTTCTTAGTGTTCCTCTTAGTCGATATTAATCACAATCCGTTTGGAATTTGTGGTTATAACTGCGGGTTTGTTTGTTTAGTTTTCTGTTAATTTATTTCTATTTGTACTGGCAACCCTGGTAGTTGTTGAATTGTCTGCGGGCAAACGTCTGCTAAAATCACCGCGGTCCTTTCTACAACATATATTAATATAAAAGGGGGGAAATAATATTTAAATACTTTGTATACGAGGTGAGTTCCAAAGTTCTTTTGAATTACAGATATCTGTCAACTTGACATTATGAGACTATTTTACACCGCGTCGATCTACATAAACTGTTTATCGTTACAAAGAGGAAGGTCCTTTCAACAACATATATTAATATAAAAAGGGGGAAATAATATTTAAATACTTTATATACGAGGTGAGTTCCAAAGTTCTTTCGAATTACAGATATTTCGCAACTTGACAACATAATACTGTTTTAAACTCCGCCGATTTAAATAAACTGTTTATAATTACAAAGGGGCCTACTTTACTAAATTTCTGCCCTCAGGCTGTCAACGGTTATATAGGACTACTTCAAGTGAGAGATATTTCTTCTTTGTTATGGTACTTTTTCAGGAGCAGTTGTACATTAGCTGTACGATGCCTCGTAATTTCATTGATTTCCTCTTCAAGTGGCATAATGCTCCCAGCACTACCACCAATTCCAGATTTTTTTTAAAAAAAGTAAATATTAGTCATTTCTATGCTTATAAACATCAATCCTCTCAAAATTCAGGTATTTAAAAATGTCTATGAGAAACCTCTCTCAAAATATTTTCCTACATCCGCCACTGCGAGTAACTTTTGACTCAAATTGGTTTGTGTTTGCGCTGTCAGTGCGAAGAGTTGTCTGAAAAGGCATTGCAACATTTGATGCCTTTCCCTATCACTTAGTTATGCAAGCAGACCTTTTCTGTTATTTGCAGTATTAAACCTTAAAAGCGAAATCGTCTTAATGTGGAATCGGACCTAAGATTGCTGGTGACAAAAAGTATTCCACATTTCAATGTAATTATGGAGAAAACACAAAGAATTTCATTTCTCACATTAGTGACCCCACTGATTTGAGAATGTTGTTGAGCAAAGAATTTCCTTACTTTTTTTTTTTTTTAATGATGTTTAGTCTTGAAAGTTACTGTATTTTCAATTCAAATTTCCTTCACTAGGAAAGAATCATGTATCTTTAGAACAAATTACTTATTGCATTATTTTTCTTGATCTTTTTCTTGTCATTAATAATTCTAGTTAGTATATTTTTAATAGCATGTGAAATTTCAAATTAGCATTGGAAGGGGGTCCGCAGATCACTTCCCGAATGAACAGGGTGTCCGCGTTATCGGAAAGTTTGAGATCCTGGGCTAGTGCATAGATCAACATGAAAGATCGATCCTCACAGTGTATTCCATTACCCAACATAATCTCATGTCTAGGAAATATAAGTGGAACGAGACCCATACTTTTTATTATTTTTTTTCGGATGAAGAAAACGAGTATAGTGAGATATCTTGCTAAGTTTAGTGTTATATATAAAAACTGTACTCTTACATATTAGAGAGTATATTTTTATATATGAACTCCCTTCCTATGCATTATGAGATGCAGAAAACGATGAAAGGTGTAAATTCGATTTTTTTTGTTTGTTTGTTAAGAAAGCATGTAACGTAAATACATGCAATGAAGCAATAGCGGTGGGCGTCAGTGTTGTATTTATGGAGAAAAGAGCTGTTACAGTATATCCATTTTTTTCAAAGTAGTAATTTAGATACTATATGCCTAAGCTATGTAAACAGAAAATAGTCTATAAGGTATTGCCTATATGCTTAGCATAAGCGTCTTCGGCGAAGGAGACCCGAATTTGATTCCCGGTGGGAGCTCATATGGTTTGGATTCCACTTAAGCCGTAGATTAACGCCCCCTTTAAAAAACTATGAGAAACCTCTCCCAAAATATGTTCCTGCATCCGCCACTGCGAGTAACTTTTGACTCAAGCATCGTTATACATCATACGATTCACCTAGTTGCGTAAAATGGACTAATTTTTCATTTTACTCGCAATTT
The DNA here is from genome assembly GCF_964235325.1 of Thermobia domestica. Classification (NCBI taxonomy): domain Eukaryota; kingdom Metazoa; phylum Arthropoda; class Insecta; order Zygentoma; family Lepismatidae; genus Thermobia; species Thermobia domestica. The sequence goes on from NC_137471.1 coordinate 159,501,532, forward strand.
TGAATATATGTATGCACAGAATGATAAAGCTGTTGCACGATTGTATAAAAATAAATGCATCAAAAACAATATATCGGTATTTTGATATGTGTATGGAGCCTCTCCCTCTTTAAATTTCGATTCAAAACCAAAATCAATCCTTTGTTATTGACAGTTTTGAAAAAAAAAGTTCGCTCGAAACAATTCAATATATATTTACAAAATGAAGTTGGCCAACTTCACACTGATCCCTCTTTTAGACTTCCAAACTATGCTGTGCATAAGGGGCGCTGTCGGTCTCTTGACAAGTATCAGAGCAAAAACGGCAAGAGATATCGTGATGCGAATTTTTGCAATCGATTCAGAATACCGGTATATAGAAAAGCGGTATTTTGAAAACTATTTATCGTTTCAAGAGTAAGTTCCACTTGCTTCGTTAACTCTCTTTTAGTACTGGAAGTGATTCAAATTAGCTATTTCCGGTTCAGGTTTCAACTTTTTCACCATAGAACGAAAATGGTAACAGGTAGGAAGAAACGGTTTTTACAAACAATTCAGCGTCTCAAGACAACATAATATGACTATCCACAACACTATCAAAACAAGAAGTGGTTCAAATTTACTATTACTTCCGGTTTCATTTTTATAACCATTAACTTATATCGGTAACAGATTGCCAAAAGTTCTTTTTTTTTTTGTAAACGATTGAGCATCTCAAGATGACATGTTATGACTATCCACAAATTCTACCGAAACCTAAATTGACTAAAATATACTATTACTTCCGGTTTCAATCCTGATTTCCGTAAAGCGAAAACTGTAAATGCTATCAAGATGTGGTTTTTAGCAATTGATTCAGTGTCCCAAAGATAGGTTTGATCTCCTCCCTTAGGCCTCTATTCAATCCGAAAATGGTTGAAATAAACGATTTTTAGTTTCAACCTTTATCAACATAGAATAAAAACGATAAGTGACAGCGACTAATGGCTTTTTGATATGAATTCAGCGTCAACAGGTTCTATCTTTGATCTTATTACTTGCAACACACTTGAAGCAGCATATGATGTGAACAAGTGCCATAATTTTAGTAAGGTCGGGAACATATAACGCACCCTAATTTTTCACAATTGAAATGGTAACAAAATGTTCGGCCAATACGGTATTTGGTTTATCATAATGTGAGCTTGAGTTGTATATGATGAAAAAGCAAAGATCAGGTAGAGAACGTCACTTGTTTTCCATGTTTAATAACAAAGGTAATTATTGACAGCACACAAATTTGATTATCGCGGGTTCAGAAACCACAATAATTCTGTGGTAGAAATTCTACTTTGAAGACCAAGCCAAATAACGAGTTTGATACTAGACAGTGTATTTAAACATCGTTTGTTTGGAGAATGCGAGAACGAGTCGATATGAGACGTGTGGCTACATGCTTATCTGCATCCTAACTAGGGCTGTGCGATATTTCGATATATTGATCCATCCATAAGATATTTTCGAATATCTAAACATCAATACCGAAATATTTACGAATCGATGTTTTCGGTATTTGATATTTTCAATATTCAATGTTTTCTATTTTTTTTTATTTCAATATCTTTCCAATATTTCTGTTTTTCTTATAACATGTTTGATGTTGCCATATAGATAGTCTACTACTGATGGAATAGGTCACGAACTTCGTGAAACATGGCTCGGAAGACACACTGCAATCAAGCCCAGAAAGACCCATGGCTGAGAAACCACGATCAGCCATCCGGAGTGACCCGATTATTCGATAGAACCCAGAGATGGAACGTCGCCATATACATGAGAAGTGTGTGTGAGGCTACTAATGCAGTTCTAACAAACCTGATTCTCTCCTCTGTAATCGCCTTTTCACTAAATATAATTTTATTTTTCGCTTGTTTGCTTCTTTGTGTCAAGTATTGCACTGAAAGATAACTGCAACGCTTATAAAAGTACCAACATTCAAAATCGCAAAGAAAAGATAAGTCACATGTTTCTCTTATGAGAGATCGTTAATGTTTAATCGACCTGTAAAGCTTCTTGTTTAGAATATAAAAAATACCGCTGAGGTTAATCAGTTTTTGTTAATTCTTTTTTGTATAGACCATAATCAAAAACCGCATGCTTGAAGACGAATAAACATAAAATTATATTTGAAATATTCAAAACGTGGTATCTTGGTTAAGAAATGTCACATCAAGAATCGGGCAAATGAATGTTCGAGCTCAAGCAGTGAACATCATTAATCAAGTACAAAATAAAATTTTGCAGTAATTCTGCAGAGCTATTTCGGTTGCTCCTCAGTCACCAGGTGTATCTGAGTTTCCGAATATGATTGGGTCTCCGGGTTCGTTCAGTCACCGAATCAGACCAAGTCTGAGAAGCGAGACCCAGACCCGGATGACTCAGACAAAAGTCGAGACCCAAGTGGTCCATGTCCCATTCAATCACTGCTATATGCATAATCGAATAGTCCGATTTCTCAGTAATGCTTTAATTCAACAACACTTTTGGTTGCTTTCTGGATAATTTTTACTTTCCAGTAACGATAAGAGAAGAAAACATGGTGATTGTAATGGAAGTGAATGATTATGATAGAATTGGCGGAATGAGAATGTTTTTGGAAATTGAAAAGCCCCGAGAAAACTAGGGCTACAGTGTTTTTCACCACAAATTTGCGTTGGCGGGATCAAACCAGGGATGCCTGACACTAGAGGTGAACGCTCTATCAGTGACCCATCGTATCGTCCTCCAAGCGACAAAGATTGATTGAAATTGGAAGTGATTACCTATCTTATTAAAATCTTATGATCTCAGTCTCTAAGCGTCTATATAGTTGGGAAAGTGTATAGATTCTTATACGAACAATACTCGAACAAAGAAAGGGCTTGGAAATTCAAAAGTGGAGAAGAGTAAAACATTTATTTTAGTTTGTCTTCTGATAGTAAATGCACAAATTTGACATGTGTCCTCAAACGAGTACATACAGCGCACAAACGGACTTAAAATGAAAAGAGACGATTAAGAAAAAGAAAAAAGTTGATGATGCTAAGTACACTTCGAGAAATGAATGAATTTCATTCCTTGTCAATTGCGAGTAATCTTGGGAAGATTAATAAATTAACTGATAATGCTTTTGAATATAAATAATCGTGCTTGAGGAAATTTCAGAAATATAATTAATAGCTTTTTTTTTTTAATTAAAGATAACAAACAAGTGTAAACAATCCTTGGTTTAGTTTTATTTATTTATTTAAATATTTTTACATAATTTCATAAGATCAGTATAGCTGTGTAAAGACAAAATAACTCAAAGGTTTTTTGCTGTCAGCGGTGAGAGCTTTATCCAATCTAATCCAGTCCATTTACATGAGTTTTATGGATGCAGTAATAAGACATTGAAACACTATTGTTTCCCCTCAACAACACGCGGCGAGTAGTCATAGCATGTAGCTGCATTTGCTCGCTTGAAAACCGTATTGATTGTATTTATCAAATTTGAAACCAAAATTTTCTAATCTCAGTTTTAGAGTTAGATATTCTAAATTGTTCATAAATGTTCCTGAGAAACCTTTGCGTGGTTGGTATTTGTTTCCACGTATAATGTGTAACAGAAAGGTGCGTGTGAATATATAGTTATATTGTGTGTGTGTGTGGTGTTTAGAGAGAAACTCACAAGACGGTCGTGTCCAGCGTCTTCAGAAGGATGTTATCCCTCCCCTCAAGGACACTGAAACGAATTGGAGGGAGAAACGAAATTGGACACTTGGAAAGAAAACCGATGTGAAAGAAAGAGGGGGAAAACTGTGGGTTTGGTTAAACTGAATATGTCCATTACTATAATACCAAGAATAACCAAAACATTTTGCATAAATTAAGTTGGTTCACAACAATGGTTGGTTTACAAACTTACAACAATGGAAAGAATAAATTGTAGTAAATTTTTCATCTAAAAACTCATAGATCACTTGGTCCTGTACTAAATGACAGAATTTCAGACACCTAGAACAAGCGATGATGCGAGAGGCATCTAATTCCTCTACAACAATTAAAAGCTTACAACAATAGAAAGATCAAAATATCAGAAAATAACCTTATGAATCATACACTACACTACGGTATACCAAATGCCGAAATGTCACAATCTTAGAATAAACGATAACGGGAAAAGCATTGGGTTCCTTCAACAATCAAAATCCTACAACAATGGAAAGAACAAAATGCTGTAAAATTTTCGCCTTGAGGTTCATATATTACTTCATTTTGTACCCAGTGACAGAATTTCATTGTCCTTGTGCAAACGATAACGGGAAAGGGATCAGATTTCTCCACAACAATTAAAAGGTTACAACAATGGAAACGAAAATACATAATAAACTTTTCGCCTTCATATTCATACATTACTACATTCTTTGCTAAATGCCAGAATTTCAAAGTCCTAGAACAAGCAGTAATGCGAGAAGCATTGCATTCCTCTCCCAAGAATTAAAAGCTTACAACAATGGAAAGAACAAAATTTCAAAAAAATGTCAACTTGTGATTCATACATTACATCACGCTATACTAAATGCCAGAATTTCAGTGTCCTAGAACAAATGATAGAACGGGAGAAGTATAGGATTTCTCTGCAACAATAAAAGCTTGCAACAATGGAAAGAACAAAATGTCGAAAAATTGTCACATTGGAACCTATAGACTACATCATGCTGTATTAAATACCAGAATTCCAGAGTCCTAGAACTAATTTTAAGGGGAGAGGCATTGAATTTCTCTGCAACAATTAGTTTAACTCAACAATGAACCAGTCAACAATTCGAAAATCTGCACGGAGCAATTGCTGCGTATAGTCATTATCTTCAAATAGACTGACAGTGAAGAACATAGTTCAGTATTTGTAAAAATTATTAATCATGTTTTGTGAATATTAATTTACATTGAAAAGATAGGGCGATAGCAACGCCATCTCTTAGCCCAGAAACATACTTGAAATGGCTATACAATATTAGAATGATCTTCCTTTTCTCAATTTCTTTCTATTGTATTGCTAACTACTAGTAGCAATTATAATAATAATAATAATAATAATAATAATGCTATTTTATCTCCAAATATTTCCACAGATTACGTATTTCTTTTAACTAAGTCGTGGGTAATCCTTTGCCTAGCAGTGGATTGATAATATTTGTACATATATAATTATACGTAATATATAATTATACCTGATATATAATTATACGTATGTGAATAGACCATATACAGATTGAGAGAGATAAAGAGAAAGTCTTTTAAATAAATAGTGCTCCATTTACTATTTTTAGATTTAAATGTTACATATTATAACTCAGCTCCGAGCATTTTTAAGTATTACAATACTTTCAATTAGCTAATTATTTTACTTAAGAGAATTAAAACAAGCACGATTCTTCTCCTTTCCCCTTCTTTACGTCTTCTGGTTCGTTGATGATTTGTTTTCTTTCGCCTTAGGATTGATTTTTAAAAACGTTTTCTTTTTTTCCTCACAGCGGCACTCTGACCAGGTCCCCTCGTAGTACATGTTACGTGTCTTCATAAATTACGAGAGATGCCAGCGTGTCCTGCGAACACCTCCTTAAAATGACCACACAAATTTGTTTTGGTACGTTTCTGTCATCATGTGGTTTGTATGCTTCGCATATTGGCCCAGTAATAAAAGCGTCCGGTCGTGCTATTCTTGGCCCCTTAAATAGCTGAATTCTGGGATTGTTTTTCTTTTCCGAAAGAAAGTGTCGGGTTCTCATATGGTGGGTGCTGCTTTCTACCTTGTGTTTCAATTGTTGCCAAATCTCTACCCGTCTAATTCCTAATCTCTACCAAGTTTTTTACCATATTTTTAATAGTTTTTCGTGATAAAGATATATTAAATATCACGATATTCTGATGATTTTTTGCAAATATGTCCGAGTCCTGGAGGTTGATATTTGTGTGGAGTTTGGTGTCGGTGGCCATTATAGTTTCCGTGGTGGCCAAGTTTTTATCATATTTTTAATAGTTTTTCGTGATAAAGATATATTAAATATCACGATATTTTAATGATTTTTTGCAAATATGTCGGGGTCCTGAAGGTTGATATTTGTGTGGAGTTTGGTGTCGGTGGCCATTATAGTTTCCGTGGTGGCTAAGTTTCTATCATATTTTTAATAGTTTTTCGTGATAAAGATATATTAAATATCACGATATTCTGTTGATTTTTAGTAAATATGTCGGGGTCCTGGATGTTGATATTTGTGTGGTGTATGGTGTCGGTGGCCGTTATAGTTTCCGTGGTGGCCAAGTTTTTATTATTATTAATAGTTTTTCGTGATAAAGATATATTAAATATCACGATATTTTAATGATTTTTTATAAATATGTCGGGGTTCTGGAGGTTGATATTTGTGTGGAGTTTGGTGTCGGTGGCCATTATAGTTTCCGTGGTGGCAAATTTTTTATCATATTTTTAATAGTTTTTCGTGATAAAGATATATTAAAAATCACGATATCTTAATGATTTCTTTAAATATGTCGGGGTCCTAGAGGTTGATATTTGTGTGGAGTTTGGTGTCGGTGGCCATTATAGTTTCCGTGGTGGCCAAGTTTTTATCATATTTTTAATAGTTTTTCGTGATAAAGATATATTAAATATCACGATATTCTGACGATTTTTTTGCAAATATGTCGGAGTCCTGGAGGTTGATATTTGTGTGGAGTTTCGTGTCGGTGGCCATTATAGTTTCCGTGGTGGCCAAGTTTTTATCAAATTTTTAATAGTTTTTCGTGATAAAGATATATTAAATATCACGATATTTTAATAATTTTTTGAAAATATTTCGGGATCCTGGAGGTTGATATTTGTGTGGAGTTTGGTGTCGGTGGCCATTATAGTTTCCGTGGTGGCCAAGTTTTTATCATATTTTTAATAGCTTTTCGTGATAAAGATATATTAAATATCACGATATATTAATGATTTTTTGTAAATATGTCCAATTTCTGGGGGCTGATATTTGTGTGGAATTTGGTGTCGGTGGCCATTATAGTTTCCGTGGTGGCCAAGTTTTTATCATATTTTTAATAGCTTTTCGTGATAAAGATATATTAAATATCACGATATATTAATGATTTTTTGTAAATATTTTGGGGTCCTAGAGGTTGATATTTGTGTGGAGTTTGGTGTCGGTGGCCATTATAGTTTCCGTGGTGGCCAAGTTTTTATCATATTTTTAATAGCTTTTCGTGATAAAAATATATTACATATCACGATATTTTAATGATTTTCTGTAAATATTTCGGGGTCCCGGAGGTTGATATTTGTGTGGAGTTTGGTGTCAGTGGCCATTATAGTTTCCGTGGTGGCCTAGTTTTTATCATATTTTTAATAGTTTTTCGTAATAAAGATATATTAAATATCACGATATTTTAATAATTTTTTGAAAATGTTTCGGGATCCTGGAGGTTGATATTTGTGTGGAGTTTGGTGTCGGTGGCCATTATAGTTTCCGTGGTGGCCAAGTTTTTATCATATTTTTAATAGCTTTTCGTGATAAAAATATATTACATATCACGATATTTTAATGATTTTCTGTAAATATTTCGGGGTCCCGGAGGTTGATATTTGTGTGGATTTTGGTGTCGGTGGCCTTTATAGTTTCCGTGGTGGCCTAGTTTTTATCATATTTTTAATAGTTTTTCGTGATAAAGATATATTAAATATCACGATATTTTAATGATTTTTTGTAAATATGTCGGGGTCCTGGAGGTTGATATTTGTGTGGAGTTTGGTGTCTGTGGCCGTTATAGTTTCCGTGGTGGCCAAGTTTTTATCATATTTTTAATAGTTTTTCGTGATAAAGATATATTAAATATCACGATATTCTGTTGATTTTTAGTAAATATGTCGGGGTCCTGGATGTTGATATTTGTGTGGTGTATGGTGTCGGTGGCCGTTATAGTTTCCGTGGTGGCCAAGTTTTTATTATTATTAATAGTTTTTCGTGATAAAGATATATTAAATATCACGATATTTTAATGATTTTTTATAAATATGTCGGGGTTCTGGAGGTTGATATTTGTGTGGAGTTTGGTGTCGGTGGCCATTATAGTTTCCGTGGTGGCAAATTTTTTATCATATTTTTAATAGTTTTTCGTGATAAAGATATATTAAAAATCACGATATCTTAATGATTTTTTTAAATATGTCGGGGTCCTAGAGGTTGATATTTGTGTGGAGTTTGGTGTCGGTGGCCATTATAGTTTCCGTGGTGGCCAAGTTTTTATCATATTTTTAATAGTTTTACGTGATAAAGATATATTAAATATCACGATATTCTGACGATTTTTTTGCAAATATGTCGGAGTCCTGGAGGTTGATATTTGTGTGGAGTTTCGTGTCGGTGGCCATTATAGTTTCCGTGGTGGCCAAGTTTTTATCAAATTTTTAATAGTTTTTCGTGATAAAGATATATTAAATATCACGATATTTTAATAATTTTTTAAAATATTTCGGGATCCTGGAGGTTGATATTTGTGTGGAGTTTGGTGTCGGTGGCCATTATAGTTTCCGTGGTGGCCAAGTTTTTATCATATTTTTAATAGCTTTTCGTGATAAAGATATATTAAATATCACGATATATTAATGATTTTTTGTAAATATGTCCAATTTCTGGGGGCTGATATTTGTGTGGAATTTGGTGTCGGTGGCCATTATAGTTTCCGTGGTGGCCAAGTTTTTATCATATTTTTAATAGCTTTTCGTGATAAAGATATATTAATGATTTTTTGTAAATATTTTGGGGTCCTAGAGGTTGATATTTGTGTGGAGTTTGGTGTCGGTGGCCATTATAGTTTCCGTGGTGGCCAAGTTTTTATCATATTTTTAATAGCTTTTCGTGATAAAAATATATTACATATCACGATATTTTAATGATTTTCTGTAAATATTTCGGGGTCCCGGAGGTTGATATTTGTGTGGAGTTTGGTGTCGGTGGCCATTATAGTTTCCGTGGTGGCCTAGTTTTTATCATATTTTTAATAGTTTTTCGTAATAAAGATATATTAAATATCACGATATTTTAATAATTTTTTGAAAATGTTTCGGGATCCTGGAGGTTGATATTTGTGTGGAGTTTGGTGTCGGTGGCCATTATAGTTTCCGTGGTGGCCAAGTTTTTATCATATTTTTAATAGCTTTTCGTGATAAAAATATATTACATATCACGATATTTTAATGATTTTCTGTAAATATTTCGGGGTCCCGAAGGTTGATATTTGTGTGGATTTTGGTGTCGGTGGTTTTTATAGTTTCCGTGGTGGCCTAGTTTTTATCATATTTTTAATAGTTTTTCGTGATAAAGATATATTAAATATCACGATATTTTAATGATTTTTTGCAAATATGTCGGGGTCCTGGAGGTTGATATTTGTGTGGAGTTTGGTGTCTGTGGCCGTTATAGTTTCCGTGGTGGCCAAGTTTTTATCATATTTTTAATAGTTTTTCGTGATAAAGATATATTAAATATCACGATATTTTAATGTTTTTTTGTAAATATGTCGGGGTTCTAGAGGTTGATATTTGTGTGGAGTTTGGTGTCGGTGGCCATTATAGTTTCCGTGGTGGCCAAGTTTCTATCATATTCTTAATAGCTTTTCGTGATAAAGATATATTAAATATCACGATATTTTAATGGTTTTTTGTAAATTTGTCGGGGTCCTAGAGGTTGATATTTGTGTGGAGTTTGGTGTTGGTGGCCATTATAGTTTCCGTGGTGGCCAAGTTTTTATCATATTTTTAATAGTTTTTCGTGATAAAGATATATTAAATATCACGATATTTTAATGACTTTTTGCAAATGTGTCGGGGTTTTGGAGGTTGATATTTGTGTGGAGTTTGGTGTCGGTGGCCATTATAGTTTCCGTGGTGGCCAAGTTTTTATCATATTTTTAATAGTTTTTCGTGATTAAGATATATTAAATATCACGATATTTAAATAATTTTTTGAAAATGTTTCTGGATCCTGGAGGTTGATATTTGTGTGGAGTTTGGTGTCGGTGGCCATTATAGTTTCCGTGGTGGCCAAGTTTTTATCATATTTTTAATAGCTTTTCGTGATAAAGATATATTAAATATCACGATATTTTAATGATTTTTTGTAAATATTTCGGGGTCATGGAGTTTGATATTTGTGTGGAGTTTGGTGTCGGTGGCCATTATAGTTTCCGTGGTGGCCAAGTTTTTATCATATTTTTAATAGTTTTTCGTGATAAAGATAGATTAAATATCACGATATTCTGATGATTTTTTGCAAATATGTCGGAGTCCTGGAGTTTGATATTTGTGTGGAGTTTGGTGTCGGTGGCCATTATAGTTTTCGTGGTGGCCAAGTTTTTATCATATTTTTAATAGTTTTTCGTGATAAAGATATATTAAATATCACGATATTTTAATAATTTTTTGAAAATATTTCGGGATCCTGGAGGTTGATATTTGTGTGGAGTTTGGTGTCGGTGGCCATTATAGTTTCCGTGGTGGCCAAGTTTTTTTCATATTTTTAATAGCTTTTCGTGATAAAGGTATATTAAATATCACGATATTTTAATGATTTTTTGTAAATATTTCGGGTTTCTGGAGGTTGATATTTGTGTGGAGTTTGGTGTCGGTGGCCATTATAGTTTCCGTGGTGGCAAAGTTTTTATCATATTTTTAATAGTTTTTCGTGATAAAGATATATTAAATATCATGATATTTTAATGATTTTTTGTAAATGTGTCGGGGTCCTGGAGGTTGATATTTGTGTGGAGTTTGGTGTCGGTGGCCATTATAGTTTCCGTGGTGGCCTAGTTTTTATCATATTTTTAATAGTTTTTCGTAATAAAGATATATTAAATATCACGATATTTTAATAATTTTTTGAAAATGTTTCGGGATCCTGGAGGTTGATATTTGTGTGGAGTTTGGTGTCGGTGGCCATTATAGTTTCCGTGGTGGCCAAGTTTTTATCATATTTTTAATAGCTTTTCGTGATAAAAATATATTACATATCACGATATTTTAATGATTTTCTGTAAATATTTCGGGGTCCCGGAGGTTGATATTTGTGTGGATTTTGGTGTCGGTGGCCATTATAGTTTCCGTGGTGGCCTAGTTTTTATCATATTTTTAATAGTTTTTCGTGATTAAGATATATTAAATATCACGATATTTAAATAATTTTTTGAAAATGTTTCTGGATCCTGGAGGTTGATATTTGTGTGGAGTTTGGTGTCGGTGGCCATTATAGTTTCCGTGGTGGCCAAGTTTTTATCATATTTTTAATAGCTTTTCGTGATAAAGATATATTAAATATCACGATATTTTAATGATTTTTTGTAAATATTTCGGGGTCATAGAGTTTGATATTTGTGTGGAGTTTGGTGTCGGTGGCCATTATAGTTTCCGTGGTGGCCAAGTTTTTATCATATTTTTAATAGTTTTTCGTGATAAAGAGATATTAAATATCACGATATTTTAATGATTTTTTATAAATGTGTCGGGGTCCTGGAGGTTGATATTTGTGTGGAGTTTGGTGTCGGTGGCCGTTATAGTTTCCGTGGTGGCAAATTTTTTATCATATTTTTAATAGTTTTTCGTGATAAAGATATATTATATATCACGATATTTTAATGATTTTTTGTAAATATGTCGGGGTCATGGAGGTTGATATTTGTGTGGAGTTTGGTGTCGGTGGCCATTATAGTTTCCGTGGTGGCCAAGTTTTTATCATATTTTTAATAGTTTTTCGTGATAAAGATATATTAAATATCACGATATTCTGATGATTTTTTGCAAATATGTCGGAGTCCTGGAGTTTGATATTTGTGTGGAGTTTGGTGTCGGTGGCCATTATAGTTTTCGTGGTGGCCAAGTTTGTATCATCTTTTTAATAGTTTTTCGTGATAAAGATATATTAAATATCACGATATTTTAATAATTTTTTGAAAATATTTCGGGATCCTAGAGGTTGATATTTGTGTGGAGTTTGGTGTCGTGTCCATTATAGTTTCCGTGGTGGCCAAGTTTTTATCATATTTTTAATAGCTTTTCGTGATAAAGGTATATTAAATATCACGATATTTTAATGATTTTTTGTAAATATTTCGGGTTCCTGGAGGTTGATATTTGTGTGGAGTTTGGTGTCGGTGGCCATTATAGTTTCCGTGGTGGCCAAGTTTTTATCATATTTTTAATAGTTTTTCGTGATAAAGATATATTAAATATCATGATATTTTAATGATTTTTTGTAAATGTGTCGGGGTCCTGGAGGTTGATATTTGTGTGGAGTTTGGTGTCGGTGGCCATTATAGTTTCCGTGGTGGCCTAGTTTTTATCATATTTTTAATAGTTTTTCGTAATAAAGATATATTAAATATCACGATATTTTAATAATTTTTTGAAAATGTTTCGGGATCCTGGAGGTTGATATTTGTGTGGAGTTTGGTGTCGGTGGCCAAGTTTTTATCATATTTTTAATAGCTTTTCGTGATAAAAATATATTACATATCACGATATTTTAATGATTTTCTGTAAATATTTCGGGGTCCCGGAGGTTGATATTTGTGTGGAGTTTGGTGTCAGTGGCCATTATAGTTTCCGTGGTGGCCTAGTTTTTATCATATTTTTAATAGTTTTTCGTAATAAAGATATATTAAATATCACGATATTTTAATAATTTTTTGAAAATGTTTCGGGATCCTGGAGGTTGATATTTGTGTGGAGTTTGGTGTCGGTGGCCATTATAGTTTCCGTGGTGGCCAAGTTTTTATCATATTTTTAATAGCTTTTCGTGATAAAAATATATTACATATCACGATATTTTAATGATTTTCTGTAAATATTTCGGGGTCCCGGAGGTTGATATTTGTGTGGATTTTGGTGTCGGTGGCCTTTATAGTTTCCGTGGTGGCCTAGTTTTTATCATATTTTTAATAGTTTTTCGTGATAAAGATATATTAAATATCACGATATTTTAATGATTTTTTGTAAATATGTCGGGGTCCTGGAGGTTGATATTTGTGTGGAGTTTGGTGTCTGTGGCCGTTATAGTTTCCGTGGTGGCCAAGTTTTTATCATATTTTTAATAGTTTTTCGTGATAAAGATATATTAAATATCACGATATTCTGTTGATTTTTAGTAAATATGTCGGGGTCCTGGATGTTGATATTTGTGTGGTGTATGGTGTCGGTGGCCGTTATAGTTTCCGTGGTGGCCAAGTTTTTATTATTATTAATAGTTTTTCGTGATAAAGATATATTAAATATCACGATATTTTAATGATTTTTTATAAATATGTCGGGGTTCTGGAGGTTGATATTTGTGTGGAGTTTGGTGTCGGTGGCCATTATAGTTTCCGTGGTGGCAAATTTTTTATCATATTTTTAATAGTTTTTCGTGATAAAGATATATTAAAAATCACGATATCTTAATGATTTTTTTAAATATGTCGGGGTCCTAGAGGTTGATATTTGTGTGGAGTTTGGTGTCGGTGGCCATTATAGTTTCCGTGGTGGCCAAGTTTTTATCATATTTTTAATAGTTTTACGTGATAAAGATATATTAAATATCACGATATTCTGACGATTTTTTTGCAAATATGTCGGAGTCCTGGAGGTTGATATTTGTGTGGAGTTTCGTGTCGGTGGCCATTATAGTTTCCGTGGTGGCCAAGTTTTTATCAAATTTTTAATAGTTTTTCGTGATAAAGATATATTAAATATCACGATATTTTAATAATTTTTTAAAATATTTCGGGATCCTGGAGGTTGATATTTGTGTGGAGTTTGGTGTCGGTGGCCATTATAGTTTCCGTGGTGGCCAAGTTTTTATCATATTTTTAATAGCTTTTCGTGATAAAGATATATTAAATATCACGATATATTAATGATTTTTTGTAAATATGTCCAATTTCTGGGGGCTGATATTTGTGTGGAATTTGGTGTCGGTGGCCATTATAGTTTCCGTGGTGGCCAAGTTTTTATCATATTTTTAATAGCTTTTCGTGATAAAGATATATTAATGATTTTTTGTAAATATTTTGGGGTCCTAGAGGTTGATATTTGTGTGGAGTTTGGTGTCGGTGGCCATTATAGTTTCCGTGGTGGCCAAGTTTTTATCATATTTTTAATAGCTTTTCGTGATAAAAATATATTACATATCACGATATTTTAATGATTTTCTGTAAATATTTCGGGGTCCCGGAGGTTGATATTTGTGTGGAGTTTGGTGTCGGTGGCCATTATAGTTTCCGTGGTGGCCTAGTTTTTATCATATTTTTAATAGTTTTTCGTAATAAAGATATATTAAATATCACGATATTTTAATAATTTTTTGAAAATGTTTCGGGATCCTGGAGGTTGATATTTGTGTGGAGTTTGGTGTCGGTGGCCATTATAGTTTCCGTGGTGGCCAAGTTTTTATCATATTTTTAATAGCTTTTCGTGATAAAAATATATTACATATCACGATATTTTAATGATTTTCTGTAAATATTTCGGGGTCCCGAAGGTTGATATTTGTGTGGATTTTGGTGTCGGTGGTTTTTATAGTTTCCGTGGTGGCCTAGTTTTTATCATATTTTTAATAGTTTTTCGTGATAAAGATATATTAAATATCACGATATTTTAATGATTTTTTGCAAATATGTCGGGGTCCTGGAGGTTGATATTTGTGTGGAGTTTGGTGTCTGTGGCCGTTATAGTTTCCGTGGTGGCCAAGTTTTTATCATATTTTTAATAGTTTTTCGTGATAAAGATATATTAAATATCACGATATTTTAATGTTTTTTTGTAAATATGTCGGGGTTCTAGAGGTTGATATTTGTGTGGAGTTTGGTGTCGGTGGCCATTATAGTTTCCGTGGTGGCCAAGTTTCTATCATATTCTTAATAGCTTTTCGTGATAAAGATATATTAAATATCACGATATTTTAATGGTTTTTTGTAAATTTGTCGGGGTCCTAGAGGTTGATATTTGTGTGGAGTTTGGTGTTGGTGGCCATTATAGTTTCCGTGGTGGCCAAGTTTTTATCATATTTTTAATAGTTTTTCGTGATAAAGATATATTAAATATCACGATATTTTAATGACTTTTTGCAAATGTGTCGGGGTTTTGGAGGTTGATATTTGTGTGGAGTTTGGTGTCGGTGGCCATTATAGTTTCCGTGGTGGCCAAGTTTTTATCATATTTTTAATAGTTTTTCGTGATTAAGATATATTAAATATCACGATATTTAAATAATTTTTTGAAAATGTTTCTGGATCCTGGAGGTTGATATTTGTGTGGAGTTTGGTGTCGGTGGCCATTATAGTTTCCGTGGTGGCCAAGTTTTTATCATATTTTTAATAGCTTTTCGTGATAAAGATATATTAAATATCACGATATTTTAATGATTTTTTGTAAATATTTCGGGGTCATGGAGTTTGATATTTGTGTGGAGTTTGGTGTCGGTGGCCATTATAGTTTCCGTGGTGGCCAAGTTTTTATCATATTTTTAATAGTTTTTCGTGATAAAGATAGATTAAATATCACGATATTCTGATGATTTTTTGCAAATATGTCGGAGTCCTGGAGTTTGATATTTGTGTGGAGTTTGGTGTCGGTGGCCATTATAGTTTTCGTGGTGGCCAAGTTTTTATCATATTTTTAATAGTTTTTCGTGATAAAGATATATTAAATATCACGATATTTTAATAATTTTTTGAAAATATTTCGGGATCCTGGAGGTTGATATTTGTGTGGAGTTTGGTGTCGGTGGCCATTATAGTTTCCGTGGTGGCCAAGTTTTTTTCATATTTTTAATAGCTTTTCGTGATAAAGGTATATTAAATATCACGATATTTTAATGATTTTTTGTAAATATTTCGGGTTTCTGGAGGTTGATATTTGTGTGGAGTTTGGTGTCGGTGGCCATTATAGTTTCCGTGGTGGCAAAGTTTTTATCATATTTTTAATAGTTTTTCGTGATAAAGATATATTAAATATCATGATATTTTAATGATTTTTTGTAAATGTGTCGGGGTCCTGGAGGTTGATATTTGTGTGGAGTTTGGTGTCGGTGGCCATTATAGTTTCCGTGGTGGCCTAGTTTTTATCATATTTTTAATAGTTTTTCGTAATAAAGATATATTAAATATCACGATATTTTAATAATTTTTTGAAAATGTTTCGGGATCCTGGAGGTTGATATTTGTGTGGAGTTTGGTGTCGGTGGCCATTATAGTTTCCGTGGTGGCCAAGTTTTTATCATATTTTTAATAGCTTTTCGTGATAAAAATATATTACATATCACGATATTTTAATGATTTTCTGTAAATATTTCGGGGTCCCGGAGGTTGATATTTGTGTGGATTTTGGTGTCGGTGGCCATTATAGTTTCCGTGGTGGCCTAGTTTTTATCATATTTTTAATAGTTTTTCGTGATTAAGATATATTAAATATCACGATATTTAAATAATTTTTTGAAAATGTTTCTGGATCCTGGAGGTTGATATTTGTGTGGAGTTTGGTGTCGGTGGCCATTATAGTTTCCGTGGTGGCCAAGTTTTTATCATATTTTTAATAGCTTTTCGTGATAAAGATATATTAAATATCACGATATTTTAATGATTTTTTGTAAATATTTCGGGGTCATAGAGTTTGATATTTGTGTGGAGTTTGGTGTCGGTGGCCATTATAGTTTCCGTGGTGGCCAAGTTTTTATCATATTTTTAATAGTTTTTCGTGATAAAGAGATATTAAATATCACGATATTTTAATGATTTTTTATAAATGTGTCGGGGTCCTGGAGGTTGATATTTGTGTGGAGTTTGGTGTCGGTGGCCGTTATAGTTTCCGTGGTGGCAAATTTTTTATCATATTTTTAATAGTTTTTCGTGATAAAGATATATTATATATCACGATATTTTAATGATTTTTTGTAAATATGTCGGGGTCATGGAGGTTGATATTTGTGTGGAGTTTGGTGTCGGTGGCCATTATAGTTTCCGTGGTGGCCAAGTTTTTATCATATTTTTAATAGTTTTTCGTGATAAAGATATATTAAATATCACGATATTCTGATGATTTTTTGCAAATATGTCGGAGTCCTGGAGTTTGATATTTGTGTGGAGTTTGGTGTCGGTGGCCATTATAGTTTTCGTGGTGGCCAAGTTTGTATCATCTTTTTAATAGTTTTTCGTGATAAAGATATATTAAATATCACGATATTTTAATAATTTTTTGAAAATATTTCGGGATCCTAGAGGTTGATATTTGTGTGGAGTTTGGTGTCGTGTCCATTATAGTTTCCGTGGTGGCCAAGTTTTTATCATATTTTTAATAGCTTTTCGTGATAAAGGTATATTAAATATCACGATATTTTAATGATTTTTTGTAAATATTTCGGGTTCCTGGAGGTTGATATTTGTGTGGAGTTTGGTGTCGGTGGCCATTATAGTTTCCGTGGTGGCCAAGTTTTTATCATATTTTTAATAGTTTTTCGTGATAAAGATATATTAAATATCATGATATTTTAATGATTTTTTGTAAATGTGTCGGGGTCCTGGAGGTTGATATTTGTGTGGAGTTTGGTGTCGGTGGCCATTATAGTTTCCGTGGTGGCCTAGTTTTTATCATATTTTTAATAGTTTTTCGTAATAAAGATATATTAAATATCACGATATTTTAATAATTTTTTGAAAATGTTTCGGGATCCTGGAGGTTGATATTTGTGTGGAGTTTGGTGTCGGTGGCCAAGTTTTTATCATATTTTTAATAGCTTTTCGTGATAAAAATATATTACATATCACGATATTTTAATGATTTTCTGTAAATATTTCGGGGTCCCGGAGGTTGATATTTGTGTGGATTTTGGTGTCGGTGGCCATTATAGTTTCCGTGGTGGCCTAGTTTTTATCATATTTTTAATAGTTTTTCGTGAGAAAGATATATTAAATATCACGATATTTTAATGATTTTTTGTAAATATGTCGGGGTCCTGGAGGTTGATATTTGTGTGGAGTTTGGTGTCTGTGGCCGTTATAGTTTCCGTGGTGGCCAAGTTTTTATCATATTTATAATAGTTTTTCGTGATAAAGATATATTAAATATCACGATATTTTAATGTTTTTTTGTAAATATGTCGGGGTTCTAGAGGTTGATATTTGTGTGGAGTTTGGTGTCGGTGGCCATTATAGTTTCCGTGGTGGCCAAGTTTCTATCATATTTTTAATAGCTTTTCGTGATAAAGATATATTAAATATCACGATATTTTAATGGTTTTTTGTAAATGTGTCGGGGTCCTAGAGGTTGATATTTGTGTGGAGTTTGGTGTTGGTGGCCATTATAGTTTCCGTGGTGGCCAAGTTTTTATCATATTTTTAATAGTTTTTCGTGATAAAGATATATTAAATATCACGATATTTTACTGACTTTTTGCAAATGTGTCGGTGTTTTGGAGGTTGATATTTTTGTGGAGTTTGGTGTCGGTGGCCATTATAGTTTCCGTGGTGGCCAAGTTTTTATCATATTTTTAATAGTTTTTCGTGATTAAGATATATTAAATATCACGATATTTAAATAATTTTTTGAAAATGTTTCTGGATCCTGGAGGTTGATATTTGTGTGGAGTTTGGTGTCGGTGGCCATTATAGTTTCCGTGGTGGCCAAGTTTTTATCATATTTTTAATAGCTTTTCGTGATAAAGATATATTAAATATCACGATATTTTAATGATTTTTTGTAAATATTTCGGGGTCATGGAGTTTGATATTTGTGTGGAGTTTGGTGTCGGTGGCCATTATAGTTTCCGTGGTGGCCAAGTTTTTATCATATTTTTAATAGTTTTTCGTGATAAATATATATTGAATATCACGATATTCTGATGATTTTTTGTAAATATGTCCGGGTCTTAGAGGTTGATATTTGTGTAGACTTTGGTGTCGGTGGCCGTTATAGTTTCCTTGGTGGCCAAGTTTTTATCATATTTTTAATAGTTTTTCGTGATAAAGATATATTAAATATCACGATATTTTAACGATTTTTTATAAATGTGTCGGGGTCCTGGAGGTTGATATTTGTGTGGAGTTTGGTGTCGGTGGCCGTTATAGTTTCCGTGGTGGCAAATTTTTTATCATATTTTTAATAGTTTTTCGTGATAAAGATATATTATATATCACGATATTTTAATGATTTTTTGTAAATATGTCGGGGTTCTGTTTGTTGATATTTGTGTGGAGTTTGGTGTCGGTGGCCATTATAGTTTCCGTGGTGGCCAAGTTTTTATCATATTTTTAATAGTTTTTCGTGATAAAGATATATTAAATATCACGATATTCTGATGATTTTTTGCAAATATGTCGGAGTCCTGGAGTTTGATATTTGTGTGGAGTTTGGTGTCGGTGGCCATTGTAGTTTTCGTGGTGGCCAAGTTTGTATCATATTTTTAATAGTTTTTCGTGATAAAGATATATTAAATATCACGATATTTTAATAATTTTTTGAAAATATTTCGGGATCCTGGAGGTTGATATTTGTGTGGAGTTTGGTGTCGGTGGCCATTATAGTTTCCGTGGTGGCCAAGTTTTTATCATATTTTTAATAGCTTTTCGTGATAAAGGTATATTAAATATCACGATATTTTAATGATTTTTGTAAATATTTCGGGTTCCTGGAGGTTGATATTTGTGTGGAGTTTGGTGTCGGTGGCCATTATAGTTTCCGTGGTGGCCAAGTTTTTATCATATTTTTAATAGTTTTTCGTGATAAAGATATATTAAATATCATGATATTTTAATGATTTTTTGTAAATATGTCGGGGTCCTGGAGGTTGATATTTGTGTGGAGTTTGGTGTCTGTGGTCTTTATAGTTTCCGTGGTGGCCAAGTTTTTATCATATTTTTAATAGTTTTTCGTGATAAAGATATATTAAATATCACGATATTTTAATGGTTTTTTGTAAATATGTCGGTGTCTTAGAGGTTGATATTTGTGTGGAGTTTGGTGTCGGTGGCCATTATAGTTTCCGTGGTGGCCAAGTTTTTATCATATTTTTAATAGTTTTTCGTGATAAAGATATATTAAATATCACGATATTTTAATGATTTTTTTAAATATGTCGGGATCCTAGAGGTTGATATTTGTGTGGAGTTCGGTGTCGATAGCTGTTGTAGTTTTGCCGGTGGCCAGAGAAATGTGTTGGTCAGTAAATTAGACACACCCAAGAAGAAAGAAAGAAATCGGTAAGTAAGTATAACGATCCTAAAATATTTTAGTTCACTTTAACTCTCTGTGGTTAAAGTGAATGAGTGCATATTATATTTTATCCATACAGGAATAGCGAATGCCGTGTGAATTAAATATTGAACGTTTTTTGTAAGCTGCAGAACATTTGAAAAGTATTGTGAATTAAATATTGAACGTTTTTTGTAAGCTGCTGAACATTTGGAAAAGTATTCTATCTCTTGTCCGTATGAGAGTGACTATTCAATTCGGTATAAATGCCTATATTTTTTAAATTTGTATTTTTTCTTTATACATAAAATTTCGTGCAAGTTTACTTTTTGTTAACCACTCGAAATAATAGTTGAAAAATTGATTCTTTCGTTCAGTTTTAGTATACGGATCCATAGTATAAGTAATAATAGGAGTAGGGCTAAGGGGTAGCAATAGGAGTAGGAAAGGGTTAGAAGCCCCGCATGGGTTCATTCGGTTCGGGAAGGTTTTAGAACACAGGTCCCCCATATAGGTTAGTAGCAAGGTTGGTTCTTTTCTGTACCAAAGTTTAAATTTTAATTAAAAGAGTATTGCCGAACTTGTGAAGGCGGGTTAGAGAAATGCAGGGCACGTCGTTTTCTGTCTTTATTACAGCTAAATGGGAAGAGGGACCTTTGTTCTAGAACTTTACCGTTGGGTTCTGTTCTCGACATAAAATGGGAAAATTAGACTTCCCCAAGTTTTTCCGTACATTTTACAATCTGTGAATCCGTATAGTAAAATTGCACCGATTATTTTACTCATTTCCTTCTTGTCGCCTAAATGATTTGCGCTAGGCGACTTGAAATATCTCACATGGCATAGATAAAATTCAAGAGAGGCATCGCAAGTAATTGTCGATAAATTATAATTATTCGGCAAGGCCCCCTTCCCATTTAGCTGTAATAAAGACCGAAAACAACGTGCCTTGCTGGGCTCTAACCGCCCTTCGCTCGCTCACGCTCGCTCGGCAATACTATTTCAATTAAATATTACATTGCACTACAGAAAAGAACCAACCTAGGTTCTATATGTGGGACTTGTGTTCTAGAACTTTCTCCAATTCTTTTATGATTTGCGTTTTTATATACGGGGCCGGATGTATGGCATAAAAACTAGAGTGCAAAAAATAAAAACCAATCTCTAGTAGCTGGCCCCTAAAAAGCATCAATGCCATCTAACAGAGTCAGCGCAGGACAAAGACGGGGGTTCCGAGCGAGAGCGAGGGGATGCCTTCAAAGAGAAAAGGTGAGTACATTACCATTTCAATGACATGTCATAAGAATTTTGCATACAGTATTACGTTTGGCGTGCCACTTGTTATAATTAATGAAGTATTATAATTATTAGGGTTCACTCTGGCAGAGTGTTCTACCGAAAACAAAGTTTATAGGTAAAATTCGGTGTGAAACACTTTTCGTAAAAGAAGCAAGTGTGAATATAAATAATTTCTGTCAGTGGATATCATATTGAAATACATTTTAAACGGTAGTGAACGTATTCTGTATGTAACTATTTACTGAAGCAGAAGGGTGAAGAATGCAAGTATGCAAATAGGGTAGAAGCAAACTGAGGGAATTTCCGGTTTATACGTCGATTATGAACATCTGCGATGGATGTAATACTAACACACTTTTTTTTAATGTCTGATAAAGAGAGAAGAATTGTAAAGTTTCTGCAGAGTCATGGTATGATGAAGCGTAAAATCAAGTGTGTAAAGTGTGGAAAAGAAGTAAAAATTAAGGACAAGGGCAGTAACCCTACATTCACTATTTTTTGTCATAAAGGTAAGAAAGGAAGACAATCTAACACTAGTGTATCACTTTGTTTAAAGGATCGAAATTATTTTTTTGTAGATAAGAATTATTACAGATATTTTAAGTGTTTTACCACATCCTCGTCTATGCCTATACCCCCTGTTGCTGACGTGCCTGCTACCTGCAGACGCACCCCCTTGCTGCCTCTCCGGGCCCCCCTGCTGTGCTTCTGTCTTGACTCGGTGAGATAGCATTCGTACCTTTTAGTTGGTTCGTGATTTATGCACTGTAGTCTTTAGAGCTCCCATTTAGTGCATGTTGTGCAAAAAGAAACCGGAAATTGGAAGGAATATGTCAAAATTTGGTAGAATCGTTTGCCTGTAGATCTTCCAAAATGCGGTGCGCCAATAGTAAATCAGCACCTAAAATTCAAAATTTTTAGTGACGACTGACTGATCCTCGCACAGGACAAACCGCTTAAGGTAAAAACTTGAAATTTGGATAGTACGTAGGATTTGTGACGTATGGTACCACTAAGGGAGGATTTTTGGGAATTCTATAAGAATGGGGGAATAAGCGGTGGAAAGTACTTTAATAATGTGGCGATATTTCTGAATCTCTTAGGCTTAGATACTTGAAGATTTATTTGTACTTGTCATTTAAAATAATTAGCCTGGTATTTCAGTTTTTTACACCAGCCTAGAATGGAAGAAAAGGGGCGGGACAGGGAATAAGGTGGGAGGTATTTTAATAGGATGGCCATTTCTCTAAATCCCATAAGCTTAGAAACTTGGTCTTTTGTGTTTAGGCTCATAATTTAAAATAATTTGAACGTCTTGCAGTGTTTTTTTAATATTTAATAAAATTCGGAAGTATTGAAGGGAAAAGAAAAAAGTTATGGTTTGAAGGTTAGAATCATGGAATTTGATATTGGGACTTCTCATTTAAAATAGATACGAAATTAAGCGTTCTATTTTTTAAATATATGTCCTAGAAGGGAAGAAAAGAGGCTTTGATGGCGATGGAGGGAGAAAGGAGATCGGAAAAATAAACAGACATGTGTCCGAGTTTTAGAAACTTCCGTTTATTAAGATGAAAGGGGCTGAATTGTTGGTCTAATACACTGAAACGGGTATGTTTAGCTAGTTCTAAGTGTTACCCTCATGGGCGCATGGCCGAATATTTGATTACAGATTCATAATAACCCACAGGGCATACGTTGTGCACATACGTTTATTGTAAACGGCTCACTCAACTTTTGCTTCAACTATTTTTTTGTATTAGCTTGTCAAAAGTGGCCAGCACAGGACATTGGCAGAAGAACAGCATGCGAAATGAAGTGCCATATAATTTACTTATTTTGTTTTAGTTATTCTGTGTCACTTCAAATCTTCTAAGGTGAACTCACTATAACCAGTGGTGCTATTCAGCTGGTTCGTTAGAACCGGTTACAATATTTCGAGTTCCCAGAACCGTTTGTTATACATAAGGCCCAGATTTTTGTTTTCACATATTTTTTCTTTTGTATGTACGCTGCTGAAAATATGAAGTGTTCGCAAATTACGAAGTAAGGAGCCATACAAACCAAAATCACGTTACATATTTTTACATATTTTGAAGTCTGTTACATATTTTCCATCTACTGTACATATTTTTACATGAATTCAGTTTCTTTGCTCCTTTCCGCTAATTTTCTTTAAATAATACGCAAATAAAAATAGACCTATATATAGAAAAATAACTCAAAAAGTACTTTATTTAATTATCTGTTTTTTTCTCTCACTTTGTTCAACCGATTTGCGTTGCGGGAAAGTTGGGTTAAAACAAATCGTGCAATATGCAATGAAACGTCGTCAGTTATCGCTTTCAATCCAGAAAAAAAGAAAGAAAATAATGTTTTTTATATATAAAGAAAGAAAACAATATAAGGATTTTTGTGCTTATCGCCTTTGCAAGCAGACGTCACTCGGATGTGTGCCGACAAAACAAACTAAAACGCACCTGGTCGTGTGCAGTGCTACAACAAAGCTACCAAATGTGTCGCTACCATCACAGCCTGTACTGACACGGTGGGGCACCTGGATACAGGCTGTTAACTTCTACAATGAAAATTTTGATACTGTAAAGTCAGTTGTCACCACATTTCCTGCAGAGTCCATTGCAGCAGTGGGTGATTCTCAAAGTGCGTTTAAAAATCATGTTGTTCAATGTACACTAGCGTACATTGCAAATAATTTCGGGTGGATTGCAAACGTTATCGAGAAACTTGAAATATTAGGACTTACTTTGAAAGAAGCAATGACAACAATAGATGATGTGGAGAAGAAACTCAATATTGTGCAGGGAAAACAGATGTGAAAATTGCCCGGAAGTTCCAGTCAGTTTTGAAGAGGAATCAAGGATACCTAACATCGAGGACTGCATGGATATTGGATGGGGAAGAAACGAAGAGCCCTGAGGAAATCAGCCCTGAAAAATGTTCTTTGTTGAAGTTCGCGCCTGTCACTTCCTGAGACGTGGAGAGGTCTTTCTCAGCTTATAAAAGGATCCTGACTGACCAATGACTCTCTTTAACTCCTGAATACCTGGAAAAGTATGTAGTGGTTCATTGTGCATCAGCAAAGTAAGCACATTTTTTTGTAAGATTTTTTTTCATCATATACAATAATGTGTTTTCATTTTTCTGTGAGACAATTTCATTTGTTTCTAGTGAAAGCTTGAAGTATCTGTGGCAAGTCAGTGAATTTTTTGAATACCATCATATAAAATACGCAGTGCTCTGAAAGTAAGCGCTCGTTATTTTAAAAATTTTTTTTTCTATTTCGATATTCAATACAGTGACTTTCATTTTCCTATTAGACAATTTCATTCTTTTTTTTTAATTTGGACGTATTTGTGCCAAGTTAGTGACACGAAGTGTTTGAATACGCAGTTTATTATATAAAATATTTAGTGGTTTATTTTTCGTCTGGAAAGTAAGCGCTTTTTGTTTTGAAGATGTTTTCTATTTTGATATACAATAATGTGTTTTTAATAACGTGTTTACAAAGTCTATTTGTTCCTTGTTAAAGCTTGAACGTATCTATCGAAAGTTAGTAAAGTTTTCAATCGCGCAGTTATAAATTTGAAAGTACCAAAGATAAGCATTCTTTCTCTTAAATATTTTTTTCTCTTTTGATATTCAATAATGTGATTTTCATTTCTCCACGAGACAATTTTATTTGTTCTTAGTGAAAATTTGAACGTATCAGTGACAAGTTAGTGGCGAAGTTTTTCCATTGCGTAAACTTATTTAGTGGTTCATTGTTCGTCCCAAAAGTAAGTGTCTTTTGTTTAAATAAATATTTTTTATGTTTATATGTTCAATAATATGATTTGTTACTTTCTTGATACATATTTTCGTTTGTTTCTCTTGAAAATTTGTACATATCTGTAAGAAGTTATTTACACTTGTTAAGCTTTTATTACATAAATATGTTACAGTATATTTGAAATGAAATAAAATGAAATCTTTGAGTTTTACGTCCCACGGTTATGCCGGTTAGGCTAAAGGAGACGGTGATGATGAGTAATGAATGAAATGGTGGAATGAAGAAAGTGAGAGGAAACGGGAGAACCCCGAGAAAACCCACGCACACGGTGTTTGTCCACCACAAAGTTCACTTGGCGGGAGCAGGGTTTGAACCCGGTACTCCATTCACCAGAGGTGAACGCTCTACCACTGAGCCACCGCGGCCCCCAACAGTATATTTATTAGCTAAGAAAATAGCACAGACACAAAATAAACACGAAAAAATATTTTTACATATTTTCATATTTTTTACATATTTCTTACATATTTCATTGATTTTTGTTACATATTTATGTACATATTTCGGTACTTTGTACTACATAAAAATCCGGGCCTTAGCTTATACAGTGAACCCTCTGAATAATGGACACCAATAGGACCTGAATTTTTCTCCGCTATAGAGAAGTTACAGAAATTTCTCACAACGGTTAATTGTATGCAGTAATATACAGTGAATGTATTATGTATGGACGTAAATACATAAAATTGAATATGAATGACTCATTTTTGTTTTATTTACCTTTTGTGTGCTGTTTTATGTAATGTAGTGAACCTGTTTGATGCTTTATTTATAAATTCATGATCGTATCGTATATGGAGTAAGAAAATTTTATCTTGAAGTGAGCCCCCCTAAAACGGCGGGGAGCTTCCTTGGGGGGAAGTTGCTCCCACAAGTTACGGCCCTGCACTGAGGATACTGGGATGATTCAATAAACATTTGTTCGTTCGTCTTGCCTGTATCATACATACTACAGGGTACTACTTTCGGTCTCGTAGGTTTAAAGTTTCAGGGTACAAGCACGAGACAATTCATTTCTTGTATATATTTGTCGGCATACCAACGTAAAATTTCAAAATGGATGCCATTTCTTTCAAAATAGCAGGTACGTTACAAAGCGCAATTTTGGTTTTTTAGGTTGAAATTTTCAGAGTACGAGCACGAAACACACTAAATTAGCTGTGTACATTTTGGCGGCGATCCAACGTAAAATTTCAAAATGGCGGCCATTTAAGAAAAATATCAGTGAATACAAAATTGTTGCAAGTTGTAACGATGATAATCTTGAAATATAAATCACATTTTAACACTTTTTACGCCAAAGACATTGAAATATTTCGATAAAACCCAATTAAACCCGAAAATACTCGAAAAAACCCATATGGGCCCAGGTGGGTTAGGCTTTTTCAGAAAAACCCGGGTTTTTTCAAACCCTGCTCATTAATCACTAACACAATAATAGGTTAGTGATTATTGTACGTACTCTCCGTACTGTTCTATAGTCTCATTTTCAGACTGTAAAAAGATGTAGAACTTGGCATTTGAAGAGGGATACTCTATGTTTAAACTATTGGGAGAAAAACGTTCTGATGCCCATTTTTTCACTTTAAATGTATACTACACAATATTCTCACTAATCCGGCGCACATCCAACCAAAAACACGTCCACAATGAAGGGGCCGTTGTGGCTCAGTGGTAGAGCGTTCACCTCTGGTGCTTGGGGTCCCGAGTTCGATCCCATCCCCCGCCAAGTGAACTTTCTGGTGGACAAACACCGCGTGCGTGGATTCCCTCCGAGTTCTCCCGTTTCCTCCCTCTTTCTTCATTCCATCATTTCATTCATTACTCATCATCACAGTCTCCTTTAGCCTAACCGGCATACCTTGGATCGTAAAACGTGCACAATGTATTATTGTGCGCATGCGCAACACTGCTTAGTTAAGCAATGCTTCATATACCGTATGTATTTGAAATTGTAGCATTCTTTACAGTTCGGTTTCGTGATAAAACATGCCACGTCGAATATCATCATTACGACGGTTAAAAATTAGGGGCACGTTTCATAGTGAGTGATACTACTCAAGGACTAAGGTTTCTTTGAAAATTAATGTATATTTGGATTTAATAAAGTATATCCTATGTTTTAAAAGTATATCCTTCGATTTAATAAAGTACAGTACACTATATCCCCTATTTTAAAAAAAAATAAAAAACAAGATAAATAAATAAATCAAATACATGTTAGACACTCAATAATCCGGCACCCATATGTGCTAGGAATGGCCGGATTAGCGAGTCTAATGTATTGTGCCATGAATACTTGTCAAAACCATCTTCCTGTAAACTTTATTTCCCAAAAGCATGTTATAACATTTAAAAGACGTTGGGAATCCTCATTTTCGCAAGATGTGCAATTTTCCCATCTTCAGTTGACACGTTAAGCGTCCATGGAAGAGAGAGAGCTGAATATGTATGTCGGCAATAGAGAGGTGAATATGTATGTAAAACTCAAAACGGCGCGAAGGTCTGACAGTTCATAAGTCAAATTTTTCCAACGTTACAACGGTAAGCTACCTGCGATTGTGACCAGCTGACACAGGAAGATTGATTTGCTCTTCCCCTTAAAAAAAAGTTACTTCTAAATCTTGATCTTACAGAAAAAAAAATGTTTTACTTGTGTGCAAACTGTAGTACTTTCATCGCATTTGGACTGGTAATTTTCAGGTTGTGGATAATTCGCTCACGCCTAAAGTACATTTCAACCTTTTCTTGAACTGTTCTGCCATGTTGGTAGTTTTATTGAGCATTTCATGATTTATTCCTACTTTCACGATTTCTTGTATTCTTTGGAACGCAACGTTACTAAAATTATTCATTTGTATAAGGCAAAGTAGTATGTATGGCCTGCTCCGTGGGAAAGAAATTGAGGTAGGTAGCGGTGATCAAGGCCTTAGTAACCATCTGGGTATTCACCTGGTGCGACTCAGGTAAAAAGAATGACCGGGCCAAGATTTGAGATCGGAGCCTTGGGAATGGAACACTAGCTCTTCATCAATTGAAATGCTGCCACATGTTTTCACATTATTATTATTATTTTTTAAATACTTTCTATTCTATGTTGCTAATTGATATTATAATTTGCCTCAGTTGTAATATTCTCATTTTTGACTTACGTAGTACGACTGAGAGAGTGAACCAGAAATTTATTTTACAGCACAGTGTTAATTAAATATATTATGTAATTGTAATATTTATAAGAATCTTTACTTTTTAATAATAAAAGTGTTACTGCTTCAACATGTCATTTTCAGCTGTAGCTGTTGTCTTCCTTGCCCTTTACATTTTTTCAGTGTATTACATATGTGACACAATAGTGTTTTCAGAAGCTGGTTCAGGTCCTACGCAAACATTTTAAATATTTTTGTAAGTTTAAGATTTAATAATTGATCCTTAATCATTCCCTGCTTTTATTATTTTATTAAACACTGCCTATTTTCTATTTTCAGAGACTGCGCCAACACAAAAGGAACGTAACTAACGGGATTATTGAGAATTGCCTTCAACACGCCAAACAGAGATGAACAAGAAAATCTGTTAAGAATTCAGCTGAAGTTCTATAGAACTTTAACTGTCAATTCGCAGCGTCGAAATTAAATTTATTAATCAAAAGTAACATTATAAAGGAGCAAATTTGTATTTCTGGTTATTCAGCAATGTGTATGTTCTTGAAAGTGACAAAAAGTGACATTTCTTGAAGCGCCTGAACTTATTTTTAACAACATACGTAAATATTGTTGTTTTTTATTATTATTTAATTAGCGTGTCACTGACATTATTTTCTAGAACAAATGTTTAAAAATTAGAAAGTGAATTTCTGATATTTGAAAAGATTGTTCTTAATGTGTAGAAACAAGTAATATGAGCAGCATGAAGAAGATGCTACTGAAGGAAAGATAAAGAAATAAAGCTAGAATAATATACATTTATATTTTTATGTAACGACTAACCGAGATAAACTGATATATATATATATATATCTATATCTATCTATCTATCTATCTATCTATCTATATATATATATATATATATATATATATATATATATATATATATATATATATATATATATATAGCGGATAGTGTAAATTATGACTACATAATGTGCGCTTGCTCTCTAAGCATTTTTTAACTCAAAATCTTATTTATTTACAAAATGTTTTTCGGTGTTCCCTGCTACTGCTGGTGTGTGGCCGTGTCGTGCATGTATGTTGGGGTGTGTTATGTGATCTTACAAGGTTCAAACTGCATATTAGTCTCTTCATAATCATCACCTACCAGTTTTGAAAGCGGCTATATTGGATTTATTATCTTTAAAATAGGAAAAGGATTGCTAACAATTGTTTCTTGAATTTGATGTCTAAACTTCAATCTTTTTCCTATTTTTTTTTTAAAAGAATCCAATATATCCGCTTTTAAAACTGGCAGGTGACGATTGTGAACACACTGGTATGCAGTTTGAATATCGTAACGTCACATAAGACACCCCAACATGCACGGCGTTGCCACACACCTGTAGTTCATAGTGCAACATCATTGCGACATGTCACAATTTTTTACAATGAGACCGTGGATATCCCTAGGATGTACTGACATTTGGAGATCCCAGCGACATCGCATGGGATGTAACCAGAGCGGACATTTGTTAGTCGCATTTACGTCGCATGGAATTCCTGTACCAGGCATTTTTTTATGCAATAGCCTTCCTTTTTAAACAAGCTGCCCTCAATTACCTGAGAGGTAATACATCAGGTAATTGCGAGATAATTAAGCACAGTATTTGAATACATCGAATTCTCCTCCATGCGATTTCGAGAACCTAAGATGTCCTCACTGGACTGTTATATGCAGATGTACCTTGTATAATAAACTCTAGCGCGATTATCACTATTATTGTTTTTTTTTAAGTTTGTGGGCCGCAATGGTTCCTCGTGATGAAGACAGAGTGATGCAAAAGTGTCTCAGCAAGTAAAATTCTGCAGAAGAATCTTATGTTTTCTTCCAACTGCTGTGTCGTTGCCTGGCCGGTTTGTTTTCAGCCCACTATTTGTTCCCAGCAAGCAGGCGGTATATATACAGAGTGACGCAAAAGTCCATAGCCCATAGGCCAACTCGGTTACTATTGCAGATTTGAAAACAAGGTAAGGATATTTTTAAATTCCAGCAACAGTTTTGTTGTGTACTAGTGCATCGTCCAATGAACAAAATACCTTACCGTGCGTCATGTTGCACTACATGAATGAAAGAATGTGGCCTGAAATTAGCTACACCGAGAAGAATTGAAAGGAGACACAATAAAAGATAAACATGCGATTTCAATATCCACGCCAGTGGCGTAGCAACCACGGGGTTGGGGGACAGATCAGATACGAAAGACACGAAATTGAGTCCTGGATTAAATATTTCATTGTGTTCTTCTTTCCGTTCTCTTTGGTCCAAATAATTTCAAACCATACTTTGTTTCATTCAGTGTTTTCCAACCGTGGCAGCGTTGTACTTTTCGTTACTATTGGGCGGTATACTGATATATAAACAAAAATTGCTGGAATTTAAAAGTACCGTTACATGTCTTACCTTGTTTTGATATCTGCAATAGCAACCGAGTTGGCCTACGGGCTCTGGGTTCTATCATGTACAGAAAATATTTTCTGTGACATACAAAAAATATTCATTAAATATTTTTGTCATATAAAGAAAATATTTTGTCATATGTAAGAAAATATTGCTTAAATATTTTTTGTCATGTACGGAAAATATTTTAGAATTATTAGTTTATAGAACATTAATCTTTGTTAAAAATGAATTAGAAATGTTCAGAAAACATTTCAACTAATGTACCCAATACATTGTGAAAATAGTTAGGAAAAATTGTCTTCACTCTTGAAAAATTATTTTCTGTGTTATTGGTAAATAATTTTAAAATATTCCATGCGAAACATTCAAATACATTTTCAGTAATGTTTGGAAATAGTACAGAAAACATTTTTTGGAAAACTTTTCTAATGGCGTATAAAATGTTTCTGCAACGTTTCTGAGTGTATTCAGAGAATATTTTCAGTATTATTTGGAAAATGTTTTCAAAAACATATGGAATATATTTCCTTAAGGGAAGTAGGATACATTTTCTGAAGGAAAATGATGGTACGTTTTAAAAACGTTTTGAAAATATTTCATTGCTGTGTGGGAAATGGCTCCACGACACCACGTATGGAGGATATATTAGCGAACCCTTCTGACTTTTTTTAATCCCTTCTACGTAGCTAAAATCAAAGAACGCTGAAATACGTATTTGTTATTTTAAATGAGAGGTTCAAATTACATGTGTGTAACCTTAAAAGTTTACCTCACATTTAGCGAAACTCACCGTATTTTTTATTTTATTTATTTATTTATTTATTTTTGGTGTGGTTTAACTGGATTGTTGACGGAACTTGCACAATACAATATTTTAAGTTTTTGTTTGCAAATAAACCTACATCTGTTTTATTTTCTGGTTATAATCACCATAATTTGCATCGTTGGTTTCTTGAGCAGTGAAGAATTCGTATTTTCCATTGAACCGATGTTCAACGTAGTAGGACTTTGCTAGTAGTAGCCTGTAATTCCTATCTAAGCGCTTCACATCGTTTGGACTTAACCCTGGAAATTCTCAAGACTGCGTTTCGTTCAGTTTGATGAACTGTCGTGATTGTCTAGTCAAGTTTTCAGCTTTTACTAGAACCTCTAAACGATTGGGTTTATTTATCTTTACAAGCAATTCGTAAGGGGGGAATAGAGTTCGTTCCCAAAACCTTTGGCATGTAGTACAACTGCGTTTACCACTCGATCATCTGTCTTATGTGATAAGCAGCCTCTTATTAGGCTTTTATATTTAAAATATCACCTTGGTCCAAATTTGATTACCCGTAGTTCGCTAATGGTATATTTCCACAAGGTGAGTATAGGCTCCTTCTAAAGGTCTTACTAAATACTATTGAAAAATATAATAAAAACTCAAACATCGTGTTTTTTTTAAAAAAAAAAAACAAGTAAATTTTTGCATATTTGCGTATTTTTCCCTTAGACGATAATGTTTATTCCAAATTCAATTTTCGCGCCTCTATTTGCCCATTACCCAAATTAATATATACAGAATTCGCGACGAGTAGAGATTTTGATCTGAATAATAACACGAATTCCCTGCTTTTAATCGACATTTAATTTATTCGTGAATATGGTTTTCGTCTGTTAATATTGATCCCAGATATTTTAAAGTATTCACTTTATCAAAAGTATTATTCCATATTTTTACGCATCCATAAGTTGTAGTATTACGATCCTGACGAACTTCCATGTATTTAGTTTTCTCTGCATTTACTTCTAAACCTATGACCCTGTAAGCGTTTAATAAGACCTCTGCATTTCCTTCTACTGTTTTCCTATCATCCCCTATTAAATTTACATCATCATACGCCATAACCTGGTGAATCCCATTTAACTCTAGGCCCTGGTTGCTATCTTGCAAAGTTGAATAATAATGGCAACAACGCATCTCCTTGTTTCAGGCCATTCTCGACGTGAAATCTCGTGGATATAAATTTTCCTACCCGGACTTTACTTTGTTATTCATTTAAACATATCTTAATTAATCTAATTAGCTTCTTCAGTATTTCAAATTATGTAAGAATGTCGTACAATGCTTCTCTTCTAACCAGGTCGTAAGCCTTTCTAAAATCAATTTAAAGATGATGTACCGGAATATTTACAGTGAGCTTATGTCCGGTTAATGTTTGTCCGCTTTTGAATTAATATAGGTGAACTTATGTTCGGTGAGGTTATATCCGCGACCCGTCACTACATGCAAGAAGAACATAAGGATGGAAAACTTGCTAACTTAAATTCAAATATCTATATGTTAATGATAAAAGATCACTTTGGAAGAACTGGGAAATAACGAAACAACCCCTTCCCCCCTCAACTCTGCCATCCAGATGGTGGTGTGCAACGAACAAGCGCAAATGTGTCGCCTGGGGCAGAATTCAAGAAATAGGGGTCTCCTTAGGAGAAAGCGAACTTTTCTGATTGTATAGCTGCCGACTTGCCAGACGAACAACAAACACAGTCCCAAAACTCTAGTATTAGTGATCATCTCATAGGTGACCTTCACTCCTCTCCCTCCATTTATTCATAAGCTCTGTGAGTGAAATCTCCTCGTAGTGTTGATAGAACAACAGCGAAAGGCAAGAATTCATCCCTCTCCCAGCACTCAACCATGCGTCAGTCTTCGGCAACAAATTTCCAAGAAAAAGCGATGTACTTGCCAAAATGAAACATCTCATTCCAGTAGAAATGTTGATGACAAACAATGCAAGCAACGCTTGCATTAGGAAAGAATGTGCGGAAACAAGTAAAGGCGGTGGTCACGGTATTGACGTATATATATATATATATATATATATATATATATATATATATATATATATATAGAGGGAGAGAGAGAGAGAGAGAGAGAGAGAGAGAGAAAAGGCTATTTACATCAGCAGTGGGTTTTGCTTCGAAAGAGGCTTGAGGAACGGGTAAAAATATTTGTGTTGTGAGTGTAATGCCAAGAAATTATCACAAATTTATTTCGGGAGGGGGTTGAGTCCGATAACCACTCCTAAAATACGCTACTGTACATGAGTCAACTGTTCCCATATTATCTAGCAGCAACGAAACCAATTTTGAGTAAAAGCAATTTTAATAGCTATCAATATTCGAGGCGAGACCGATTTTTCGACACTGACCTAAGTCTCGTCTCGATTTATAGAGGTCTATCTCGGTCTTAGTCTCGTCTCGGTATATAAAAGTCTTGGTCTCGGTACCATCACTACTTTATTTGCCATAGCATCTCCAAAGCGAATATAATTAAGTTTCCTGCCTACTAGCTACTACGAAAATGTCATCTTCGGTGAAATACTTTTTTGGTGTTTCTTATAAATATATAGGGTGTTTCAAAACAACATCGATAACGTTTGGGAGGTGATTCCTGACACCAAGATGAGATGAAAAGTATAGATCAACCTGGGTGCACAAATGCTTCCTTTCGGAGTTATAGGCTACCGAAAACATGAAAAAATAAACTTTAAAGGTCCATAGGTCCTAAACTATAGGACGTACCGTTGTCGGGTCAAGACTTTACTTAGGCACTAATATGTGCCCTATGCAAAAATACATGTTTCAGAATCCTAAGGAACTCAACCAATAATTTTTATAGAGGGAGTTTGGCTACAGGCATATAAGTTCAAGTACTCACCAATTACCTCTATAAAAACTGTTGCGGAAGTGCCCCAGGATTCTGAAACATGGATATTTGGATAGGCGACATATTGGTTCCTAAGTGAAGTCTCGACCCGACTACAGGACGTCCCATAGTTTAGGAACTATGGACCTTTAAAATTCATTTTTTCATGTTTTTGGCAGCCTATAACTCCGAAAGGAAGCATTTGTGCACCCAGGTTGGTCTCATATTCGTCTCATCTTGGTGTCAGGAGTCATCTCCCAAACGTTGTCAGTGTTGGTTTGAAAGCCCTGTAGAAGTTGGTGAAAGGCAATATCTCTGTCAAACTTCCTTCCAACTGTACTTGCCTCCGTCATTTCAACTCTTATTTATTGGTTAATAAAAGGGTTCGTTCATTAATGGATACTGTATTACACTTTGATTTTTTACAAAGTGCAAAGCATTCTTATATTTAAAAAAAAATGATTTACTTGGCGGAACCCAACTCAAACCAACATATACTGTATTTTATTATCCTCTTTACCCGATAACTTGAAGTAACATATCCATTTAGTGTGTACTGTCTAATAAATTAAATTAATATATATATATATATATATATATATATATATATAATATTAATTGTATATTTATTTTAGGTAGTGCAATTAATATTCCTGATCAGTGAACCGAAGGCTAAAGCTAGCATACATAACGTCTATCTGTAGCCGCGGGTTGGATTCTACTCGTAGTAACCGTGATTTCAAACTTCATGCATTTTTGAGGCATGGCTTTTTAACATAACTTGAAGAATACAGAAAAAGCTTAAAAACCAATATATTAAAAAAACTGCTTTTGTTGTCTACGGATCCGGTTTACGGAGAACAACGAAACTCCACTCTGGTGAGAAACGAAACTGGGTTTGAAGAAACTTTAGACCAGTTTCGCCTAAATCCGAACGTTTTTTTAGAAATCCGAACGGTTTTGGAGAAAACAGAAACCGGGTTTGAAGAAAAACCGAACCGGTTTTTGGAAAAAACGTAACAGATTCCTGAAAAAACCGTAACCGGCTTCCGAAAAAACCGAAACCGGTTCCGGCGAACAACCGAACCGATTTTGATGAAAAACCGAACCGGGTTTGAAGAAAAGTGAAACCGGTTTCGGCGAAAACGAACCGGTTTTGGAAAAAACCGAAACCGGTTTCGGCGAAAAATCGAACCGGTTTTTTGGAGAAAACCGAAATGTTGGTTTTTCGGATTTCGGTTTTTTTAGAAACCGGTTTCCGGTTTTTTTATAAAAACCGGTTTTGCCTATCTCTAGTATATACTCATATACTATAGAACCACATATATATCTATATATAAAT
Source organism: Thermobia domestica (assembly GCF_964235325.1). NCBI lineage: Eukaryota > Metazoa > Arthropoda > Insecta > Zygentoma > Lepismatidae > Thermobia > Thermobia domestica. The sequence continues at coordinate 159,537,563 of NC_137471.1, forward strand.
ACATATACTATAACATATACATATATACACACACGTATATAGAGATAACTAATATGGACTAATAAATACATAAACACGTGTGAGACAATCAATATATATACCACAATATAATAGATATGTGTATTCATATCTTATACTTTATATACTTATATCTTATACTTTAAGCTTTTCCACTGTTGGTCGATGATCAGTCCAGTTCATAGCTTCATTACCCTCCATTTCTATAAACCGTGCCTCCTTCCATTTCTTAACTATGCTTCTTTCTTCCTGGCCTAGAATTTTTACTTCATTCCAATTAACTGAATGTCCCATGTCCCTTACGTGTTTGGAGACCGCATTTTTTGTTCCTTTCTAGCCTAACGTCATCCTTATGTTGTCTTATACGCTCTCTTAGTCTCTTTCCAGTTTCCCCAATATAACACATATCACACTCGCCGCACTTAATTTTATGAAGGAGTCCTTTTTTCTCTCTCATTACCCCTTGTTCTTCTTCTGTCTTCTTCCTTCTTTTTTCCGTTATTACATCCAGAAGCCTCTTGCTCCCTTTTCTGTAATTTGAGATGTCCCCATCTTCTTAAGCATTCTTTTAATGATTTCTGTTTCTTCTCCCAAACTTTCTATCCCCCACCACATTTTTCTTCTTTCTTCTATTCCTCCTTCACTTTGCTCTCCTTCTCGACTTATTTCTTTTTCTTCGTTTATCTTCTCCAATCTCCTTTTGTATTTTAGCCTCTTTCTATCGTATCCATTATTCTCCACCTGCTTATGGAATGACTGTATACTCTGTTCCGCCTTGTCTCTTTCACTGGTTATTTGCTTAATTCTATTCTCCATGTTAATGATGAAATTCCTCTTGGTCGAGTTATCTACATCACTTCGGGCGTGGCAATAGTTTCCCGACGCGCAACTTTTTTGATACCATTCTGTGTATATCACTCCTTGTTTCCACCTTATTCTCATATCCAGGAAAACTATAGCCTCTTCCTTTTCTACCTCTAGCTCCAGTTGTATGCCTTTCTCTATATCCTCAATTTCTTTACAAACTATACCAATTGCCTTACAGTTCCTTTCCAAATCCCCAAGCAATCGTCAACAGATCTAGCAAAACACACTAATCTGTCACTTCCTTTCATCCTTACTTTCTTCTCCCAGTCGTTCATAGTAATCTCTGCTAGCACTAGACTCAACCTGGAACCTATGCTTAGTCCTTCCTTGATTTTCGATAAATTATCACCTATAACACAATAACTGTTATTTCATATAGTCTTCAGGGCCTCCTTCAGTCCTTATCCACTCCAACCATTGATCTTCCTATCCTTCATCAATTCAGTGATGACTTTAACAATGTTGTTTCTTCTTAGACTTGGAAACATAGCCTTCACATCGACACTAAAATGATTGTTTTAGCTTTGCTCTGTCCTACTTCCTCCAACCTTCTTCTTAACCGTGTTTTTCACACTGCTACTGTCTTGTTGCCTCCTTAACATTTCTACAACCTTCTTTATCTCCTCCTTCAATGGTTCAAATATATTTACTCGGCAATCTAATACTGGTCTCAGTTTTATATTCTCCTTATGAACTTTTGGAAAACCTTTCATTACCGGTATCCTACCTTCTTTATTAAGACCTCTTTCAAAACCTGCTTTTGTTAGTGATACTAAAACTTTTTCTTTAATTTCCTCACACACAGATCTTTCACCTATCACCTCGTAAGTATCATCACAGATATCATTCAATGTTTCTTTGTATCATTGTTTTTCCATCACCGCAATGGCACCACCTTTGTCCGCTTGTTGCACACATATGTCTTTTCGCTTCTTTATATCCTTCAACACACTGTACTCGTGTTTTGAAAGGTGCCCATTTGGCTTCTTTGTGTTCCTTTCCACAATCACCTTAGCCTTTCTCCTTATCTTGTCCCTTATCTGCTTGTCCTGAACTTGAACTATGGCTTGCTCTACCGAGTATATAACCTCTTCTGCGTCCAATCTTTGTTCTTTCACTTTAAACTTATAGCCTAAACTTAACACTTTCTTCTCATCATCCGACAACTTCACATCACCTATTACTACCACCTTTTTGTCAATGTCCTCCTCCTGATTTGACTTCCACCCTAACCGCCTTCCCTTTTAAATTAATCTTTTCTTCACTTTCATATTAAATTCCTCTTCCCACACTTCCAGTCTCTTCATAACTATATCCCTATCAACAAACTATCACTAATGTCACTTTTTAACTGGTATACACATGGTATAGTATTGACTCTCCATCTAATATTCCAGAACATCTAATCATAACTATTTATTACAAATCTGTATGTGTCACAATGACATTCATGTATGTTCTACCAGATCGTCCTATTCCCCTCCCATTCCAATATATTTCTAATAATTTCCGACATTACCTGATCTCTTCCAATATTAACATCCATAGCCGCTCAGACCGAGAGAAATTGCTTTTAACAACTGTATCACTGCCTCCACTACAGGCTTCATTCACCCATTACCAAAACCAATCCGTTCCTGATCTAACACTACTCCTGACATAGTGATCACATGATCTCTCGCCCAGAGTATTTTCATCTACATTCTAGATCCTCTGGAATGTAGATCGCTACTAAACTTACTAAACTCATACAATGTCAGCGATCTATCCTCCTTTTACTGAAAATGAATTTAACCATTCGAATACAGAGACTAGATGAATTTGGCCCAGATGATGTTTTATAAAGAAATGCTACAATATCAAAGAGAGGTAGTGGGCTAATGTTTTAGGTATTCCTTCATTAACCATTCCGCAAGCCACGTGATTCTTTATTCTCAAAATTATGTAATCTGTCACATGATTGCTTTCAAAGCGCACTGCACCAGCAAACCGCTCTGCAAGGACTGTCAGGTGTAAACAAAATACAATGTGTGACAGAATTTATTCCTAACAAAGACAGCGTATTTCTATGTATAAATTTCTAATGTTACCGTACTATAATTCAAGTATTGTTTGAAAGAATCACGAGCCGCCACTGACAGTGTATACTGCGTATAATATGTACTGTAATATAAAGAACGATCAGGTACATTGCCCTATTCATTGTACGTTAGAAATTATAACTCCCTGAATGAAACTTGATATATATATTTTTTACAAGAAGCAGGAATGGGTCAAAATAACTCACTTTACCTAACATTGTAAGCTTGGTATTCTAAGGTTAATCCACTCTAATCTTTACCACCAATCATTCAACTCGCAACTGAGCAGTTCACCTCTCTAACCTCATATATGGACGGACTCAGGGTAACATTTAACAAGTGACTTTTTTTCAATTTTGGGTTTTTAACACAGAGTTGTAGTATTTTAAATGGTGCTCCATTGTATGAATGCAAAATAAAAAAAACAAGACCAAAAGCAAGTACAAGAGTTGTGCAGAAGGGAACTAGCAAACTACAAAGTAACAACACTGGGTAAAAGGGAATAAAATGACTTGTTACCTTTTACCCTGAGGAGTTTGTGTTAAAAATACTGACTGTACGTCGTGATCAGATACTGACTTATTCCTTCATGTTTCTCATTTCAGTTTGATTGTGGCAGAGTGTGGCCGGGACTAAAATTCAATGCAGCAACAATGTGTTCAAAAGGGAGGAAAGTTTTAGAAATGGTAAAATCAAAACAACATGAAGAAAGTAAAACTGGAACGCCGGTATCTACAGTAAATTCAACTGTTGTAAGAAAACTGAATTTTATGTATTCAAAATTTAAGCTAACTAAGCCTACCAATGGTGAAGGTTCCCATCAGCCTAGTACATCCAGTGTGGAATTGGAACAGTGTCAATCGTACCTAAAAAATAATATTTTTTCGGAAGTGCAAAGAGAAACTGAAGAAAAGGGAAGTGTGTCATATGTCTTGAGTAATTACGTCAGTGATAAGGATCCTGTGTACGAAACAAATGTTGAGGAAGTAAGTAAACTGCAAGAAGAAAATGAGTTTAACAGAGCCAGTACAAGAAAAAGTGTTAAATTAAGGGGTAGGGAAATAAGGAAGAATAGGAAGGTATCCAGGAATACAGGACAGGGTTACGTAACTGAAAGTGGAAAATATGTCACGAAAAGATCATTTGTTAGGTTAGGCACATGTCGTATGCAATGCAAACAGAAAATTAGTGAAGAGACGCAAAGGAAGTTGTTTGATACATATTGGAAAATGGGTTCTCGTGACCGTAGAGCATGTTTTTTGTCAGCCTTAATTGATTTTAGTTCTCCGAAAGTTTCAAGAAGGAGAAGAGACACGCCAGAAAAACGAAAAAACAGAATAGTTACTTATCAATATCATGTCTCCGTAGATGGAAATGATGTAAAAGTGTGCAAGTCATGTTTTTTGAAAGTGTTTGATGAGAGAAGCGAATTTCTGTGGCTTATTTGCCAACAAAAGCAAAAATCTCCAGGATGTACAATGACTCCTGACAAGCGAGGCAAACATTCTCCTCCAAATAAAATAAACTCATACAGATTAAGAAAAATTCGTGATTTCCTAAATTCTTTGCCAGTATATGAAAGCCATTATTGTCGTAAAGAAACTAGTAAAAAGTACTTGCCACCGTATATGACATTAGCTCAGGTGCATAGGAAATACAGAGAACAGACACAAAATCCTGTTGGCTATTCGTTTTTTGCAAGTATCTTCCATAATATGAATATTGCCATTAAAAGCCCCAAAAAGGACACATGCCATTCTTGTGATGCATTTAAAATTAAACTTACTTTTGATTTGAGTGAAGATAAGGAAGAAATATTAAAGCAACAGGAAAAACACCATAAAGGGGCAGAATTAGCTTATGAAACTAAAATCACAGATAAAATGCTAGCAAAAGAAGGAAATAATATGACAGTGCTTGTTTTTGATCTTCAACAGTGTCTTCCCACACCCTGCATACAAACATCAATTGCGTTTTACAAAAGACAACTCTGGACATATAACTTAACTGTCCGTAATCTAAAGAATGAGAAAACCTCATGCTATGTGTGGTATGAAACCGTAGGTAAAAGAGGAGCAAATGAGATTTCTTCATGTGTATCAAAGGCTATTTCAGCTTTACCAAAGGACATTGATCACGTAGTGCTTTACAGTGACTCTTGCTCTAGACAAAATAAAAACACTCCATTTGTGGCAATGTGTGTATCACTTATGAGCAAAACAACTCACATTAATATTTTGGATCACAAGTTTCTGGTCCCAGGGCACAGCAGGATGGAGTGTGACTCTGACCATGGGAAGATCGAAAAACTTAAAAAACGATACCAAATGCCCATCTCTCATCCTCATGACTGGGCACATTTAATAAGAGTTGCTTCCAAGAAAAATCCTTTTGAAGTAATTGAAATGACCCAAGATGATTTTCTTGATTTCTCCACGCTAGCAAAAACTGAGCTGCAGATGAAAAAAAAAACAATCGAAGAGGGAGCAAAATTTGTATGGCAGTCTGTGAAGTGGCTTCGTTACTTTCGTAATGAACAACTGAAGCTATATTACAAAACATCACTTAATGATGATAAATTCTGTGTTATGGACCTTTCTCGACGGCGCATAAAGAATCTCCCTTTGGAACCTCGAGTGTGCTACAGTGAATTATTGCCAATCTCAGCACAGAAAAAGAGAGACCTGTTATCTCTTTTGCCTTATATTCCACCAATATTTCATGGCTTCTACACAGGTTTACCTACTGCAACCAATGTGCAAGATCCACTGCCTGATTCTGAAGATGATGAATAAATGCAGTTGATGGGGGGATTGTAGTTAGCTCCTCACAGTGTCATTATTATATTACTTCTAATTCTAATATAAACGGAAGGAGTTTCTTTGAAAATGTACTCTTGGTCGGTGTGCACGCAGGCATACTTAACAATGTAGACATTTCTAAGTCGAAACATGACTAATATTTTTTTGCACTTTGTAAGGATTACATAGTTAGAAAGTGTTTTTCGTTAAATTAATAGTAAATGTATTAACAATTTCAATTGGAATTGGAACACATGCAACTGGGACGGGTGCATCCGACGACGAGTATCCGAGATTTTCAAGTTTTTATTGCAAACTCGTCACAGCCGTGTATGTTAAAATTCTTTTTTGTCTTTTTAACGTTTAAAAACCGATAGTGGTGATGCGATGAGACGAAGTCTTACAATTAAAGATTTAAAAAAAAGTTGAACAGTGTTGTGAACTAGGTCTGTTCCAGTTCATTTTCATTATATTTAAATACGTTAAAATCTATGGAAACAATGTGATATTGCTGAAAACGCTCTAACAATATTCTGGTTAATTTGTACACTTAGTAAATCAAAGTATGTATCAATGTAAACATTTATGTAGTTTAACACGACAGTTCTATAGTATTCTATTAGAAATAAAGTAATTATAATTGACTATGATGATGACTTGTTCCTTTTTTACCATGTCAACATATAACTGAACTGAAAGTAATGTCACATAACATACCATAATATCGTTAATAATGTTGGTAAGAGTAAAATTCTAACTCGTAACTTCAAAGTATCTACAACGAAGCATACTGTAAAAATTGCAGATATTTAAATTATTTCCTTAGGTGTTTTTACTATACCTCAATTAGTTTTTTCGCTCTCCTGAAAAATGAAGAAAAATTACTTATTACCTTTTACCCTGAGTCCGTACATATATCACCTCACCATCCTAAAATTCCTCCGCGCTACTTTCGTCTAGTTAAACACTCACGTCAAATCTATACAGAATATGTTTGCACTGGCAACCACGAAGCTCTTTAGCATCATAGAGCCCTCCACCGAACAGTGTTTAATTATCTTAAAGTATATAAATTACGACAATGGATTTAAATTTGAAACACAATTTCTGCCATATCACACCCTTCGCAATATTAGATGCGTTTCAACGCATTAGCTGGTAAATTTAACCAAACCTCTTATCCTCTCTTACATCACGATCAGGAATTGCACAGAGACCAAGAACAATCTAAAACCTTTGCTTCCTAATTATAGGAGATTTTCACACCTCTATCATTCACTTAGCATTTTTATTATCATGCTGTAGACCATTTCAACTTCAATTCACCACATATTCATCTTCAACCCAACATATCTACTCATAAAGCACTCACTACCTTCATTTCTATCACGTAAATCACTAATGTCATCTATCATAAATGTTATAATGACCCTGAAATCAATAACATCTATCGACATGTAAGACAAAGTCCACCAATACTGCTCAATCTTAGAAATCATCCAAATTTCTCTTCTTTTTTAAAATCAAGAATACCGTCCGATACAGCTCAACAGAATCTTCACCAAAATCCTAGGAAAAAATATCCTCAAACGATTTCATGTTCATCTTTCTCATTACCATCTTTACCACACCATCAAGCAGGTTCCCGCCCACAAATTAGCATCAACGATCAGTTTTTGCGTCTCCTCTACTGCATCCATAAGCAGTATAATACCACCAAACCATCCTGTCTGGTAATCTTTAATTTAGAGAAGGCATTTTTTGACGTGTAGCGTTAGGGTTTGCTTTCAAAACTGCTACATTTTCGCCTTCCTATCGCATATATCCGTTTTATTTACAATTTCTTGTTTGGTCACCGTACTTACGAAAACATTAATCAACAGTCATATCAAACAATATTTATGCACTCACGCATATCGAAGGCTCTTTACTTTCATCCTTTTTATATCTACTTTATGTTGTTGATATGCCTCTTCCTCCACAAAATATTCAGTTATTTCCATACGCTGATGATACAGCTTTTCTTGCATTTTGCCGTATTATTCACTAAGTAAACAACGCCTTACAACCAGTAATACACACTTTTGTTCTGTGTTGTAATAAACGGCGACTGAAATCCAATGCTGCTAAAACCCAAACTACAGTATTTCTGCCTCCTAAAAACTCTCCAGATTTCACAATAATTCACACTTACTTCCATCACTCTTAACGACAACCGTCTTAGAATATCCAAAACCGTTAATACTTAAGACTCACCATAGATAGATACCTCAGATGGAAGACTATGTCCAGGACATCAACAAAATAGCATTTAATCGATACAATCTATTTAAACGACAGTAGTAGAAAATGGATTGATCTGGAACATATGAGGCCATATGAGAACAACTCAGGAGCCCCTGGAAAATTGAGCACCTTACACCGTGAACCCACGGTCTTTTACGACCTCCATTTTAGGGGTGAATTTATTCCCTTTTATGAGCACTTTCTAGGGGGTGTACTCGTTCCCTTTTATGAGCACTTTTTCAACACCTAATTGAACATAACAGATAACACATAAGATTTCGAACACATAGAAGAGCAGATAACACATAAGAATACGTAACACACAGCAGAGCAGATAACACATAAGAGTACGTAACATAACAAGGGTGTACTCGTTCTCTTTTATGAGCATATTTTTCAACCTCTATTTTAACATAGCAGATAACACATAAGATTACGAACACATAGAAGAGCAGATAACACATAAGACTACGTAACACACAGCAGAGAAGATAACACATAAGAGTACGTAACATAAGAAGGGTGTACTCGTTCTCTTTTATGAGCATATTTTTCAACCCCTATTTTAACATAGCAGACAACACATAAGATTACGAACACATAGAAGAGCAGATAACACATAAGACTACAAATACACATAGTAGACCTGTATTCATTCCACCACTATTTAAACATCAACCCCTATTTTAACATAGCAGATAATACATAAGACTACGTAACATAGCAGGGGTGAACTCGTTCTCTTTATGACCATATTTTCCAACCCCTATTTTAACATAGCAGAAATTACGAACACATAGAAGAGCAGATAACACATAACATATCAAGGGTGTATTCGTTATCTTTTATGAGCATATTTTTCACCCCCTATTGGAACATAGCAGACAACACATTGCAGAGACAATGTAACATAGTAAGGGTGAACTCGTTCCCTTTTATGAGCATATTTTCCAACCCCTATTTTAACATAACAGATCTAATAAAAGTGCATGGCTTATTTTCTAACCCTTATTTTAACATAGCAGAGAATACATAAGATTCGTTCCACCCCTATTGGAACGTAGCAGAGAATACATACGACTACGTAACATAGCAGGGTGAACTCGTCCTCTTTTATGACCTCCATTTTAGGGGTGAACTCGTTTCCTTTTATGAACATATTTTTCAACCCCTATTTTAACATAACAGAAATGACATAAGAATACGTAACAAGACTATGTAACATAGCAGGGGTGTACTATTTCCAACCCTTATTTTAACATAACAGAAATAGCAGACAATGAGCAAAGATAGTCATTTTAGAGGGTGTATTCATTCATTCTCTTTGATGACAATTTTTTCCACCCCTAATTGAAATTACATAGCAGAGCAGGTAACACATAAGATTCGTTTCCTTTTTATGAGCACTTTTAGAGGTGTATTCATTCCATTTTATGATTACTTTTTCAACCCGTATTTGAAGATTTTAACAGCAGAAATTTATGAACACATTCTCCACCCCTAATGTAACGTAGCACTAATTTCGATCCCAACCCTTAATTTAACATAGCAGAAATGACACAAGCATGTCCCCAAACTACTGACCATCGTGAACAAAGGTCAAACTCAAAAAACAAAACAATATATCGAGGTGGTGTTTCCACATTTAGTAATTGGTCACCAGCAACTACATGTTCCAAAAATAATGACCATCGAGGTCAAAGGTCACAGTACTTAAAACCTAATAACTCGGAAACGGATCCACATATTGAGATGGTGTTTCCACAATTAACAAGTTCCAAAATAATGACCATAGAGGTCAAAGGTCAACATACTTAAAACCTAATAACTCGAAAATGGATCCACATATTGAGGTGCTGTTTCCACATTTAGTAATCTGCCACCAACTACTACAAGTTCCAAAATAATGATCATCGAGGTCAAAGGTCAACATACTTAAAACCTAATACCTCGAAAACGGAGCCACATTTAGTAATTGGTCATCAACCACTGCAACTTTCAAAAATAATTACCATCGAGGTCAAAGGTCAATCTCGCAAACGAAGGTGGTGCTGTTTCCACATTTAGTAATTGGTCATCAAATAAACAAGTTCCAAAAATAATGACCATCTAGGTCAAAGGTCAAAGTACTTAAAACCTAATAACTCGAAAATGGATCCACATATTGAGTTGCTGTTTCTACATTTACTAATTGGTTAGCAACTACTACAAGTTCCAAAAATAGTGACCATCGAGGTCAAAGGTCAAAATACTTAAAACCTAATAACTCGAAAACGGATCCACATATTGAGATGGTGTTTCCACATTTAGTAATTGGTCATCAACTACTACGAGTTTCAAAATAATGACCATCGAGGTCAAAGGTCAAAATACTTAAAACCTAATAACTCGAAAACGAAGCCACATATTGAGGTGCTGTTTCCACATTTAGTAATTGGTCATCAACTACTACAAGTTCCAAAATAATGACCATCGAGGTAAAGGTCAAAATACTTAAAACCTAATACCTCGAAAACGGAGCCGCATATGAGATGGTGTTTCCACATTTAGTAATAGTTCATCAATCACTGCAAGTTCCAAAATAATGACTATCGAGAGCATGTGTTTTTGGTCACACCAATTTCTTGACCATATTGTACTATTTAAACAAACAAAGGAATAAATTGGTGTGACCAAAAACACAAAAGTTATAACATGCTGAGCTATTTAAAATGGTATTTCCTTGCTTTTTTCGATTTGATACAAATTTTACAAAAATACATAAAATTCTAAGAAAGTTAAAAATGGTTCTCGTTGGTACAAAAAGAAATAGGACACCCCAATAAATGGCACAAAAAGTATAGAATGCTGATCCTTCTCCTTTTCTGGTTAGTACAAAGTGTTAATTCTTTCCTTTTTTCTGCTTGCCTAGTTAAAATGACCCTTCTTTGATTTTCTTCTGATTGGTACAAAAATAAAATTTCGTTTATTGGAGTAGTAAAAAGGTATAAAGATCTGAGTTAGTTAAAATGGTTCTTCTTCACTTTTTTTTCTGGTTCATACAAAACTAAATACTTCATCCAAATTTGAGTAAAATGGTTCATGTTCGCTTTCTCAAATTTAGCCCATCGTTTTGTTTAAATAATTCAACATGCACTAGAAATTCTAAGCTAGATAAAAATAGCATTTATCCTTGGTACAAAATGGATTAGATCACTTAAATTTATCCCTTCGTTTATTTAAATAGTTAATATGGCATATCTTTACTTTCTTTATTGTTACTCCATCCAAATTAATTTTTGCGTTACAGAAATTCTGCGCTAGTTAAAAAGGTCTTTTTTCGCTTTTTCTTTCGTTTATTTGAGTAGTACAAAATGGTTCTTCTTTGTTTGGTATAAAAAGTAGAACACCTAAATTTGTTCTTTCGTTCATTGGGCTAGTACAAAGGTACATAAATTCTGAGTTAGCTAAATTGGACCTTCTTCGATTTTTCTGGTTAGTACAAAAAACAGGTCACTCAAATTTATCCCATCGTTTGTTTAAATAGTACAAAAAGGTACAGAAATTCTCAGTTAGTTAAAATGGGTCTTCTTCGCTTTTTCTGATTAGTACAATTTTGTTCTTTCTTGAAAATACTCAGCTAGTTAAAATGATTCTTTGGTTGCTACAAAATTAAATAGCTCACTCATATTTATGACTTCGTTTATTAGACTAGTTTAAAATGATATAAAATGATCCTTTTTTTGCTTATTCCTTTGTTTGTTGAAATAATACAAAATGGTATAAAATACTCAACTTCGGCTTTTCAAATTAAATAGCTCACTCAAATGCATTACTTCGTTTAATTGATTTTAGAGTTGACACAAATTATAAGTCACTCAAATTTATTCCTTTGTTTATTGGAATACTCCAAAATGGTGCAATTTCTTTTTTTCTTGGTGGTACCAAACTAAATACTCCATTGTTTATTTGAGTAGTAAAATTATATAAAATAGTCCTTCTTCGCCTTTTGCTGAGCCTTTTCTCATTGGTACAAAATTGAGTAGGTCACTTAAATTTATTCTTTCGTATATTCAGCTAGTTCATTTTTTCTCGTTGGTATAAAAAGTAGAACATCGAATTATTCTTTCGTTACAGAAAGTATGAACTTGTTAAAATGGCTCTTCTTCGTTTTTTTCTGATTGATACAAAAATAGAACATTTCAGTAGTTGAAAAGTTACATAATGGTCAATTTTCGTTTCTTTAAACAGTACATAATGAGCTAGTTAAAGTAGCTCTTCTTCTCTTTTTCAGTTGGTACAAAAAAAAATAGTCCACCTAAATTTTATTCATACTTCACTTCTTTTTTTCTAGTTGGTTCAAAACTAAATACTCTATTCCTTCGTTTATTTGAATAATGGCCCTTCACTTTTTCCAGTTGGTACCTAAGGAAATAATCCAATCAAATTTTCTGGTTCGTACAAAACTAAACACTCCATCCAAATTTGAGTATTACAAAAATGAAATGAAATTCTGAGTTAGTTTAAAAAATGGTCCTTCTTGCTACAAAATTGGAAAGCTCACTCAAGAGTACAAAATAGAATTGAACTTCTGAGCCGGTTAAATTTATCCGATTGTTTGTTTCTTTATATAGTACAAAATGATTTAAAATACGCAGTTATTTCTCGTTGGTGCAAAATTGAATAGGTCACTCAAATTCACACCTTCGTTTGTTTAAATATTGGAACATGGTCTAGAAAAATGACATTTCTCATTGGTACAATATTCCTTCGTTTATTTAATTAGTACAAGAAGACCTATAATTCTCAGCTAGTTAAAATGGCATATATTTGCTGTCTTTTTCGTTAGTCCATCCAAATTATTTTTTTCGTTACAGAAATTCTGAGCTAGTTACAAATTAGATTGCTCGTTGGTGCAAACTTCAATAGGCCACTCAAATTTATTTCTCCTTCACTTTTTCTGCTTGGTACATAATTTATCCGTTGCTCCGTTTACGAGCTCTCGATGGTCATTATTTTGGAACTTGTAGTAGTTGATGACCAATTACTAAATGTGGAAACACCATCTCAATATGTGGATCCGTTTTCGAGTTATTAGGTTTTAAGTATTTTGACCTTTGACCTCGATGGTCATTATTTTTGGAACTCGTAGTAGTAGCTAACCAATTACTAAATGTGGAAACAGCAACTCAATATGTGGATCCATTTTCGAGTTATTAGGTTTTCAGTACTTTGACCTTTGACCTCGGTGGTCATTATTTTTGGAACTTGTAGTATTTGATGACCAATTACTAAATGTGGAAACAGCACCTCAATATGTGGCTTCGTTTACGAGATTGACCGTTGACCTCGATGGTCATTATTTTTGAAACTTGCAGTGGTTGATGACCAATTACTAAATGTGGCTCCGTTTTCGAGGTATTAGGTTTTAAGTATGTTGACCTTTGACCTCGATGATCATTATTTTGGAACTTGTAGTAGTTGGTGGCAGATTACTAAATGTGGAAACAGCACCTCAATATGTGGATCCATTTTCGAGTTATTAGGTTTTAAGTATGTTGACCTTTGACCTCGATGGTCATTATTTTGGAACTTGTTAATTGTGGAAACACCATCTCAATATGTGGATCCGTTTCCGAGTTATTAGGTTTTAAGTACTGTGACCTTTGACCTCGATGGTCATTATTTTTGGAACATGTAGTTGCTGGTGACCAATTACTAAATGTGGAAACACCACCTCGATATACTGTTTTGTTTTTTTAAGTTTGACCTTTGTTCACGATGGTCAGTAGTTTGGGGACATGCTTGTGTCATTTCTGCTATGTTAAATTAAGGGTTGTGAACGAAATAAGTGCTACGTTAAAATAGGGGTGGAGAATGTGTTCATAAATTTCTGCTATGTTAAAATGTTCAAATAGGGGTTGAAAAAGTAATCATAAAAGAGAATGAATACACCCCTAAAAGTGCTCATAAAAAGGAAACGAATCTTATGTTAACGAATCTTAAGGACACACCACTTATATACGAATCGTTCAGGTGAACGTCGCTTCAACCAACAGATTTCATTGTGAGCCTCTCCGCTGGGTAGAAGCACGGAGAGGAGGGGAAAAAACAAGTCAGTCTGACGATTGTTTCTGGCGTGATAATAGCATGTAACCACGCAGTGTCTAAATCAAAGACTTAGACGAACAACAGTGTTACATACTAGTTACATATAGTGAATTATGGTACATACGTAATGCACTCAATTACAATGCTTAGCGCATCAAAAGTTTAAATAGTACAGCGATGAGCCAACACTAAATATAAAGTGCATTGATTATGACTATAATGACGTCGAGAAAAGAAAACCTAATGCCTGTCTCAGACGGGACTGAAGTAAATCTGCATTTCACGATCTAAAACTCACGACCTTACTTAACGATCGTGTGAGAGGTAACTTGCCAAGGGCGTCATTTCAGACTTTGCTTGAGGGGGCAAGAATACTACCGACATAAGAATTTCACCTTTTGTACTAGTATATTAGTGAACAATCGACTAAAGTATAGGTATTCCTCAAACTCTTGGGGGGGGCAATTGCCCACTCCTGCCCTCCCTAAATGACGCCCCTGTAATTTGCCTTTAGGTCAGGTTGAAATTTTCTGCTGTTTTTATTTGGATCCTGACTTGGAAGAAATAGAAGAAGTTTCTATTTTCTTTTGCACTTATTTATTTAATCATTTATTTATTTATTTCATTTTCCGCCGTAAGAACTTAGCGTTCATGGCTTCGTCACGAGATACAGTTACTGTTACAATTAATAAAAATGATAAATACAAGAGAAACGCTACAATTAATAATACAGTTATTTAAAAAAATATTATATTCTAATACAATATATATAATAATAATACAAAATATATACGTAACAATAAAAACTAAAACTGCATTTTTAGAGAAGATATAAATTGTACCTTATTTTATATATTTCAAAATTCAAGTAAATCGTAATATTTATATTACAAAGAAATATCACACTGAAGATATTCATCTAAACCATAGAAAAGATGTTTAAGTAACAGCAACTTGAGGTGTCTTTTAAACTGCAAGCTTGGCATTCGTTTGATACGATCTGGTAATTTATTATAATGTTTTATTCCTATGTGGTGTAACGAATTTTGAGTTCTTGTTAGACGGAAATTTTGTATATGAATATGATTCGTTGTTCTTGTGTTGTATTGGTGTAGGCCCGAATTGAGTTGAAAGTTTCTTTTATTCATATGTATGAATGATGTTGTTTCGAGAATGTATATACGCGTCAATGGTAATATTTTAAGTTTCTGAAACACTGGTCTACTTAGTGTATGAAACGGAACTGATAACAATATTTGTAACATTTTCTTCTGCATTGTAAATACTTTCTTCGCAAATCAGGTATTACCCCAGGAAATGATTCCTTACGATAGAATTGACTGGATCAATTCGAAATAAATTGTTTTCAATGTTTATGCAGTTAGAATCTTACAAACTTCACGTATAAGATATATTTTGGCGCTTAGTTTTCTCAACAAATCGTTCACGTGATCATCCGATGTTAACTTAGAGTCTAATTTTAACCCTAAAAATTTACAAGTGTCAGATATCTGCATGAGTTCTTCTTTATTTGGTATGTCAACAAAAATGTTTGTATCATCCGCAAAAAGTACGCTTTTGCTTGGAACTATATAATCGGGAAGATCGTTAATGTATATAAGAAAAAGTATAGGACCTAATATTGATCCTTGTGGAACTCCGTCCCTAATGTGTCTTACCTCTGACTTGGTTGAACCTATTTCTACATATTGCATGCGGTTAGTCAAATAGGATTGGAACCATAAATTAGCATGACCTCTAATGCCATAACTACGCAATTTATTCAATAAAATTTTGTGATTAACAAGGTCAAAGGTTTTGTGAGATCCAGAAATATTCCATATATTTTATTTCTTTTCTCTCCCGCTTTATATATATCACTCAGAAAAGCAACTACAGCATTGTTAATTGATTTGCACTTCCTAAACCCGAATTGGCTCTTCGTGAAAATATTATTCTTTTCCAAAAGGGGCACCATTCTGTTATACATAACTTTTTCTAAAATTTTATAGAATAGAGATAGAACGATAATTTCCTGGGTCAGTAGTTGATCCTTTTTTGTGTATAGGTCTTATCTTTGCAAGTTTAAGATCTTCTGGAAATGTTCCCGTTTCAAGGGAGGAATTGCATATATCAGTCAACGGTATAAGAAAATATTCGGCACACATTTTAAGCAAATAATAAGTAATGTCGTCGGGCCCAGAAGATCTTTTCGTCTTCATTTTTTTAATAATCGATCTTATTTCTAACTCTATGGTAAGTATTAAGTATATAGATACAGAATTACTAGATAATTTTTATATTATTATTATTTTTTTTTTTTTTTTTGGCTTTTCAGACTCAGAATTTGAGTATGTTTTCGCAACGTTGGCAAAAAAAAAATCATTAATTAGGTTTGCAACCTGGTGTTTATAGGTTATTTCTCTTCCATGGTGTACTATTTTTTTAATTCCTATTTTTTTGCGGTTTTGATGCGGTAGATTGTTCGTTTACTACGTGCCATAGTGTTTTGTTCTTGTTATCAGATTTAGATATCCTATTTGATGTGTGCCTACAGTTGAACGGTATTCACCAGGGTATGGCATATGCTGATGATGTAAATTTAATAGGGGATGATAGGAGAAAAGTAGAAATAAATGCAGAGATCTTATTAAACGCTTGCAGGGACATGGGTTTAGAAGTAAATGCAGAGAAAACTAAATACATTGAAGTGCGTCGGGACCGTAATACGGCAAATTGTAGAGGTGTTAAAATATTAAATAATACTTTTGATAAAGTGGATACTTTCAAATATTTAGGATCAATATTAACAGACGAAAATCATATTCACGAAGAAATTAAATGTCGACTAAAAGCAGGGAATTCGTGTTACTATTCGGTTCAAAATCTCTTGTCGTCGCGAATTCTGTCGAAGAATTTGAAGCTTAGAATATATAAAACGATAATCATGCCTGTTGTTCTGTATGGTTGCGAAACATGGTCGCTTACTCTGAGGGAAGAACATAGACTGAAAGTATTTGAGAACAGGATCCTGAGAAGAATATTGGGACCCAAGAGGAACGAGAATGGGGAATGGCGGAAACTTCATAACGAGGAACTACATAGTTTATACGGTTTACCCAACATTGTTAGGGTCGTCAAGTCTAGGAGGCTTAGGTGGGCAGGTCATGTAGCCAGAATGGAAGAAAGTAGAAACGCTTTCAAAGTCTTGACTGGAAGACCCATAGGAAAACGACCATTAGGAAGACCTAGGCGCAGATGGGAGGATAATATTAAGATGGATCTCGAAGAGACAGGAATACAAAGTAGAAACTGGATCCAATTAGCTAAGGATAGAAGTCGGTGGAGAGCTTTTGTGAACGCGGCATTGAACCTCCGGGTTCCATAGGCCATAGAGTTAGTTAGTTATTTGATGTGTGCATTTTCTTTGCTTCTTTTATTACTCCTTTAAGAATACTTCTATATTTATTAAAATATTCTTTTAATTTCCTACTATTCGTCCTTTTCACAATTATATCTAGTTGTTTCTTTCTCATGCAAGAATTAATTATGCCTTGTGTTATCCAGTTGCATCTAGTTTTTTGAGAATATACCTTTACCTTCTTAAGTGGAAAGGCTATTTCGAAATAGTGCCTAACGGTATTAATGAACTGTCTGTATTTATTGTTTACGTCATTTTCTAGAAATGTGTCCGTCCAGTCTTCCTTGCTAAGAAGATATTGAAAGTACTTAACGTTCGTTTCATGAAAGTTTCTTGCCCATTTACATTCTTTCCTATTAATTTTCCGATGTTGAGGTTGAAGTGTTATGTTTATTTGAACTGCATTATGGTCGGAGAGTGATGTATTAAGATAATATGCTTTAAAGGATGTAGTTTCATTATCTATTATAATTTGATCTATACAAGATTCTGAGTTTTCTGTAATGCGGGTTGGAGTGTTTACAGTGTGTGGTAGGCCGAAGGATTGCAAAGTGTTTGATAATAATGTAAGGTGATTTGATGGTGTCAGAAATTAAATGTTTAGGTCGCCACATAATACGACTGGTTTACTTTCTTTCTTAACTAGAGTTAGAAGTTGTTCTAATTTTTCAATAAAACGGGGAAAGGAGCTGTCAGGTGTTCTATACATGACTATTATAATGAACCTATATCCTGATTTTTCGATTTCTATTACCGCATGCTCAAATGTCTGTTCCTCATATAGTTACATGCTGTTGGTTTTTACTTTATACTTTAATATTTTTCTCACAAACATTAAAGCCTCACCGCATCTACTGAAGATCCGGCAAAATCCACCAACTTATATATAATTTGGTAGGACTGTATACTCTATTTCACCTTCCCTCAACCAGTGTTCGGTAATACAAATTATATCAGGGTTCATCAGCTCACTGTCGTTTTCAATTAGTATGTCTAGTTCATCTATTTTATTTCAAATGGATTGTATATTCTGATGTAGTACCTTTAGTTCAACTGTATTACATTGGTTTGATTGTTAACATACTGACCTAGAAGAGATATCTACGTCGATGAGTGGATCATTTGTAATCTCTTTGATAATTAGATTTTCATCTAACTTAGATTCATGTTCCCCATTAACTACTTTAGAAGCGATATTATAGTCTAGTCGTATAAAGAATCATTATTCCTGAATTTTCCGGGTAATCGCCTTTGCCGATTTGTCACACGCATACTACTACTCGGGGCGCCTACCGTTGAATGTGTATGTTTCTTTTGTGGTGTCATGCATTGAGAAATTGGGGAAGAACTTCTGCGTTTGTGTTGGTGTTTTCCGAAACGTTTTCATTGTCTTCTGCGTTACCAT
This sequence comes from Thermobia domestica, assembly GCF_964235325.1. Lineage (NCBI taxonomy): Eukaryota > Metazoa > Arthropoda > Insecta > Zygentoma > Lepismatidae > Thermobia > Thermobia domestica. Next base: position 159,556,532 of record NC_137471.1, read on the forward strand.
TAAAGAAAGCAGTCATGCTTGGTTGGTTACTGTCTTCCCACTATTAACATTTACTAGTGTTACTGATGTACTCCCCGAATTGTGTAGTATCTTCTTTGCTACTAATAACATTTGGCTATCATCACTGTGCATTTAAACCAATCCATTCCCCATAGCTAAACTAAAACTAAAACTAAAACTGTGCATTTAGGCGTTACATTTGTATTATAAGTAACCTGTTTTCAGGTTAAAGATTTTGTTTGCCCATTTCTGCACTGTGCTATACTATATGATTTTGCACTGGATTTATTACTTATTATTTGATTTACCTTGTCTACAATAAAAAGCTTACCTCTGCGGTTTAAATGTAGACCATGCTGAGTATGGTGCGTTCAGTCGAGGGACTCAAGATAGACAATATGTACCAAATTTCTCAAAAGTAAATCCCCACGTTAAGCGGGTTTGCATATCAGGCTCCTAAGTATACAAACATTTACGATCACTCTAACCCCAATCATTTCACAGATTCAACCTGTTGTATATAAGTTATTAGGACATAAAATTGAACATAATTTATACGAAAAAGACTTTTATGCATTGCAAGACCTGTAACTGCCAAATATTCACCACAAACTTATAGTCGTATCGACATAATCAAAAAGAAGTGTGGAGCAGGAAACTACTTTACCTAAAAGTCAAAAGAGATTCACTGAAGACATACGAACTGGTCGAGCGGTTTGGGTCACTAGTCTATCAATTAGAAGTATGTCTTCAAACCCTGAAGGAAGTATTCGTTTTTCTTTTTTTTTCTGTTTTTAAGTGTGTTCCTATTTTCATCATAGGACTGAGAACATTTCTTTAAATAAATCTTTGGCAACTACTTTTCTCTCAAATTCCATTAGAAGGGAAAATTATATGAATTGCAAATGTAAAATCCACAGCTGAGAACAAAATATTATGTTCAATATTTCATTATTATCCTTTGATTTGTAATGAAAAACTAATTATAAGCATTGACGATTTCAGAAGATTCGAAGTAAGAAGATGCACATGGAAACATCAGTCTCACAGTAGCACGTGTTAAATGCTATTAGTATGAAAAGCCTGCTACTTATATTTGTCCGAAATTGTATGCTATTAAGACAATGAAATAACCTTATGAATACTGAAATTGGAGCCAAGATTCTATCCTTAGAATGGGGAAGCAAACGAAACAGTATAGCAGAATTACCGCCCGCTCGATCCTCTACAGCGAGAGGAGAGCGAATAGACTCCTAAGCTGGCGGTGAGTAGTTGATGATATTCTAGATTCTCCTTGTTTTGACTGGGAACGTTCCTATTTTTTCCTGTTCCACTCAGCCGAAATACAAATACAAGCGCGCAGGATGCTTCTGGCTGGTCCGCTAAAAGGTGCTTCTGGAGTGAACGAACGCTATCGGGGTTCGCGTAAACTCTCAAATCTGCGGTCTCAACAACAGTATGCTCCTATTTTGTGTTGGCATGATGCATTCGTTCGCAATGTAATTGAAGCATACGGTAGGCCATCCAAACTTTTTTTGGTAATAGTATACATGAGACTGCCCCTGTTCTCGGTGCTCCAGGATACTTCTTACCCTTGCATTACGTAGGAAAATGATGGTATTTCGTGTAAAAGTGGTAACAGAACACAGAGGAAACGCAGATAATGTTGTATTCACACTCCAATTACTACTTCTACACGAAAAACCATCAATTTTCTACGTAATGCAAGAGTAAGAAGTATCCATGTGCACAAGACATGCGATATGCGTTAAATCTCGCCCCCAGCACATACAGTCATACATAAAGTACAAGGGCACTATAAGTACAAGGGCCCTATAAGTATTATTTGTCAGGAAAGTAAATGTACACCTATTTTTCGAGTCTGGCATTCCTGCGCTCCATCCGTGGAGAGTATGAGAATTAAATCAATCAAATGTTTACTGAGGGGCAAATTGAAAAGATTAATCTGAATAAGACATTGCAGAGGGACATAAGCTGTGAATACGAATAGTGCATAATGTAAATAAAAGAAGACACCGAAAGAGAAAGCCAGAAACAGTGTTAAACTTAGAAAAAAAGAGTAAAAATTGTCGAAGTGGGAACATAAAACACAAATACAACAAATACGTCGACAACTAAACATTAACCATGCCGTGATCTTGGTGTAGTGGTTAAAGTGCTGGCTTACATATACGAAGGACGTCAGTTCGAATCCCCGGCAAGGACTTTTTTTTAAAAAAAATGTTAATATTACATACAGCTCATGAGAGATGGTAAAAGAGGTCGTATTTAGTTTTTCGTAGCAATTATTATTCGTAATGTTTAGTACTGATAATACTTTTTGTCTTTGCGTATTGCTTTTATTCTTTTCTTCATTTCAAAAGAGAAGAATATCCGAATAAATGCCACTAAAATTCCTCATATTTTGAATGTAAACGCCAATTGCAATTAGTAAAGAATAAAAATTGAACGTTCCGTGTAGCTGCAAAAAGTAAAAAGAAAAACATGGAATTGGAGTGTTCGAATCCATACTCATGGTTATTAAAAATACAATTTCTACATGCCTTACACCTCCCGAACACGTTTCTACGTTAGCAAGTAAGAGATTTGTGTTTACGTTAGGCTGGTCAATACATTTTGCAAAGGGGTCCGGTTTAGCTCTGACGCACCACAGGTGTGAGAAGGGAGCAAAACACTTTTTCTCTCTCCCTCTGTGCGTCTATTATTCTATCTATCTGTATATATATAACGCTTTTTGCGAATGCCATAACCACCCTAATTTTCAGCGGATTGAGACGAAACTTGGCACAAACATTAATAGTTGAAATATTTTGAGGTCGTTAACTAGAATAATCAGACGAAAATGTTCAAAATGGCAGCCCTTCAAACTCTTAAAAACTTCCAAGGGAACCAAATTTCGCCCATAAATAGGTAGTTTGAAAGTTTGAAAACTTTTCCTCTTTTACTGAAATTTTTGTGTGCAGAGACTTATTGAAATATTGGACCCGATTAATCGCTTAAAGAAGGTTCACGCCCTTTCGCTACGGTCAGTCTTTTTTTTTTTTTTTTGCAGGAGGGGGGTTATTTTCCTATCGGAACAAGATGATTGTTAGTGATGATATGAAATTACACATTGAAAAAGAAGTAACTTGTGAAACGTGTTATTTCAAAGAATAATATAATAAATGTGATTTCCTCTAACACAGAGAACTGTAAATCATCTGTTTCGAGTTCGGGAGCGTGTATGGTGAGGATTGTTATTTGATTTGCTTTTTAGTAACACATTGCATTGCAAATAAAGGTAGGCAACATTAGTGGTAAGTAAAACAACAACAACAACAATAATAATAATAATAATAATAATAATAATAATAATAATAATAATAATAATAATAATAATAATAATAATAATAATAATATGAAATATTACAAGCTAACTCGTGTGTGTATTTCGACAATATAATTTTATATTATTATGTGGAAATAAGTAAGACTGGCTAGCGCCCGCACCCCTAATTTTTTCGATCCGCTTTATGGGTCCACGATGTCCAACGTTGGTCCAATCTCACCAACACCTCTTGTTCTCTCGATATAAGTTATCGACATTTTGCCTAAAGAGGGCTCTGCCGTGGTTCCATGACTACCCATGACAATGACTCTTCGTTCATTTTGCATTGAAATCGCTTATTTTTCTGAGTACTATGAGTGCATACTTTTTCTCAAATGGATAAGAAATCAAGCCGAGATAGATTCGAACTCGCGTGGACGGCGCGAACAGCCAGTTCATTGTCCACTGTTATTTTTAACTGACTCACCGAACGTGTTTTAGTAATTTACTTATTGCTAATTTTACTTGCTTCACCTATTTAACTTGGTTTTTCTAATAACTTATAACAACAGGGACACGAACGCAGAAACATCGAGGACAGTTAAAAATCATAGATGCTCTCCCGCCGGGAATCGAACCCGGGACACCATACACCAAAGGCGCACGGGCTAGCCACTAGACCAGCGGGGAAGGCACCGCTTACTCTCTGTGTCGTTAGGGATTACGACCACTGTATTGCCAGCTATCACTTCTGTGGGTTGTATACTATGATCACATGTTTCTTCTTTGCTGGAAGAGTTAAACCTACATTCTATGTAATACATGAGGTATTTAGACCTACATGCTCTTCATATAATGTAATAAAAGGGTCATGTTGGGAATAAGAAAAAGAACTTTCCTTGGACAAAACGGAAACTATTGGCATCAGAAATATTTATCTAGGAGGCATGCGCAGTAGTATATTTCAGAATAGTTACTGTTTAGTTCAGTAAACGAAGAAAGGGGTATAAAAAAGCAAATATGTCGCGTCAACGAGATCGACCACAGTTGATAGAAGCGAAAACAGATGTGTAGTAATACAACAACTTGGTTAAATTGATAATTGGTTATTTATTCTGTAGTAGATCGTATCACAACATTACAGGAGAGCAGAGAAAGACTTACTAACGCTGTCATATAGTAAGCTTTAGTAACACGATCATATAGACAGAAATGGATGTAACTGTGAGTACTACAACTTGGATTTAACGAAAGCCGTTTAGATATTCAGTGGTTTGCGGGGTTCTATAAGACAAAAAAAGTTAAGACACAATACAATTCTTCATACCTCAGCTTCCAGTAACTAGATACATACAATTTCTGGATAGATACTGAACTGCTGTCGGATTTTAATACATGACGTATTGCAGGATACAAAATGCTTTGCATTACGTGTTTGTTTGTAGACAGCTACTAGCTTAGTGTTCTGAAAGGTTGTGTATAAACTAGAGATAGCCAATTCCGAAATTATTACTTTTCGGACTCCCGAAGATAAAACCGGACAAATTCCGGAATTCGGAAAATTCCGATATTGGAAAAATTCCGGAATTCGGAAAAATTCGGAATTTAGAAATTTCTGATTTCGTTAACATTCCGGAATTCAGAACAATCCGATTTTTTCGAAATCCAGAGCTTTTCTCAATTCCGGAATTTTCTGAATTCCGGATACTTCCCGAGTTCCGGAGTTCTTCTAAATTAGGGAGTTTAACTGAATTCCATAATTTTCCGAAATCCGGAAAGTGAAAGTTCCGCTTCCAAAAAATGAATTTATTTTGGTTAATATGAATCGTGGCGGAAATAAGTCTTTGACCAGGTAATGGCGACTACTTTGAAAGAAATGGGGTGTATGAGAATTCAATGTCATATTTGTAGTTTCGTGTGGAGAAAAAACAAACTTGTGAACCATGTTTTAAGAAAAACTCAAGTTATTAATGTAAACTTTGCCGACATCATAAAAGAAATACGAAAGACATTTTGAATCGAAGAAATATAACATACAAGTTTGCAAGCGGAGACAAAGAAACCTAACGTAACCAGACTAAAGACGAATCGTTTACCGCGTAGCGATCAATGTCAAGCTGTTTTCGAGGGCGAGTTTCGAGTTGAGTCGAGTTTCATAACAGCTCGCTCGCTCGTTCAGCTCGTTTTAACTCGTTTTGACATAATGGCTTGATTAGACTGGAAAGCGAAAGCCATGAGAAATGTAAGCAGTAATGTGGAATGCTTTTAGTGTTGCTCACGACAGCGGTGCGTCTCGTCTCGTAATTTTAGTGCATCTCGTGGGACAATTTTAGTGTATCTCGTCTCGTCTAGATAACGAGAAGACAAGATTTTTTTATTATTACGAGACAGCCTCAAATGTCGTAATCACCAATAGAAGTATATACTGTGGTTCTTAAAATCAAGGTTGAGACCTGCACTGTCGAATTCTTGAGTCCAAGCAGAAGACCAACTCGGGTAGTGATATCAACCGGCTCGGCTCGTATCAACTGAGCGAACAGCTCGAGTCGGCTCGGTTGGGATGAGCCGACGACCCGAGCCGGCTCAGTTGGAACGAGCCATCGACTCAGCTCAATTGAGCCGATGATTCGAGCTTTCTCGGTTGGGATGGGTCCCCTACTCGGCTCATGTGAATCGGTTCAAGCCAGCTAAGTTGAAACTAGTCCATTGGCACGTTTCGATTCAGCTCAACTAAGCCGATGGCTCAAATCGGCTCGGTTGGGTGAGCTGTTGGCTCGGCTCAGTTATCGGTTCGGTTCGATAGTGAATGAGCTGTAAGCCGAGCCGCTCGAGCCGTTGAGAAGCCTAAACCCGGTCCCAGCTGTTTTGAACATGTTTGGCTGAAGCCTATATGGCTCAAGCCCAAATACTTGTCCCTTCGGAACTCAAACCAAGAACGTGAAAGATGTCTGTCCTTCCTGAAGACTTCTCGACGACCGAGATCGACAGTCAATTAGCTTTTACTATTCAGATACAAACCGTATATATTTTAAAGATTATACACGGTGTTGATATAATAATAATAATAATAATAATAATAATAATAATAATAATAATAATAATAATAATAATAATAATAATAATATAAATAATAATAATAAAAATTTTAACCTTGCCGTAGAAATTTGGCAAAACTTACTTAAAAGTAGAGATTTCGGGGAAAGGGTTCCGTACCTTCAAGACACATCTCTGCAACTACCAAAATTTTAAATTTAGCGTTCCAATGAAGTTTCATGAAGAAAGTATTCTACTGTATGTTTTAACGAAAATAACTGTTATAAAAATAACTGAATATCACGCAACAGTAAGGCATATAATAAACTAATTTTTAGGATATGCAGAGGTAAATATAAAAGCTTTGCTATGAAATACCCACACAGAGCATAATTCAATGAGCTATGAAATATAATGTAAGGAAATAGCCTATGAGATTCAGTCTACAGAGCAATTGTTACTTAAAGAATGGACATACACTATTTCGAGAATCGAGAGAAGACGGAAAATGTTTCTCCAAAGAGAGACGAAAATTTTGAGTTAACCTTGAACCGTCTCGAAAGTAAAATGTTAATTCTCATGTTATTTTATTTGTTTTAGAAACGAGATGAGAAACTCCTCTTCACGTGAGCAACATTAAACCAAACCGAAATATTCTTTCCAAATGTCACGTTTCTGCTTGTAATAGTATGACCTGAGCGATAATTAGCTTCTAGCTTTTAATCTTCTACGAGATAATTATTATTTTTATTAGTTTATTATTATTACTATTATTATTCTTGAAGATTTGATAGTTTAAGTATTGAAACATCCGAGTACTCAAATATCTGAATATAATAAAACGTATGTTATCGCCGATCAATCGCCATCAAAAATCCTAAAGTAAAAAAAAAATTACAATATGCATTCGCACAAGCACCTTGACCACTGAACCGCGATCGCTACGCGGTAAAAGATTCGTTTTTAGTCTGGTTACGTTAGGTTTCTTTGTGTCCGTTTGCAAACTTGTATATTTCTTCGATTCAAAATGTCTTTCGTATTTCTTTTATGAAGTCGGAAAAGTTTACATTGATAACTTGAGTTTTTCTTAAAACATGGTTCACAAGTTTGTTTTTTCTCCACTACAAATATGACATTGAATTATCATACACCCCATTTCTTTCAAAGTAGTCGCCATTACCTGATCAAAGACTTATTTCCGCCACGATTCATATTAACCAAAATAAATTCATTTTTCGGAAGTGGAACTTTCACTTTCCGGATTTCGGAAAATTATGGAATTCAGTTAAAATCCGGAATTCAGAAGAATTTCGGAACTCGGAAACAAACCGGAATTTAGAAAATTCCTGAATTGAGAAAAACTCCGGATTTCGAAAAAAATCGGATTTTTCGAATTCCGGAATGTTAACGAAATCGGAAACTTTCAAATTCCGGATTTTTCCGAATTCCGGAATTCTTCCAAAATCAGAATTTTCCGAATTCCGGAATTCGTCCACTTTTACTTTCGGGAGTCCGAAAAGTAATAATTCCGGAATTGACTATCCCTAGTTTATACACAACCTTTCAGAACACTAAGCTAGTAGCTGTCTACAAACAAACAAGTAATGCAAAGCATTTTTATCCTGCAATACGTCATGTATTAAAATCCGACAGCAGTTTCAGTGTCTATCCAGAAATTGTATGTATCTAGTTACTGGAAGCTGAGGTATGAAGAATTGTATTGTGTCTTATCTTTTTGTGTCTTATACAACCCTGCAAACCACTGAATATCTAAACGGCTTTTGTTAAATCCAAGTTGTAGTACTCACAGTTACATCCATTTCTGTCTATATGATCGTGTTACTAAACCTTACAATATGACAGCGTTAATAAGTCTTTCTCTGCTCTCCTGTAATGTTGTGATACGATCTACTACAGAATAAATAACCAATTATCAATTTAACCAAGTTGTTGTATTACTACACATCTGTTTTCGCCTCTATCAACTGTGGTCGATCTCGTTGACGCGACATATTTGCTTTTTTATACCCCTTTCTTCGTTTACTGAACTAAACAGTAACTATTCTGAAATATACTACTGCGCATGCCTCCTAGATAAATATTTCTGATGCGAATAGGTTCCGTTTTGTCCAAGGAATGTTCTTTTACTTATTCCCAGCATGACACTTTTATTACATTATATGAAGAGCATGTAGGTCTAAATACCTCATGTATTACAAAGAATGTAAGTTTAACTCTTCCAGCAAAGAAGAAACATGTGATCATAGTATACAACCCACAGAAGTGATAGCTGGCAATACAGTGGTCGTAATCCCTAACGACACAGAGAGCGAGCGGTGCCCTCCCCGCTGGTCTAGTGGCTAGCCCGTGCGCCTTTGGTGTCGGGTGTCCCGGGTTCGATTCCCGGCGGGAGAGCATCTATGATTTTTAACTGTCCTCGATGTTTCTGCGTTCGTGTCCCTGTTGTTATAAGTTATTAGAAAACCCAAGTTAAGCGAGTGAAGCAAGTAAAATTAGCAATAAGTAAGTTACTAAAACACGTTCGGTGAGTCAGTTTAAAAAAAAGTGGACAAAGCACTGACTTTTCGCGCCGTTCATGCGAGTTCGAATCTATCTAGTCTTTAAAGTAACTGACAATTCTTATTCTTTCTACGAATGATAGATCTTCTCTTTGGCTTCATGTAAAACATGCACACGTAATGAAAAGACGTTGTCGCTAATAATAAAAATTAAAATAATAATAATAATAATAATAATAATAATAATAATAATAATAATAATAATAATAATAATAATAATAATAATAATATGAAATATTACTTGCTAACTCGTGTGTGTATTTCGACAATATAATTTTTTTTTATTATGAGGAAATAAGTAAGGCTGGCTGGCGCCCGCCCCCCTAATTTTTTCGATGCGCCTTATGGGTCAAGGGTGGCCAACGTTGGTCCCATCTCACTAACACCTCCTGTTCTCTCGATATAAGTTATCGACATTTTGCCTAAAGAGGGCTCTGCCGTGGTTCCATGACTACACATGACAATGACTCTTCGTTCATTTTGCATTGAAATCGCTTATTTTTCTGAGTACTATGAGTGCATACTATGCAACGTTGCTCCCATCACTCAACAGTTTCCCGTTCTTTCGATATAAATTGCTAATATTTTGTTTGTAAAGGAGATATGGCGTTACAATTATTACGTTTGAAGAAGAATTGAGGAAGATATTGCCTTGCCACAAACAACACCTATTATTATTATTATTATTATTATTATTATTATTATTATTATTATTATTATTATTATTATTATTATTATTATTATTAACCACTAATGTTGCCTACCTTTATTTGCAATGCAATGTGTTACTAAAAGCAAATCAAAAACCACTCCTCGCAATTCACGCTCCCGAACATGAAATACATGATTTACAGTTCTCTGTGTTAGGGGTAAGCACATTTATAATATAATTCTTTCAAATAACACGTTTCACAAGTTACTTCACTTTCAATGTGTAATTTCATATCATCACTAACAATCATCTTGTTCCGATAGGAAAATAACCCCCTCCTGCAAAAAAAAAAAAAAAAAAAAAAAAAAAACCTGACCGTAGCGAAAGGGCGTGAACCTTCCTTATGCGATTAATCGAGTCCAATATTTCAATAAGTCCCTGCACACAAATATTTCAGTAAAAGAGAAAAGTTATTCAAACTTTTTGAATACCTATTTATGGGAGAAATTTGGTTCCCTTGGAAGTTTTTAAGAGTTTGAAGGGCTGCCATTTTGAACATTTTCGTCTGATTATTCTGGTTAACGACCTTTTCAAGATATTTCAACTATTAATGTTTGTGCCAAGTTTCGTCTCAATTCGCTGAAAATTAGGGTGGTTATGGCATTCACAAATAGCGTTATATATACACAGATAGATAGATAAATAGACACACAGAGGGAGAGAGAAAAAGTGTTTTGCTCCCTTCTCGCATCTGTGGTGCGTCAGAGCTAAACCGGACCCCTTTGCAAAACGTATTGACCAGCCTAACCTAAACACAAACCTTTTACTTGCTAACGTAGAAACGTGGTCGGGAGGTGTAAGGCATGTAGAAATTGTATTTTTAATAACCATGAGTATGGATTCGAACACTCCAATTCCATGTTTTTCTTTTTACTTTTTGCAGCTACACGGAACGTTCAATTTTTATTCTTTACTAATTGCAAATGGCGTTTACATTCAAAATATGAGGAATTTTAGTGGCATTTATTCGGATATTCTTCTCTTTTGAAATGAAGAAAAGAATAAAAGCAATACGCAAAGACAAAAAGTATTATCAGTACTAAACATTACGAATAATAATTGCTACGAAAAACTAAATACGACCTCTTTTACCATCTCTCATGAGCTGTATGTATTATTAAAAAAATTTTAAAAAAAAAGTCCTTGCCGGGGATTCGAACTGACGTCCTTCGTATTTGTAAGCCAGCACTTTAACCACTACACCAAGATCACGGCATGGTTAATGTTTAGTTGTCGACGTATTTGTTGTATTTGTGTTTTATGTTCCCACTTCGACAATTTTTACTCTTTTTTTCTAAGTTTAACACTGTTTCTGGCTTTCTCTTTCGGTGTCTTCTTTTAATTACATTATGCACTATTCGTATTCACAGCTTGTGTCCCTCTGCAATGTCTTATTCAGATTAATCTTTCCAATTTGCCCCTCAGTAAACATTTGATTGATTTAATTCTCATACTCTCCACGGATGGAGCGCAGGAATGCCAGACTCGAAAAATAGGTGTACATTTACTTTCCTGACAAATAATACAAGGGCAATAAAAAAGAGAATAAAGAGCAAAAAGCATTAATTTAGACTCACCATCAAATAGTGGGGGGATATATTCTGGCTACTTAAAGTAGAAAGTTGTGAAACCGCGTTTCTAGAGAATACTTTTTCCGGAAAAGAAAGGAGGCCAGATGTCCTATGAAATGGTGTTTTTTGTTTCCATACCTAGGAATGCTGTCCTTCGCGTCTCGCCACAACCGCTCGATATTTTGCGTATGAGCGCCAGTAACGGGATCTACGAAATTCAGGGTATGATTCACAGTGAAGTGCTGAAATCCTACCTCAGCCAACCTATCATATGACTTCCAGCAGTCGCTATGAATGGTTGTACCAGGTTTCACCCACTGCTGAAGAACGTTCAACAGCTCTTCAGCACTTCTGTCCTTCACGACACACATGAATACATTCCCTGAACCAACCTCATAACCTCCAAAAACCCAGGTGCAATCGATCACACGACCGCAGTGATTTTTCCGTCTCCCGGACTTGGATTCATCTATCTGAACTGTTATTCCTGGACCACCAAGTTTAGTAGAGTAATCCATAGCCCAGCAGACGCAAACCTCACGGCAGAAATTAAACCAATCGACACATGTTCTTCTGCAGATCTTCAGATTCGTAATAGCATTACTGATGTTTGGACGATTATTCAAACACAAGTAACCCATAAGGCGCATCACCGTCAAAAATCGAGTTTAGCTCCAGAAAAGAACGTTCCATTGAAAAGCGAGGAGGAAAAACTGCACCTCGTCTTCCTCCTCAAATTTCCAATGAAACGTGTTTTCCGACAGCTAAACACGTTCCTTTCCCTACTGAAAAATGCATCTCTACCACATCCAGGGCACAATTTACTTACCGTAAGAACGCCGATGCTTTGAGTGGCTTTTTCTTTCGTCGTCATTTCAACTACTTCGTATTCTGTTAATGAACACAAAACGCAGCATGGCGTCACCATCACAATTCCAGCCATATTGTCTTCTTTCTCGTAGTACTGCACCACCCTGGCATCATCTACCGGAAGAACAACTAGCGCTGCGTCAATGTGCGCAGACCCTTCAGTACGCAATGGCATCTCGGCGGAGAACACACCTGTGGTTAGAGTTACAAGATATAATTGGGCCTGCAAGGACGTATCCTCAATTTATAAGAACAGCTTTTTGGAGAATAACCTAAAATACCATGACAGAATGGTGCTAGCAACCTTCGGTTACGTCAACGGGGTACACCCTGAACTACTCATAGATGTACTGCGGGAACTGGGACCGCTAAGGAGAAACCCAGGGGCTGAAAGAAAGATAAGAGCCCTATATGACTACTGGGACGACGAAACCGAAGGCCAAACCAGAGGATCAAGGTACTTCTCTTTTGACCTAACCATCGGGTGTGTGACCGACCTGAATGGCGTTCCAAAAAGAAGACCTCAGAACTCGTAATTCAACAAGTAAGTACAAAGAAATATTTTTCTCTTACGTAATTCTAAGCAAAAAAAAAAAAAAAAAACGAAACTTCGCGTTGCATTCAGCTCACAAAAACCTGTACACAATGACGCAAACCTGTACAGAATAAGCCCCAACTTTCTGTTCATTGCACAAAAACCGCAAAGCAATCACGCTAGACCTGCTACTACTGCATACATCTCTCAAACATTTGCACATCACTAAACGTGCAAATCACTAATGTAAATAAAGGGAGAAGAACAACAAACAGGTACGTTCTTTTTTATTTTCGTATCACTCGCGAAGTAAATGAAAGTGGGTTTGTTACCCCCTTTTTAAGTTTGTAGATACTCAATGAATAATCCCTAAAAGTATGAGCGTCCAGCTCCTTCTGGAACTGATGCTGACTTATGTCAACTATATCCCTTTTTTTTAATATTTTTTAATATTTAATATAATACTTTAATATTTTCACTGCTACCGCCGGTAACAGCGGTAATACGCACTACACGTCCCTGGGGACAGTTCTACAATGCTGGCACAATACAGAAAGTCCGGGTGTAGTGCATCAGAGGAGCTCCCGGCGAAGTATAAGTTTACTTTATGGGTTATGTGGGCATTTTTTGTGGGTAGTGAGCTGAGCGGATAAACTCAGTACCTATACTAGAAAAATTGCACTTTCTTTATTTTAGCTTTCCGCGCCTGATAACTGTCCTCATTTGCATATGTGGACAAGTCATTTGATTTTCAGTTCTACAATCTGGTGGATACAAGGATCTACAGACCTTTTTTCAGCTGATACAGACTCCCTCTTGTTCGTATCTCGCTGCCGAATTTTCGGAGTTACTAGTTTCAATAGCGTATGGAATTCTGAATAGTACACTCTGAAGATTTTATTTTTTTTTGTAGCAACGGCGATCTTCTGTATGTAGTTCATTATTCACCATTGAAAATACGGTGCTTTACTGTGCATTATTAGGGCGAAGAATTCACTCCCTGACCAGCAGCTCCTCTTTTACTCTTTCTCTCTCGTTTTTTGGGGGGAAGGGAGGGCGGATTCTGTGTCAACAACGGAGCAGATATCACTACTACGGCTATTTCATCTTCTAAACTCATATTCTGAAATAGATAAACAATAATATTTACACTTACGACAGTTGATTGCAATGTGCGTAACACATTCTTCAAGTGTTTTTGTCTGTTTAATACACCGACCACGAGAGGCTCTGCTGGTAAAACCTACCTAGTTTTAAGGATCGTCTGAAACCCCTACATCACCTCAGGATAAAATAAATTGTATGGAAGTTTGAGTTAAACAACACTGTTAAGTTGCAGCCTGGATTGAGGCCATAGTTCAGATCTGTGTGAGACGGGGTAAGTTCAAAATATTTGTCCGTAATTGTTGCTTGTAAAGTCGTCTGGACAGCATGGAGCTAGCTGAGGAATGGAGAAATTTCAAGATCACCTTGAAACAAGATAAAATGGAAAGTAAGGAGATGCGTCCCTCCAACTTTCAGTGCATCCCCCTGGAATCATCTCGAAATTCCTACTCTTAAACACCAAAGTGAGAGACCAGTGCAAAGGTGGCCATTTTCCACTGGGCTCGCTCGGGCTCGCGCTCACTCGTCTCAGCTGGGCTCGCGCTCACTTCTCTCAACTGAGCTCGCACTCACTCGGGCTCGCTCTCATCTCTCTGGACTGGGCTCGCACTCACTCGCGCTCGCGCTCACCTGTCTCAGCTGGGCTCGCGCTCACTCGCGCTCGCGCTCACTTCTCTCAACTGAGCTCGCACTCACTCGGGCTCGCGTTCATCTCTCTGGACTTGGCTCGCACTCACTCGCGCTCGCGCTCACCTGTCTCAGCTGGGCTCGCGCTCACTTCTCTCAAATGAGCTCGCACTCACTCGGGCTCGCGCTCATCTCTCTCGACTGAGCTCGCACTCACTCGGGCTCGCGCTCATGTCTCTCGACTGGGGTCGCACTCACTCGCGCTCGCGATCACTTCTCCCAACTGGGCTTGCACTCACCCAGGCTCGCGCTCACTTGTCTCAACTGGACTTGCGATCAGTAGAACTCGCGATCACTTCTCCCAACTGGGCTCGCACTCACTCGGGCTCGCGCTCACTTCTCTCCAATAGGCTTGCGCTCACCCGGGCTCACGCTCACTTACCTTAATTGGGCTCGCGGGTATATGATGGGTATAAAAAGGTAATAAAATCTAGACTTTGACTAGCAGTAGGCCTAATTCAGTAGAAAATAGAGCTATTAATGCTATATATCAGTTGTCAGATATAAAAATAAAATAATAAAGATGTTGCAGGGTTTAATGCATTAAACGTGGGCGGACTTTGAGGAACTTGAAATAAAATGCTCCAGATATTTAAATCTGGGCTTTGACTACTAGTAGGCCTAGTTCCTCAATAGAAAATAGGCTATATGACTAACGTCACATAGGAGTTATCAGACATCAGAATAAAATATTAAGTGTTGCAGACTTCAAGTCTTAAGGCTGTCATCACACTTGCAGACCAATACTCATTAAATGAATCTCTTTCTTATTTAGTAAGATCAAAACAACTTATGAAAAAAAAATAAGCTTAGTGTTAGTAAATACGAAAGAAACTCGTTTGAGTGATTGTCTGCAAGCGCGACGGCAGCATTAAGAAGCAAAGCCTATCTGACAAGTAAACCTTACGTTTGGGTGAATCGAGTTGCTGACTGAGACACATATGAGAAAGTAGTACTAAATGTGGTCAGTATTTCAGTGAAGTTTTAGGTGCGAAGCTCCAGGGGTTTAGGAGATACAGCTACCAGAACATCACATGGAAGTACAGAATAGTCTTCATACAGTTGGAGGTAAAAGCTCTGTAAGACCTCTTGTAACGACAAAAGGTGAATAACAAATATATGGGTACATATTAGGACTAGGGGGAAGTCATATAGTAAGGGTATACCTGACGGCGGCCATCTTGAAATCCGCCATTTTGAATTAAGATTAAGTTTTTAAAATAGGAATAGGGTCATGTGATACATGATTTAAGGCGCAAATTTAATCAGAAGAACAATGGTGACATTAATTTTGATTTACGCGCAATTGCTAAAAAGTTACAGGGAAATTAAATATTGTTGCTGCATATGTATTAGTCCTTTACCCCACCTTGTAAATTTTGTGTTAATGATAATAATTAAATAAAAAGCAGATGGATAAATATTAGGTCTATGATAAGAGTTGCCTTGATGTCAGCCATGTTCAAATCCGCCATTTTGAATCAGACAAAAGTTTTAAACAAAACGCATAACATTGACACCTTATTAATAGCAATTTTTACCATAAATCCAACGGTATAACCATTTTTGCTTTATCATTAACCAGCATTTGTTATTGCATAAACAAGTTACTAATTTAAGGAAAAATGACCAAAGGAATTGAGTCATAATTGAACTTGGGTCTTTCTTCCACAAAAGTTCTCAATTAGTACAATCAATATGTAGTTCAGAAAAGAGTGCATGACTTGCACAAATGCTCTGCTCACAGTGAGCACACCTGACAAAAGCAATCGAGTTACACTTGACACATTTGTCGTTAACAATTCCGTCAAAGCAGTAGTCGTAAGGAGCGATCCATTAGTTTTGTGCTGGTTAATGATAAAGCAAAAATGGTTATACCGTTGGATTTATGGTAAAATTTGCTATTAATAAGGTGCCACTGTTATGCGTTTTGTTTAAAACTTGATACAAAACTGTTTTGTCTGATTCAAAATGGCGGATTTGAACATGGCCGACATCAAGGCAACTCTTATCATAGACCTAATATTTATCCATCTGCTTTTTATTTAATTATTATCATTAACACAAAATTTACAAGGTGGGGTAAAGGACTAATACATATGCAGCAACAATATTTAATTTCCCTGTAACTTTTTAGCAATTGCGCGTAAATCAAAATTAACGTCACCATTGTTCTTCTGATTAAATTTGCGCCTTAAATCATGTATCACATGACCCTATTCCTATTTTAAAAACTTAATCTTAATTCAAAATGGCGGATTTCAAGATGGCCGTCGTCAGGTATACCCTTACTATATGACTTCCCCCTAGTCCTAATATGTACCTATATATTTGTTATTCACCTTTTGTCGTTACAAGAGGTCTTACAGAGTTTTTACCTCCAACTGTATGAAGACTATTCTGTACTTCCATGTGATGTTCTGGTAGCTGTATCTCCTAAACCCCTGGAGCTTCGCACCTAAAACTTCACTGAAATACTGACCACATTTAGTACTACTTTCTCATATGTGTCTCAGTCAGCAACTCGATTCACCCAAACGTAAGGTTTACTTGTGAGTATGATGATTTCGTAAAATTAAAAAAAATCACCAGTCCTGTTAGCAAGAAAATTCTATTATGTAAGTACTCATGCCTTATCATGAAATTATTTTAATGCAGTTGATGAATTGTCAGGCTTATAAGAAAAATTTGGTTCGAAAATTTCCAGGGCCAAAATTAGGCTTATTGTCGCCCATGCTTCACACATTAAACTTGCAACATCCCTATTTTATTCTGATAGGCCTACCTGATAACTGCTATACGACATTAGTAGCTCTACTTTCTACCGAGTTATTTGGCCTATTTGTAATTGTAGTCAAAAGCTAGATTTTAGTATCCAGGGCATTTTATTACAAGTTCCTCAAGGTCTGCCCATGTTTAATACAACGCAACTCCGCAACGTCCTTATTTTATTTTTATACCTGATAGATAAGTCATATAAGATAGTAGCTCCATTTTCTGCTTAGGAAGTAACTAACACCTGAATTTCAATATTCGGTGAATTTTATTACAAGTCCTTCAAGGAAGCTTATGTTTGCTATCCGTGAGCTTTTGTCCATCACCAATCAGAAGAAAGATGCCGGGATTTACTTTTAATGTAGATCCAGAAGTGTTGTGGGTCTTCGGTTATATTATTTTCAGCATTAAAGATAAAATCATTATGTGCTATTGCTATTTCACGCTTCACTTCTCTACGTAGTCTGCAGTACTCGTTATAATGATATTGGTGATTAGTCGTTCCCCTCCTCTTAAGCCATTTTATGCGATGTTGCCATTTAAGTTTTATTTTTGTATTATACTGTTACTAAACCAGCAAGGGTACCTTTTTTGCGTTGGCCTTTTCATGGGAATGCACTTCTCAAATATGTCATAAATGTGACGCCGGATTCAAAATATGGTTACATTGCTCTTTATTGAAGGTATTGAAAAAGGCTATTTTGGATTAATGTGCATTTACAGGACGGTTTTCTCTTTTAGCTTATCATGAGTTGGTAACAGAGAACGGAACTACGCAAAACCTCGAAGGTGATTGTGGTTGTTTTACTGCGCAAAAAAGTCATAGGATGTTTACTTATGCTTGGTAACAGGATGAACTATTACAAATTTGTCAACGTGACCCCGCATTTGCGGAAATTTTGGTTAATAGTTAAGAATCTCTGGACAAGTCATAGATAGATGTGGATAATTCTGGAAATCCTGTTATTGAAATCTTCCGGCGGTAACAGTCACGCCATCCACGTGTGTGCTGGATCACACCATAATTTTGGGTGCGGTTACTTGCTAATAGCCAATCAGAATGCAAAGAGCAACAAGTTTCCATATTTGTGAATCTGATGACCAGGATGTGATGACTGATCAGAGGCTTGGGAATAGCCCTTGCAAAATAATAAAAAAGGGACCTCAAGGTCTAGATTATTACTCTTCGGACGGCAACGACGTAGTGACTAGGAGTATAGTAACTCAGACATTCGGGACTCTAGATTGCAAGGCGTAACAAGACTTCTATACAAGGTATGTACATGCACATTTGCTATTTTGAGTTCAAGTAATAATATGTCAGTCAGCACTGCAAAATGATTTATCAGCCGATAGTAAAACTCTCACGACTAAGACTAAAAGTCGCATACTCGTAATTCATTTTCCATCTTTGCTAACTCAAATACTTGAATGTCCAATCAGTTATTCAATTTTTGTTAATGTAGTCGAAAATCAATGAAGAGGCAGATATCAAAATACTTTTGTAAAATACCTAAATTAAATATTGTTGTATATTACCATTTTAGTTATGTAATAAACTTACTGTTTATAAATAATGTTGTCATTCCCCTAGATTAAACCACTTTTCCCATGAAAATCATGGTGTAATTTAAGTGTATTTCTTTGTGACATCCGCTACAGAATTAGCGTGAGCAGATCTCTACATTATGGTGGAATAAAACGAGCTAAATAATTAAAAAGAGTCTGCACATCGTCACAAATGGGGGCTCGTCCAAAGCTTTTCTTCCTTTTTTCATTTTTCGGGACGAAAAATTTTGTAGTGCTGCTATGACATCTTTCCTTTTCTATTTTGTGTCTTATGTTAGGTTTTGATATTATGTTCATAGTGCATGTTAATTTGAGTGAATTATGTAAATTGTTGCATTACTGCAATTGTGTTATTTTGGATTCTAATGGAAATTAATGATCTGATTATATTGCTCATAGTGAAATACCCCCCCATTATTTTTTGATAAAAAAAAATAGTGAAAACAGTAATTCGAAATGTCTTCCCATTGGTTCCCCTTTTTCAAACCTAAGAAATCTCCGCCGAAGTTTCATGCTTGGTATATTACAAAATCGGGTGAGGCAAATTGCAAATATTGTAGAAAATCTCTTGCTCAGAAAACTGCGCTCACGAAGACTTTGCGTTCCGAGTTATGTCCCATGGCAAAAGAAGCAACCGATTTGCCAGTGCAGCAGGCTAGTTTGCCAGTAGCTAGTTCGCCTACTTCTCTTGAACCGCGGATAAATCATCCCCAGCAGTATAGTTTACCAGATCCTGTGGATAAGCAACCGATAACGAAAACGCAGCGTTATAAGGAAAATTTAGTTAAGTTTGAAGAAACTTGTAATAAAATGTCATCCTTGACTCCTTTGGACAGTACACAATATAAACCAGTGGTCGCGAAACGGACAATTTTTCTTAAACCAGAACAACTGACTAACCCTTCTAATGAAGATGCAGTTAGTTCTTCCGAAGAATCCCCTGGTATTATGACGAGTGACTTTGAGTTCGATCCTAAGTTAGCGTCAACACCTTTAAAGAAAGAAGAACAGCGGCAAGTAGTTGCTTCAGAAGAAGTCAAGGATGAAGTTTATTTTCCATTTGACATACCGCCTCATGTGGGCGACCCCTTGAAAAGTAAACTCCCAGAAAATTCACCACCTGAATCAAGTAAATATGATTCAGAAGACGAAATTAAACAATTGGCAAAGAAGGAGCTCTATCTGGAAAAGACTGCACGTGACGTACTAACACCAAGTCCCTTCTCATATGACTCAGGTGAAGAACTCAAAGAGTTTATAAATGAAGAACCTTGTATTGAAAATCTAAGTTTTCTTAAATATCCGCAAATTGCTTCTCACCCTCCTCAAGTGAAATATTCCCCCACTGCCGATAACGCACTTGCACTTTTGTTATATAATAATATTAGGCAAGAAATTTTAGATAATCACCAAGTGAAGACTCCCTCAGAGGATTCATTACACTTGGACGAGAATAAGCCAATAGAAGTTAATACACCCCCTCCGAAAGAACCCGAAATAGAAAATAGGCAAAATCGTGATGAATCAAGTGCACAGGAAGAAACTGACGATCGAGTAGCCAGTGTACCGGTATTGAAATTGCCGAAATTTAAAGGAAGCCCTAAAGAATCTGTTACCAGATTCCTTGATGAATATCAGATCATATCTCGTGCCCTCAATTGGCTCGACCAGGAGCAATGTATATATCTAGCGGCCTGTCTCGAAAATTCGGCCCTTGATTGGTTCCTATGTCATAAGGATGCCATCCAACAGTTGCAGTTTCGAGAATTAAAGCAAATGATTTCTCGAGCATTTCCTGACGATTTATATAAAGGTCAGCTTGAACAAAAGTTAAAGAGAAAACGACTCCCTCCTCGTTTCCCTCCTGATAACTTCGCGTATACTTTAATACGAGACTGGAAGTTCGTAAGACCTGAAATGGGAGAGAGAGAATTGTTACGCCTATTGTATAAAGCGTTGCCTTCAAATTATGTCCAGGCCTTAGTATTAAAGGAAGTATCGACAATAGATCAAGCTATTCATGTGTTGCGTTTATTGTATTTAGCTGACATTTATAGTGAATCTCATCAGGAAATGAAGAGAAAATGTAGAGAATTAAGACTACATCATGTAAAACCTTATATGGGCGCTAAAAACAATTCGTTTGTTAAAAGAATGTGGACATATAGACGTGAAATCGGGAGAGATGGTAGGCCAATTGAAGTGAAAAGAGCTCGAACGAATTTGTGTGATCACAGATTGCCCACGATACCAATTCGAATTTTTAATAAAAAGGTAGACGCATTATTAGACAGTGGTTTGCAAGTCTCCGTTTTGGCTGAAGAAATGATCCCTCACAATTTTCCAATTGCTAAGCGAATGCGTGCCACTATTCGTTTGCGCACATTAGGGGATAAGTTAACTGAACCACTCCCAGTGGTTCGGTTAAGTTTCCAAGTTGGAACTTATGGTCGAAGATCGCGTCGTTTATGGTTAAATGTGGCATTAGTTAAACAGTCTCAATTAGACGAGAAAATGGTTCTAGGAATAGATTTCATTCAGCGTTATATGTATGGCATTGGGTTACAGTCCATTCTCATTAAAGGTAATCAAAGACATCCTAACATGAAGTTTTATGTTCAGTATTTGCCAAGTCGTAAGGAGCAAACAGTACTTAATTTATCACATGTTCAGTTTTACAACAAAAATGGTAACTCTAGGACGAATAGAAAAGTTGGTTCAACATCAGTATCACCTACGAACCTTGACGTGCCTCAAAGTATTTTAGAACTTCATGATTCAATCTCCCTTACTGAAGACGCACATTGTGAATCCCAACCTGAGGACGAATGTCCTATATTGAAAATCAATTGTATTGAGCAGCAAACATCCCGTAATTTGATCACAACTGCGGAGCGCTTGCGAATACCTGCTGGGAAAGTTGGTTTAGTGCAAGTTAGACCAAGTTATCCCATAACTGGAAATCATTATGTTGAACCAAATGATGTTTTGCATCGAACTTACTCATGCTTAATACCACCTACAATGTATGTAGAAGAAAATGGGTATGCTAAACTGCCTGTGTTTAACTTGAGTAAGAGGGACGTGACTATTCCAGATGCTCAAATCATAGGACGTTTGGAGAAATGTATTCCTACACCAGAGATAAGAGTGAACACGGTTAAAGCCAGCCCACTCTCCGCTGAGAAAGTCGAAAATTCGAAATCTAAATTACAACACGATGTTGGTAAAGAAATTGACATTTCCCCTGACCTTTCGTCTGAAGATCGAAAAAGGGTAGTAGATCTATTGAATGAATTTCAAGATATTATTGCGTGGACAATAAATGATATAACTGTAACACACGAATATGAGCATAGCATAGAATTAATTTCAAACATTCCTGTATCTTCACCACCCTATAGAGAGACATTAGAGACAAAAAGAGCCATGAAAGAAGAGATTGACAATTTGCTTAAACAAAACATCATCTCTAGTTGTCGGTCTTCATACGCATCACCAGTTATTTTAGTTAAGAAGAGAGATAATTCTAAGAAACTCATAGTGGACTATAGAAAATTGAACTCCGTCATATCTCCTGACAGTTACGCTCTTCCATCACTCAACGACCTAATAGATTTATTCACAAATATTCAATTCATAAGTTCAATAGACCTCAGATCTGGTTTTCTACAAATTCCCATAAAGGAAGAGGATAAATTGAAAACTGCATTCATTTGTAGTGCCGGTTTGTTTAATTTTAATGTGATCCCAAAAGGTCTCTCCACTTCCTCCGTAGCATTTCAAAGAATGATCGACAAAGTGTTTGCAGGGTTAAAATTCAATATTATGGCATGCTTCGTGGATGACTTGATTGTTTTTGGAAAATCTATAGACGAAAAGTTAGATAGACTTCGTAAAGTATTCACTCGTTTGCGAGAAGCCAATCTAAAATTAAATCCCTCAAAGTCTCACTTTATGTATGCTGAACTACCGATCTTAGGATTCATTGTAGGACGCGAAGGGGTTAAGATAGATCCTAAACGAGTCGAGGCTATCACTAACTTTCCCGAACCAAAAACAGTTCGTGATGTACGCAGTTTCGTTGGATTGGCTAGTTATAATCGAAGATTTATTAAAAACTTTTCAGTTATCGCGAAGCCCTTAATAGATTTGACTAAGCCTGATGTGATCTTTCAATTTGGAGATAAAGAACGTCAAGCCTTTAATATTTTAAAGGAGAAGCTCGTTACTGCCCCAGTATTAGCCATCTTTGATCCTGAAGCAGATGCTACCGAATTGTATGTAGATGCTTGTGAATACGGAATTGGCGCCGTATTAATGCAAATCAAGAATGGAGAGAAGAAACCGATTGCTTATTATAGCAGAAAAATCTCAGACCATGAAGCTAAGTCCTTAACGATCCCAGAAAAAGAGACCATGGCTTTGGTACAAGCCGTATTACACTTGCATGAATATCTAATAAGAGTGCCTCACTTCACTGCATTTACTGATAGTTGTTGTGTTTGTTATTTAAGGAACATGAAAAATCTAAAAGGCAAATATCTTCTTTGGTTAATCAGGTTGTAATCTTATAACTTCTCGATTAAAGCGATAAGAGGTAACCCCTCTAATCGACATTCGGACTGCATGTCCAGATATCCGACGCAAACCTTAAGTGTGGAAGAAAACGCCAATCGCGACGAAGGGCTGTGTATAAACATGATGAAAATTGACGCGACTGATGTAATCAAGGCACAGAAAGAAGACGAATATTTTGGTAGAATTCGTGATTTAGTGAAGTCTGATCCTACTAATAATGAGGCTCGTCCTTATGCATTAGTAGATGAGGTGTTATATCGTAAGTCTAATAATGATTTAAAACAATGTGTTCCTCGAAGTCTGGTTCCAGAGGTGCTATATGCTACACATACTTCGTGTCTAGAAGGTGGACATCTTGGAGAACGCAAAGTATTTTCTCGTGTCAATGAGCGATTTTATTGGCCTCGAATGGGATTCGATATCAAACAGTATATTAAGACATGTCGCGAATGTCAAGAACGTAAAGACTCAACCACTACACCATTAGGGTTGGATGTACCAATTAAACCACTAGCTCCTTTCCATACCTTAAATTTGGAAGTATTTGGCCCACTGCCCCCCTCTAATGGTTATAAGTATGTCATAATCGCTGTCGATATGTTTTCAAACTATGTAGTGGCACGACCATTAAGAACAATAACAGCCAAGAATGTTGCAAAGTTTTTATTGGAGGATATTATTTGTTATTTTGGTCCACCCCGCCATATATTGTCAGACCTTGGTTCTAAATTCCACACACAAGTAACTAGCGAAATTATGACTGTACTCGGTATACATCACAAGTTTAGTATTAATTACCATCATAGAATAAATTCACGAATGGAGAAATATGATCAAGCTTTGGTAAACTATTTGAAGAAATATATGTCTACTTCGCAGAAAGATTGGTCTCTATTTGTTAGAACTGCTTGTTACTCTTAT
The DNA here is from genome assembly GCF_964235325.1 of Thermobia domestica. Taxonomy (NCBI): domain Eukaryota; kingdom Metazoa; phylum Arthropoda; class Insecta; order Zygentoma; family Lepismatidae; genus Thermobia; species Thermobia domestica. Next base: position 159,580,797 of record NC_137471.1, read on the forward strand.
AATACTATAAAACACAAACACCATCCTTGTTCTCCTTTTGAATTGGTGTTTGGTAGAAACGCTGAATTAGGACTCGAACTCGAGACTCCATGCCGAACCCCGTATGGAAAACTCGTGAAAAAGAATCTTGATCGTATAAAGAAAATTAGCACAAAGGCCTTAACTAGTCAGCAGTAAAAACAAAAAGCCAAAATTGATAAGCGTAGGAAAGAACATACGTAAAAAAAAAAATGATTAGACCTCATTACAAATTTGGTAACTAAGCCGGGGTTATTTCCTAAATGTATGCAACGTGCATCATTAAGAAAGTTAATGTTGAACGAACGACGTTATTGTCCAAGTTCTCTAGTTTCAACCTGATCGAATTGTTCGATCATTTCATAGTTTAAAAAAAAAATGTTAAGTTATCGCGATAGGCGTAGGAACTTCTAACGTGAAATTCAATGTTGATGCAGGCTTTCTGAAAGAAATGTTATATTAATACCTAAATAAATAATTAAGTAAGTAAATGGGTACCCAATCAATTAAGTAAATATATTTATATGTATAGAAGGAATAAATAGAGAAAAGAGTAGTTTAGAGAAGTACAAAATGGTTTTAAATCCATATATGGTCGGAAACCCTGCTACAAAAAAAAAAAAAAAAAAAAAGAGAATAAGAAAAAAATTATATAAATATATACAACTAAGGAAACTTGATTCCTTGCGTAGGTATTATATTCCTGGTGTTGACAGCAGACCAAAGACAGACAGACAGACAGACAAAACAAAAAACACCAAGTGAAAAGAAAAGAGAGAAATAGAGAAAAAAAATTATTTAATTGTTAAAAGTAATACTTCCGTTAGAAGGATTGAAAATCGCATTAATGAAAGAGAATAAGAATTAAAAATAGGATACGCCTTCGTATTTTATAGGTCCAGATAGGCTTTTGCCTTCGCAGCCTCCTCTAAGCTTGGTGAACCATTGCCTTTTTGGCAAGACGGAATAAAACACCTTATGAACGTATTCGAATTAGGTATGCAGTTCTAGGAGCATGTAACAAACTAGAGTTAATTATGAGTACATATTACATATTACAAATGGTTTGAACCCCGTGTATTGGAAAATATCTTACTCTTAAGCCAGGTCGTGTATAAATAAAGTTGATTGACTAAAGTTGAATGGATCTGCTAAAGTTAAGTAGGTTTACGTGTCCTTTCTAGTGTTCCCTTGGAACTCAATAATGTGAAATACAGTCAACCCAAATTAAAATCAATCGACAGAGCGTACTGATAAATCATGGAGGACAATGATTCTATAATAATAGAGGCCGTGGTATAGGAGGTCATTATAATAATAGAGGCCAGCCGTGATAGACAGATTAACAATAAGGATAGAACTCTCAAAATGTAAGACTTATAGATAAAACTCAAAAATAAGCGAGCATTGGTATTCTTTTATCTTATTCATTGTATTTCCTTCAATTTTATTTTCTTTCCTTTTACTGTTTACATTTCTGCGCAGGTAATTAGTAGTTAGAAGAGATAGCTAAGGAAATAAAAATATATAAAAGGGACTTATATAATAATTTATATTCCCTTATATCATAAGATAACCAATCATGAATCACTGTGTGCTTCGTCCTCGTATAGCAGAAAGGTGTACGTTTCCATATTTCTATTAGTATTATTTTACTCTAAAGCATTAGATAATGAAGCAGTGAGAACAATGAAATTTTCATTTGAAAACAGAAACAGACAAGAAAAGAACATGAGCAACAATAATTTTAATTTTGTATAATCATGATTTGCTTCCTTTTACAGATAATGCCTCTATAAATTGTCATTGGTCGTAAGTAAGTATGTCTTGCTTTGTTTGTATTAATGCAATGCAGCATTATAGTATATTCTATAAAAAGGTATTATAGTTACATACATCATTGTATTGCAGATACTGCAGATGGATGACAATTCACAATTCACCGTTTGTTTGAGCACTATAGGTAGCCCCGAAATACCTGTGTACCCCTCCCTCTTTATTTTATTAGAAATGTAGGTATAGTACTCTGTTACGATGCAAGGACGCCTTCTTCCCCTTTCCTTTTTTTTATTTCCGGTTTATTTCCGGCCTGATCCAGCAACGTTCTGTACTTCTTTTTAAAGGTCTCTTTCTCTAAGCAAGTATATGTTTTGTAATATATTTCATACTTGTTAAAAAAAATATTGTGATATACTTCATAATTGTTAAATCAAACATTGTTCTTTTTTTTAACGATCTTACTTCATAACAATATTATCTGTTATTATGTAATAGTGTTTTCTTGAGTATTTTCCGTATTCCGGAAGTAAGTTATCTACTTCCTTGCTCAACTGTTATCAGCACACACTCTCAGCACAACAATCTTTATCTACAATTTGAATGCAATGAAGCGCAATACTTTAAAAAGAAGAAGGTTCTAAATTATAAAATCACCATTATTACTAATTGAGATTAATGCTCTATTATTGGAATTAGGTCAAGTTGAATGGTAACAGCCTTACTCAGAAAGTTTTCATGCAATAATAATAATAATAATAATAATAATAATAATAATAATAATAATAATAATAATAATAATAATAATAATAATAATAAAAGGGTAACTAAATTGTACCGTACATTAAAACAAATTAATAGTCATAAGCATTCTATAATCTGGAAACAATTATAAGATTAATAATTAATTAACATCTATTAATAGCCATAGTTCATTCATCATTGCTAATTACAAGGCAGTAGTCACTATAAATACCTTTTATTTTCCCAAGGGTGCATATTATGAAAACGTATTACTTTCAGACCACTAAATTCATGGTTTGGATTGGTCCTATTCTGCTGAGATCTCTATTTCAGCAGTACAGGAACTGCTTTCCACCTTACTCACACCAAATAGCAACTTATACTGCAAGGAAAATTAATAACATTAAATGGATTCTAAAGTTATTTAATCAAAGCTGAAAATTTAAAGAATTTGGGATGCTCTCGGATAGGAAGCCTTCCGTTCTCGAGTGAGCACGGAATTGCCTTTGATATTGTATTACAAAATGGAGGCTGATCCTTGTTCGCCCACTGCTCCATTTCGAACTCTGTTCAGGCGTTTGTCTTTAATCATGACTTTTAAATTATTATCTAATTGTCACCATTAAATTAGCTAAAAACAAAAAAAATATTATTGCATCACTGGCTAATAAGGAATATGTGCTCCACAGTAGCCTCTCCCAAAAAGGTTTCTGCGTACGAGTGCTCTTACTCTGACCGCTTTAGGTTGGATGAAGCGTCAGTCCTAAGAGTGATTTCCATTTCCTAGACAGTTTGACTCTTACCTGTGCTGACTATCTGAATATATCAAATGTTATTGAGTTATGCGCCTTACTACTCCTTATTAAGGTACTATTATGAACGTTATATTGCTTTGATTACAGATGAGCTTTGATTACAGATGATAATGTAGTTATGGTGATATTATTAGTACATAATTATATGTGTTGCGTAAGTTATGTTCAGGCTAGTGTTGATTATCTTTGTATTATTGATCAATATTGATTTACTGTTGTTTTATCATTAGAAGTGTAGAAGTAACGTTATATAATTGCTAGATTTATTTGAATATGTATATGTAATAGTTATTTAGTTAAATTGTTAGATTATTATATATTTTGCACATTGTCGATATATATATATTTTTGCACAAGATGCTATTAGCTTATGATGATTTTAAGCAAAGACCGAGTCATTATCATTCCTTATGTGTAATATATATATAGAGTGTTGACTTCGTTCACATATTTTATATAAGAACACTATGTTCAGTAATTTATAGGCTAACTTATTAATTAGTATATTACTCATATATCCCAATAGTATATTACTTATGGATACAGTTAGTACACATATAGATATAACTCCCTTGAGTGCACTACTAATTATAAAAAAAAATAAAAAAATAAAACAAAAACACTCAACAAAACCTTGCACATGAAACATGCATAAAACCTTTGCGTTGCATCTGTTATATAACTGATAATAAACTATGTTGTGATAATAAGAAAAGTGAAAAGGAAATCAAGCAAGTTATGTCAATACTACATATTACACTACTACATGCATTACATGTCATTACTCATGCTACATTCCCTCTAATTACTAATTCTACATATACTCCAGACTCCATGCATTCAAGTCTAGTTCCAATGTGTAGTTGTTAATTGGTGAAATTCTTCAGTCCTTTCACATCCACTTGCTGAGAGCATGCGAGGTGAATTAACAACATTCCCCCAGGGACACCCCTGCCTAACGGAGTTTAATTAAAATCACGCTAGAGTCAGGGTTGCCCCTAACGGAAGTTATTAGTAATCAACATAGTGCCATCAACCCCATTGCAGACTGTAAGGGTCCATCCACACACCAGACAGGGCATTACATCATGCAAACATCTATGGTATAGTTTAACTTTCTGCTACCGGTGTCCCCGAATAATTGGCGTAAATTGTCCTAAATTGTTCCGGAAGTATTTTGAGCGGCCAGTGAGTGTGTCTTCTTAAATGTCATTGAATGTTGATGAGTGCCTCTTTCCTCTTCAACGTGCATTCTAACCTTATATTCTAAGTTCTTACTCATTAGTGTTCTTATCTTAATAATTATGGTGGACAACACCGTGTGTTTTCTCGAGATTTTCCCGTTTCTTCCCACGTCCTTCATTTCATCATTTTCATTCCTTACTCATCGCCACCGTCTCCATTAACCTAACAGGCATAATCATGGGACGTAATTCAAGAAATTCACTATCTAATAAATTTTCATTATCTAAAATTATTTCATTATCTAATAAATTTTATCGCACTACTTTATATGGTACAACATGGTATTTAACAAAAGAAAATAAAGTAATTTCGTAATAATCTAGTTCCTTTCTATACAGATAAAAGCTTGTTTTGCCACAAGTTGTAAGTACAATCAAGTATTTAAAATGTATTCTCATTTCCAGCCGACGACAGACCCCTATTATCCCTTAATATAAATTCTATTATTAAAAGACACAGGTAGACTCTTGATTAGGTATTAAAATATTAAAATTCGTTAGTGGTGATTAATATTATTGTTATGTATTAATGATTTGGATTTCTTAATTAGAGTTTTTTTTTTGTTGTTATTTAGAGCTTAAAGGATTATGAATTAATATAATTTAAATTGTCTTTTCATGAGTAACTCTTGACTACGGCTCGAGAGGCACCTCGTTCAAAATTAACGGCCAGCACTGGAAGGGGATACTTCTAAAATTGGTTAAGTCTTCAGGCATTTGGAACAGCTATTGGACGGACAAGTGAATGACTGTGATCTTTACAAGGATAGTCCACCCTTCAAAAATAGTATTCCTGGAGCACCTGCAGTATCACTAATGTATTATTCGTGGTGGTCTATATGATGTTTGGTAGGACAAAGGAAAAGACATTCGAAAATGCCTATTTACTTACCTGGTTAACGAAACTTTCCTTTTCTTGTTCTCACTTTAGTACCTTCGTTTTTATATTAATTCTACAACATTTTTTTTTTACACTTAATCGTTTCCTTCACTCAAATAACTGCACTAAATACACTGTACACTGTACACCACCTACTAAATTCCTAAGACTGAATATTGAAGAACAATAGTATACTTCGATACGAATCGTTTCCCGACAACGCCCGAACGGATTTCCACTAATAAATCGCAGCCACCAATCGAATAACAGAAAACATATTTTCAACCCATATTAGGTGTTATGGGTTCGCTTGCTAACATTAGTAAGAATTAAAACGTTCCATCCCCATATTATTTTTTACTAGTATATCGATACCGCACATAAACAGCTTGAAGAATATAGTTTGTAGAATTCTGTAATACCCTATCTTGGTTTAAAACTCATACTCACAGATGGAAATATTGCTGCAACTTTCTTCGTTGCATTCACACAAGTTCCTATAATAGCATTTTAATGCGTAAGCAGGAAACCCCTATCAAGCATTGTGGTTATCCACGGCGTAGCTCATAATACTTGTTATCTAATATTTCCTCTGATGTAACTCGTCTATGCATGAAATTGTATTTTTTTTTAATTCTATGTATCTGTTCAATTGTCGTAATGTTAGTGAAATAGCCCCTGGAAACGTTGATTCCATGTTGATTCAAAATTATATTAAGGATACGATTTAGTTCCTGAATACAAGTACTCTGAGGTTCGATTCCCCCTCGTCACAGATCGACAATCTAAAATCCTCTCTCCTCACTCCAATTGGCTACTTAAAGTAAATAGTAGGAGAAAGGAGAGATGACTGCTTCTTAATCGAAAGGTTACAAAAACGACTATTGCCCCTGCTCCTCCTAAATCTAAGGTTGCAAATAACCGCCTATGGCAACATACTTTGATGCAGGCAAGAAATTAATAATATGTGAATGATTAAACTTCTTTAATTGGCTCAGTTCGGTATACAAAAAAAAAAAAAAAAAAAAAAAAAACATGACCAGGCGGAAGTAAAAACCACTAGGTGTGAAGGTCCCAAATCTAACTAAGTATTGGTTCGAATCTCCGAAGTTCCCGAATACTAAACAACAATCTTTTTCCTTCCTCGCTCCTTTTTAATACACTTGTAACCTCTTAAATGCACAGAAAGAGGAGAAAGGAAAGAGAAGAACTCACTCTTTATATTGGGTATAAAAGGAGAGTAATCATAACTAAATAGGGTCTAATGCCATGTAGACTCAAGGCGTACCAAAGGGCCAACTTCATTTTAAGTCTTTGTGTTTTGTCTGTTTTGTTAATTTTTCAAAATTGAAATATAAATTGCAATTCAAATCTATTGCCATAGCCCCCTTGACTCTACATGTTACATCAATAATAATAACTCTCTCACGTCCCTCATGGACAACTCAAGTCTGTAAATTTCTTATTGCAATCTACTTATGGAAATTGACTTTTAAATTATTATATTCCTGGTTCTTCACCTTCAATTGGGGTGACTATATTGTAAATATTCATTCATTCCTGTAAGCAACTGAATAAGGTTAATTGCCTTGTAAGGCAAAACAAACTCGTTATTTTGTTTATAGATTGTTAATGTCATTTAAATTGCTAAAGTAATCGATCTATTAGTCATTAATCTCTAATCAATTATTAATTCTTGATCAACAACTTCATAATCATGATATTGTTACTAACATCTATGAAAACAATGGAATAATGTTGAAATAAAATTAACTAACTGTGTTCCTGAATAGACAATACTAATTCATCTTTAATTGTGTATCGTTCAACCCTAATGAGACCCTATTTCGTTTAAATTGAACTAACATACATCTCACTAAGTTATACGTATTTAACGTACATAAAACCGTATACAGACTTAACAGTCCTAACAGAACTAAGTTTGAATCTAAGATAGCGTTATAACTGTATCGTTAGGACGATAATCCTGACAGTTCCTTGTTATTACTATTTAGTCTAATTTATTAATTATCGTTATTTTGCCCTATGCCCTATGCACAGAACAGTTCACATAAAATGTTAATGTTTATCGATTCACTGATTATTCTCAAATCAGTTGTAATGAATTTTGAAAGACATGGAACCTGTTAACTATACTGACCTTCCAGGGTATTAATAGATTATTGTACTATTCACTTTTGCTAATGACGCATGATTCAAAATATTATTGACTTTCAATATATGTGGTATTTCAGTTACGTAATTTCTTGTAAGGTTGCATATTCTACCTATTATTAACCTTATTAACGTATAATGTGGTAATTTCATTCAGTAACTTATACGAATGTAGCTAGCAAGTTATAACTGTTCTTTTTGTTCTATCTTTAACCTTAATGTAATAAGTCCGTCACATTCAATCACAGTAGCACGTTCAAACTTATTATCAACTCTTCATTACCTATGTAGTATTTTGTTCAGGACATTAATTGCAGTTGTAGAAATTCCAAATGTTTTCAACACAATGTTCCAAAAGTTGTTAACCTTTATTCTTAATATCATACTTCCTTAACTTAATACAGCAGCAATATGTTATAATAATGTGCCACTTCAATATGCTATATGATATGCCAATTTCTATGATTATTCACTTGATGCTTTTCATACTTAAGTATCCGTCTATTGAGTTATTTTAATGACACGGAAAATATCATTATCTTGCAAATGTTCTTTATTTTATTGTATAGAAAAGGTGAATTACGACTATGGCGACAACAAACTCCTATTAGTCAACTCATATTATGTGCATGGCATACAATTTACTTCTATATTTTGCAAAATCTCCATTTAATACGAAGGCTATTCGGAAAGTATGCTTACTTCAGCCCGCTTTAGCGCTCTCTTCTTGATGATTTTCGAGGACGAAAATTATGAAGCAGTGGGAATGTGACGCCGGATTCAAAATATGGTTACATTGCTCTTTATTGAAGGTATTGAAAAAGGCTATTTTGGATTAATGTGCATTTACAGGACGGTTTTCTCTTTTAGCTTATCATGAGTTGGTAACAGAGAACGGAACTACGCAAAACCTCGACGGTGATTGTGGTTGTTTTACTGCGCAAAAAAGTCATAGGATGTTTACTTATGCTTGGTAACAGGATGAACTATTACAAATTTGTCAACGTGACCCCGCATTTGCGGAAATTTTGGTTAATAGTTAAGAATCTCTGGACAAGTCATAGATAGATGTGGATAATTCTGGAAATCCTGTTATTGAAATCTTCCGGCGGTAACAGTCACGCCATCCACGTGTGTGCTGGATCACACCATAATTTTGGGTGCGGTTACTTGCTAATAGCCAATCAGAATGCAAAGAGCAACAAGTTTCCATATTTGTGAATCTGATGACCAGGATGTGATGACTGATCAGAGGCTTGGGAATAGCCCTTGCAAAATAATAAAAAAGGGACCTCAAGGTCTAGATTATTATTCTTCGGACGGCAACGACGTAGTGACTAGGAGTATAGTAACTCAGACATTCGGGACACTAGATTGCAAGGCGTAACAAGACTTCTATACAAGGTATGTACATGCACATTTGCTATTTTGATTTCAAGTAATAATATGTCAGTCAGCACTGCAAAATGATTTATCAGCCGATAGTAAAACTCTCACGACTAAGACTAAAAGTCGCATACTCGTAATTCATTTTCCATCTTTGCTAACTCAAATACTTGAATGTCCAATCAGTTATTCAATTTTTGTTAATGTAGTCGAAAATCAATGAAGAGGCAGATATCAAAATACTTTTGTAAAATACCTAAATTAAATATTGTTGTATATTACCATTTTAGTTATGTAATAAACTTACTTTTTATAAATAATGTTGTCATTCCCCTAGATTAAACCACTTTTCCCATGAAAATCATGGTGTAATTTAAGTATATTTCTTTGTGACATCCGCTACAGAATTAGCGTGAGCAGATCTCTACATTATGGTGGAATAAAACGAGCTAAATAATTAAAAAGAGTCTGCACATCGTCACATAAATTACTTTATAGAATTCTTCTACTGCTTTATTTGGATCCGTATATTCGTTTAAATATTGCCAATCTATTCTCGCTAACTCATTATAGAGATTATCATAATTTCCTTTCTTAAAATTGAAACCAAATATGTTTCTTTTGCTTTTTATTCTAGATGATTTAACATGCGGAAAGCTTATACAAATAGATGGGTGGTAATTATCTTCTTTAATTAATGGGTGTGGTTCTCTTATTACTGTTACATTGGAAAGATTACCTATTACTAAATCTAATGTTCTCCCTAAGCTATTTCTAACATTATTGAGTGATTCCATGTCATGATATAACATAAAATAATAGAGACTTTAGGATTTACTCGTTGACTGTATACAATCAAAGTTTGTTCCAGTTATTTCAGGCAAATTCATATCACCTACAAGGAGAATAGTGCTACCTATCGTACAATTACTTTCGATAAAATGAAAAAAAAATATTCGTATAATGATAAATGTGAGTTTGGTTCAAAATACACAACACAGATATAAAGCGGTTTGTAATTAACCATAGTTTTCACTAGAATGCCTTCTGGGTTCTGGTCAGTAACAGTCACCTGACTCACTTCCAGGTTCTGTACTGCCAGCAACACCCCCTTGCTTTACCACTTGTATTATAGTCCCTATCTTTACGATACACTAGGTATCTGTTATCGAAATACTCTGAATCAAAATAATCACAAGACACCAGGTCTCTGTTATTACTACGATATCATAATTGTTCAATGAAATGTTACTGGAAAACTCACATGCTTTGTTCCTAAGTGATCTCGCATTCATATAATACATTAGAAAATTATCATTTTTTGCGTTATCTACAACACACTTGCTGTCATTATTACATAACACATCACTGCACTCACTTTGAGAAGTCTTACCTTGTTGAAGGTCATTCTCCCTTGTTTGTCAAGGGATGTTTCTTCCTCTAGGGCGTGGTTGATCTCTGCCCCTTCGAGCTGCATTCATTGTTTGTCTCAAAGCTGGAAACTCTTCATCACTCACCCCCACAGGCTCTGCAGGTGACCACACAATACAAGAAGCACCTGCAACTGCTGAATTTTTTGAAGCGTCTCCATTGTTCACACTCACTGAACACACACCAACTGTATCACTTAGATTTTTGTCATCTGTGTTTCGTAGGTCCTCGATAGTATAAGATTTCCCATCAATATACAACTTATCGAGTTGCATTCGCACCCTTTGTCCGTGTGCCTTGGCTTGAACCCGGTATTCATTGAGTTCTCTTCTAATGGCTCTAATACTATAGGAAAAATCCTGACTTATATGCACAGGTGTCCCCTTGGCACGATATGCATTTTTCAGTATGGCCTCTTTCCTTTTGTAGTATGCAAATTTAACAATGATCGGTCTATTTTTTCCCTTATCCATTCTGTGAGCTCAGTCTATATCAAGCGGGTTCAGTTCTATTTGGAGTCTGTTTTTAATAAAGTCAAACAACATCAAAATCGAGTTGTAACCAAGGGTAAAAGTTGATCTGAAAAGGGTGCGGAACGCATGACGTCATGTCATCCCTTATGCCTATCTTTGTCCACTATATTTTTAGGAAGTGGAGGGACGCCATAGATATTTTTGGAAGTGGGAGATGACGTCCCCCGTGTTTTCCTTCACTTTTACTTCTGGTTGCAACAAACGACACGCCATCGTTTCAGGGTAGCTTTCGAAAAAATACTTTAATTCAAGGAGGTGTGTGTGTGTGGTTTTTTTTCGGATGTTGAATTGCTATCTTTTTATTTAATATCCCATTGACTTATATGAGGAAGTATTTTGCTTTTAAATAGACGAGATTTTACTCATTCAATTTTACTAATTTCTTCTTCTGGCCTATTTAAGGGTTCCTTGCTTTAAAAATATTCAATGTTATATTGTTTTAGTTTTTATTTATATACTGTATATTAAAATTACATAATACAGTGGTTAAATTTCGCAGAGAATACATTTAAAGATCTCAAGAAGAAGTAGTCAGTAAAATTAACTGGCTAAAATTCTTTGTTTCCTCATATAAATTAATGGGCTGAATAACCATTATGATGCAAGTTATCAACACTCTTAAGAGCTACTCTTGTTTATTGGGATTTAAAGAAGCTATAATTAAATAATACATAATTATTTCGCTCGACTTTTCTATGAACTCACAGCTTCATTAGTTGTTAGAAAATAAATTTCCTACTTCGCAAGGTCAAGTAGGTTCCTTATTCTATGATCTCGCACACACACACACACACACACACACACACACAAAGCTTGGGTCATGTAAGTTGTTACTAAAACAACAAAAACAAATACCTGCCTCAAATACCATCCTCTCATAATAGCCATGAAAAAGTCGGTTCTCTATCAAAAGGTGTTTGAAGCCCTCTGGACAATAAAATGACAGCTCAGACCTCAAGAATGTGATTTTTCATTTTGTAAAGTTGTTTAATTCTTCCTTTACAATTCTGCACATGGAATGAATTTCCTATCTTTTTTTTTTACTCTAAAGCAAATTAGTCCACGTGAGTGTGAAGTGAGCGCGGGCTCGCACTCAACTGAGCTCGCACTCACTCGGGCTCGCGCTCATCTCTCTGGACTGGGCTCGCACTCACTAATCTTATCTGGGCTCGCAATCACTCGGGCTCGCGCTCATCTCTCTCGACTGGGTTCGCACTCACTCGGGCTCGCGATCACTTCTCCCAGCTGGGCTCGCACTCACTCGCGCTCGCGATCACTTCTCCCAAGTGGGCTCGCGATCACTTCTCTGAACTGGGCTCGCGCTCATTTCTCTTAACTGGGCTCGCGATCACTCGGGCTCGCGATCACTTCTGTTAACTGAGCTCGCGATCACTGGGGCTCGCACTTACTTTTCTCGATTGGGTTCGCGCTCACTGGGGCTCGAGCTCACTAATCTCAAGTGGGCTCGGGCTCACTCGGGCTCACGCTCACTTATTTCATTGGGGCTCGAGCTCACTCGGGCTCGCGCTCATTTATTGAGCCCGAGCCCGGTTGAGCGTGAGTGCCGAGCTCACGAGCGTCGGGCTCGCGAGTTTGGAAACCTATGGACCAGTGACAGTGCGAAATTACGGAAAGTAACAATGTACTGAAGTTCAACCAGTAACCCACGTCTTCCGCACTCAGAGTGAAGATAATTTATTTATTTATTTATTTATTTAAAGAAGAAAATTAATATATTGAGCCAAGTGTTAAATTCAATTTTTATATTCAATTATTGAAATTAAAGTGCCAAAGTGTAATTTATCTTTCATTAGTGAAGATTCAATGTTACTGATTAAAATCCATAAAATATAATTACACGTATCCTTTCATCATAATTTATAAAAATTATCATTATGATTTAAATTCGTATATTACAGCTTAAGATAATCTAATTCATTTTTCTTTCCAGCATAAATAATTAATGCCCATGCAACGTAATTATTTTTGCATTATTAAATTATATTGACATTAGAGAGACAGTTGGAATTAGTCTTTATGTCGACTTCCCAGAATGTTCTGACCCGAACTTTAAACCGTACTATGCAATGGCTATATGCTAGGCTTTGGTAAACACTTCGAACTGCCATTAAAGCCTAAAGGAGACGTTCAGGATATAGACGATCGAATTCCGTGATATCATTAATACCTAAGCCCTCATACGAATTCACAGGGACTTGAACCGGATAGTCATAAAATGTCTTCCTAAGCAGGGACGTACAAGGATGGAACCATAATAAGTTGGAGCCAGCAGAAGAGTCAACTAAAATATGTAAAATGAAGATATCAAAGAATGGATTCCAATCAAGTAAGTACAGGGTGCGGCACCTAAAACCGGCCCGTAAAGTGAACACATAAAATGAAATGTAATGTATTGAATATGATTAACTACAACACATAAATGAAATGTAATGTATTGAATATGACTACTCACCTTCACAGCAGCCTTCACACCAGGTGCTGAATGTGTCCTCCGCCCACTTCAACACACATGTGAGCACGATTGAGGAGATTCATATATACCCTTGTCAGTTCTTGTGTTAATGCTATTGGTGACATCTTGGATCCTGGTCTTGAGTTCTTCAATTGTGTGTGGATTTGTTTCATGTACTCTTCCCTTTAACAGTCCCCATAAGTAAAATCACACGTGAACAAGTCTGGTGACCGAGGAGGCCACAAGACTTTGCTGATTGATGAGAAGATTCGTGTTTTGGTGTGCCATTTCCGGCACACGCGTTATTTGGCCCATATTCTTTGAGACGATAGTGAACAGTGACGTGTATATGGGAAACCTGGAGGAGTTTTATACACACTTGACCGAAGAGGAGCGTCAGTTGTGTTACTTTCAGCAGGAGGGTGCAACATGCCACACATCAGCTGCATCATTGTCCACATGAGATGTTTACACCTGAGAGGACAATCTGTAAAGGCTTGTGGCCTCCTCGGTCACCAGACTTGTCCACGTGTGACTTTTACTTATTGGGACTGTTAAAAGGAAGAGTATACGAAACAAATCCACACACAATTGAAGAACTCAAGACCAGGATCCAGGATGTCACCAATAGCATTACAACACAAGAACTGACAAGGGTATATATGAATCTCCTCAATCGTGCTCACAAGTGTGTTGAAGTCGGCGGAGGACACTTTCAGCACCTGGTGTGAAGGCTGCTGTGAAGGTGAGTAGTCATATTCAATACATTACATTTCATTTATGTGTTGTAGTTAATCATATTCAATACATTACATTTCATTTTATGTGTTCACTTTACGGGCCGGTTTTACGTGCCGCACCCTGTATATATATATATATATATATATACAGGGTGGGCCATTTTAATTAATCCACGGAAATATCTGAAAAATGATAAAACATAGAAGAAATGTTTGAAGTACACGTTATATATTGCTAAGGGGGAAAACCATTTCCGCCAAAAGTACCCCTTCCCACCCCCCGGAAATGGGGGTAACGGGGGGTAACTTTGAAATGTCAAATGGGAACATGGGTCGAGTAATACCTCGCTCGAAAGGTCTTGGAAAACTAAGTAACGCTGTACCAAAATTTGTTTCATATGGAGCACCAGTTTCAAAATGGCCGCCATGATATAGTTCGGAAACTCCAGTAGCCGTAGTATGAAAACCATGGGAGGTAAATGAATGGAACAAAATTGAAATACGTAAATATCATAGGGCATATCGAATGGTGTGGTCCCTGTGATCCCAGCGGCTTCCCTGAAGGGATCTTGTGAGTTAACTTCAAAATTTCAATGTCCGACCCGATAACGGTTCGGGCGTACGCTTGACCTACCCAATGCTGTTTGGAAGGCAGACTTCAGGGATAGAGAATTAGTGCATCAGTTAATGCGGATGGCCACAGTCAAGGGTGCCCATAAGGGGGGCAAGGGGGGCTATCGCCCCAGTAGAGTAAATTGTGCTTCAGAATATCGAAAACTCAATAGAATTTTTAGAATAGCTACAGCAAAATTTGAAACTATATTTGAAATGTCGCTTTTTATTGCCTTCCTTGGAAACCACAACATGGGCGCCCTTGGCCACAGTTACATTTTGATTAACTATTAGCACTCATGTCATATTGTGAGCTTGAGGGACGAAACAGTATGTACGTATATCCCGGAAATGCTTTCCGAATAACCAGCACGCATTGCATAAAAGTTTCTGAGGCGACGGAGATTAGCAAATTCACACGTTTGTAAGTTCCAGCAACTGCATTATTCGACAACTTCTTTCGTATAACGTTTCTTCTGTTTTCGCATCAAATCATACTTAGCCTTACAGATGTGCGTTACCATTCAAATAAAATTTCACCTTTTTTTAGTCACTACAGCGTCATCCTTACAAACAAATGCTTCAACCATACCATATCTATTTGTAAGGTAGCCTTAATTTGCGAATTAAAGTAGAGTTCTCATTTGAACTTTCACTGTTACTTTCCACCCCCACTCACATACAGAGCACAGGAAAAGATTATTTTGCAGGACTTGGATATCTCTTTATACATTATGGCAATTTTACTCTAACATCTTTACCTCTGTTGTATCATTCTCGAGCCTTGGAACGCCTCCGTGGTTTTCTTATTTAATTTTCGTTATTTTCATTTATCTCTACCCGTATTCATACTATGGGCACTAGACGTTTTCTTAGACACATTCACCATGTCTTGGCGATCATTTTGAAAACGGTGTCTCATGTCGAAAATATTCTTACAGAAGCTGTTTGATATTCATTTGTCTATGTAACATGATGTTACTCGCTTCAAGTTGCTATTTGAAATTTTCAAGTTGGCCCCGGATACCTTTCAGTTGGCCCTTGGAGTCACCCCCGACAACATCTCTCGATGTGCCTTACGTCAGTTACCTACTCCAGTTTTTCTTCTGTTGATTTATCTCCAATCGCTTTCATACTACGGATACTAAATCTTTTCTCTGACACTGATACTATGTTTCGGCGGCCTTTTGAGAACACTGCCATTTCACCTCAATCGTTTTCTCCTGCAAGATGTTTGATTTGGCAAGATTTATCGAACGAGGTACCACTCGACTCATGTTACTATTTGAAATCTTGAAGTTAGCCCCCAAGACCCCTTCAGGGAGGCCACTGGGATCACAGGGACCACACCATTCGATATGCCCTATGATATTTACGTATTTCAATTTGTTCCATTCATTTACCTCCCATGGTTTTCATACTACGGCTACTGGAGTTTCCGAACTATATCATGGCGGCCATTTTGAAACTGGTGCTCCATATGAAACAAATTTTGATACAGCGTTATTTAGTTTTCCAAGACCTTTCGAACGAGGTATTACTCGACCCATGTTCCCATTTGACATTTCAAAGTTACCCCCGTTACCCCCATTTCCGGGCGGTGGGAAGGGGTACTTTTGGCGGAAATGGTTTTCCCCCTTAGCAATATATAACGTGTACTTCAAACATTTCTTCTATGTTTTATCATTTTTCAGATATTTCCGTGGATTAATTAAAATGGCCCACCCTGTATATATATATATATATATATATATATATATATATATATATATATATATATATATATATATTGTATATTTTTATTGACAATTATCGTAATGTTGGGTTTCGAGCAGATATTTCTACCAATATCTAAACGGTAAAATACTATGTGAAACGTTTGTCGTGAGAGAACGCGAGCGTGAATATAAGTAATTACGGTTTATTTTTGCAACTGAAGGCCACAATGTTTTGCTTAAATTTCGCACTTTCTAGCTGTATTTTCGGTATTGTTTGATGTTTTAGGTAGGTTGGATTTGTTTACGTTAGGTTAGGATATTTGGATTTGGGGGACCAGAATTCTTTACTTAAAATTCGTAACGTTTTTCTTTATTTTCTGTGTTTTAATGGTTTAGGTTAGGTTAGTTCAGTGTTGGGGAAGTTACTTGTAAAAATGTAACGCGTTACAAGTTACTTTACTTTCTCTTAAAATGTAACGCGTTAGTAACGCGTTACTTGCCCCCAAAAAGTAACTGCTACTTTACTTCGAAAGTAACGCGTTAGTAGCGCGTTACTTTTAGGTCCGAAACTTTAAAAATGTAAAAAAATATGACCAATTTTCCGTGGGTACTACTATTACTACCGCTATTATTATTATTATTATTATTATTATTATTATTATTATTATTATTATTATTATTATTATTATTATTATTATTGCACGTTTTGAATCACTTTATGTAAATGCAAGGACAAATTTTTACTTGATATATGAACATTTTCATATAATGTAACATTGATAAAATGCCATACTGCGTTACTCGTAGGGATGGACACGGCGAGTTTTCTTTGACACTCGATTCGACTAGAAACAGATATCTTTGAGCTCGACCCGAGAACTCGAATCGAAAAATTTCCTCCAACTCGACTCGCATTGGGGTCGAGTTCCGAGTCGACTCGAGCCAAATCCGGTGTGTAGTTTCGAGTACATTCTTCAAGTATATTACATAGACAGTATAATTGTTATCAATTACACTACTACTAATACAACTTATATTATTATTATTATTATCATTATTATTATTATTATTATTATTATTATTAATTATAACAACACTGTATATAAAAAGAAAGATAGGCGGTTTGTATTTGAATACTAAAAAACTAGTTGATTGCCAACCTCGGTAGTCGTGAAGTCTAGGAGTCAAGGACATTGTTCACGAGCTTCTGAATTTGGATTGAGGGTCTAGGTTGAGTATTCGGGCTCGAGTCAAACACTGTTAAAAGTTATAGGGCACTGGCCAAATATCTTCAAAACTCTCGGCCAGGGTTTAGAATTGTCAACGACTCGAGCAGCTCGGCTCACAGCTCATTCACTATCGACTCGAACCGAGAAGTGAGCCGAGCCAACAGCTCACCCAACCGACTCGGCTAAAGCCCTCAGTTGAGCCGAACCGAGCAAATGGTTCATCCATACCAAGCCAGCTCGAGCCGATGGTTCACCCCAAGTGAGCCGGCTTGAGCCATATTTTCAGTTGAGCCGAACCGAGCTGAGCTTGTTATAAAAATCTCTTGTGGTCTCGTTATCGAGACGAGACGAGATGCGAGCAGTGTCCCCTCTCGTGAGCAACACTAAAAGTATTCCATGGCTTTCGTTTTGCAGTGTAATCAGGCCATGATTTCAAGACGACTTAAAACGAACGAGCCATTATCAAACTCGACTGGACTCGAAACTCGACGCGAAAAACTGAATCGGCTCGGAACTCGACTCGAGGATATTACCCTTGACTTGACTCGAAACTCGACTTGAATTCGAGTCGAGTCGAGTTTCAGCTTGACTCGTGTTCATCCCTATGCGTTAGAAAAAATGGTTGCTTATTATTATTCTGCTAAACTAATTATATAATAATAACAATGTTGTTATGTAAAATTAAAAATAAAGAAAATAGAGAAACATTACACTACTCTATAATCAACGGGACTCTAGGATAAGCAAACTGATCTGAAAGAACTCCAATATTACATACCATCAGCAAACTATTTTGTAGTAATAAAGTAGGTCTGCTCATCAAAACAGTTTATTCATATTAACCCCTTACTGTAAATCGTTAATTATGGCACCCTAGTTGTTGATAAATATTTTCCGCTGGGGCACTTCAGACACTTCTCTTTTAAATTCTGTCCACCCGAACAGTTTCGTTCTCCATCTTTATATATATAATAGACTACTTGTATCATTGCACTCCCAGTTCACTCACTGAATGTATTGATTTGGAGCTGTTAAAATCTTCTAGGTGCTTGCAATCAGTACACGTGATTTCCATAAGGCTGTCCTCATCTTCAAAAAACAGCAAGTGGCACTACGAACTTATGTGTTTCTCTGTGTGTCTGTGACTGTCGGTCACTGACATACATAGTTCATGCTCGATTGTTTCATTCTGAGAAATTCATTTACAGGAAAGACACATTTGTTTCCGAAAAAAAATACATATATTGTAGTTACTCATCCGAAATGTAACGCGAAAAAAGTAACGCAAACTAGGTACGTTACCTAAAAATTTGTAACGTGTTACCGTTACAGTTACTTTGGAAAAAATGTAACGCGTTACTAGGAAACGTTACTTAAAAAGTAACGCGTTACAAGTAACGCGTTACTTGCGTTACGTTACTTCCCAACACTGGGTTAGTTTAGTTTAGGTTGGGTTATGCTGTCTTAGTACGTGATAGTTACAGTAATGTAACATTGTGAGCGTGTGGACCCCCTCACTCCCATCCCATTTTAATTTTCCCAGTTACTCTTGGCTGAAGTGGAATAAGGCTCCATGGATTATACGTCGACGCAAACTTTATGTTAGTTTTACCTTTTTCAATGAGTTGGCAGTACTGTGAATGGTGACTTGTATCTTTTGTTCATTGCACAAAGGAATGAGACGCGGTTATTGAGGAAGAGTTTGTACGGAGTTTGGTATTGTCCTTGTTCGAGTGCGGTTCAAATTTTTCTGTTGTGCTAGTGCTACGAGTGCTGATCTTTTGACATTGTGTATTATATACCTTGGTGTCTTTTGTATCTGTGCCTTGTGTTCCCTTGTCAGTTTTTTGTGTAGTGTTCTTATCTATTATTTATTTCCTTGTTTTCCGCCTTGATGGCGGCAACATCCGACGGTTCTGAGCCTAACCAGGCCACTTTGACGACGACAACTTCTACTTCCTCTAATGCTATGGTGATCGATTCTACCGAAACTCATTCAACCTCTACACCTACTGTTTCTAATAATGTTTATGCTGCTCATCATTTGGGCCCTTATATTGTTCATGTTACGGATTCCGGCAGTATTGGTAGACAGCATCCTATGAAATTGGGTCGCTTATTACATACACATGGTGTTGCAGATGTCTTGGATTTAAAACAAGTAGGTCGTAGCTTACTTAAAGTTTATTTTCGTACTGGTTCTGCAGCGAACCAATTCCTTACAAATCCGTTATTACAGGCAAACAACTGGAAAGCATATGTGCCTAATTATCAAGTTTCCCGCAAGGGAGTTATCCGCAATGTGGACCCGTCTCTTAGTGAAGCCGATCTTCTGTCCCATATCAAAAGTTCCGCTAAAATCACGCATGTGAGGCGTATATTTCGTACCACTTCTTCTCCTGTTCCGAGTTCTCACCCTCCCTCTACAGCGGTCGAAGAGGCTCCATCCCCCACGATTCCTCCCCGTTCCCCGTCTTCACCCCCTTCTTCCTCTCCGAAAACGCCTACTGGCACAGTTGTTTTAACCTTCAATACCAATATTCTGCCCGACTCTTGTACTCTTTTTTACATGCGCCTTCCAGTGGCCACTTATATACCCCAACTGAAACAATGTTACAATGCTACTATTTTGGTCATTATTCACAAAATTGTAAAGGGCGCCCCCATTGCGCCAATTGTGGCTTAGAAGGGCATGCCTCATCTGTCTGCACAGCTCAACCTCACTGTCTCCATAGTTCTGGTGCGCATGTTGCCACATCCCGTACCTGTCCCGAACGGACCTTTCAAACCCAAATCAACCAGTTAATGGCCCTGGAAAACCTCTCTTTTCACGAAGCCAAACATCGCGTGCATACTACCTCACCCTCTTCTGTTCCTTCGCCTCAACCCCCTACACATTCCTCAACTTCTCCTCCCCCTCGCCGCACGTTATCCTTTGCAGATACTGCCAAACTACCTCCTCCCGTTTTTACCGTTGGATCTACTTCTCCTGATACACCCCGAAAGAAACGCTCTTTTGCTCATGTCCCTTCTAATCCTTCTAAGGATCGGGTCCAACCTGTTTCACGGCCTTCGTCACCCGCGCACACTTCTTTTAAATCAGATGTTACTCTACATTCACCTTTTCGAGTCTCCTCTTATTCTTATTCTTCTTCTACCAAATTGAGTGGTATTCAACCCCATTTCTCTAGTGCTCTTAAGACTATTCTTCAAGTTCTGGAAACACGTCCGACACAGTTTACTTCTCATGAATTGAATACCTGTTTACAAGTCCTTAAATCCCTACCTTCACTCTCACTATGCAACCCTTAACTGTATCCTTTCCCTCCATACTCCAGTGGAACTTGCGTAGTTGTACTCACAAGATTTATGCTCTCCAAAAACTCTGTTCCTACTTTCAACCTGATATTATATTCCTACAGGAAACATGGCTCAAAACTCATTCTCCCCGTCTCCTATCTAATTATCATTGGCTTCATGAAATTCGTGCTGATGGCTACGGCGGTAGTTCCATCGGAATCCGTAACTCGCTTCCGTATTTTCTTCTTCCCTCTCCCTTTAAACACTCCGAGATACATTGTCAGGCCATTCGAGTTGGCTCTGTCACCTTCATTAATATGTATGTACCTCCTCATCTTCACCTGTTAGCTTCTGATTGGACCTCTCTTTTTCAATCTTTACCCTCTCCGTGGTACCTTGGTGGAGACCTTAATTGTAATCATCCTTTCTGGGGGGCTACATTCGCTAATACGGCTGGTAATGAATTTTATGATGCTTACTTTCATTCTTCTTGTTATCTTCTAAATGATGGCACCCCTACTCGTATTCCCCGTCCTTCTGAATCTCCTTCTGCTCCTGATTTGTCTGTTTGCTCTCCTTCTCTCAGTCGACACCTCCGTTTGGAAGTCTTCGCTGACGCTTTCGGCAGTGATCATTTCCCACTTCTTATCCATGCCTCCTCCCCTCACCCTCCTCCTCCGTTTTTGTCATCGGCTTTCCCTCCCTCTCCTCCCTCCTTTACTCGCCTATCTACCTCTTTAGACTGGTCCCACTATCAATCCATCCTCCAACATTTACCATCTACACCGCCTTCTACCTCTTCCCACGATCAAGCAATCCATTTTCGCCATAAAATTGCTATAAGCACCCGTACATCACGCCTACACCCTTCTGTTACTCCTTCTCCTACTCGCCGTTCCGCTCCCCCGTGGTGGACCCCTGAATGTCAAAAATGGATAAATCACCGCTTCCATGCTCAGCAAACCTATCTCCGCACCCGCTCCACAGCTAATTTTCTTCTTTACCAACGTGCCCAAGCTCTTGCGAAACGTCATCTCCGCCTCTCTCGTCGATTAGCCTGGGGACGCTTCTGTTCTACCCTTACTTCCGGCACTAAACCCTCTAAACTTTGGTCCTTTTACCGCTCACTTAATCGTCCGATTCGTTCTCTTACATCTGGGATACATATTTCTTCCTCATGGGTTTTCCAATTTCATGTCCAATTAGCCCCGGCTACGACTATGTTACCTCCCATTTGGTTTTCTCCTTTCTTTCAAGATCCTACTGTTACGCCACTGGATTCACCCTTTTCTCTACGTGAATTAACCATAGCCCTTTTAAAACCCCAATCTACCGCTCCCGGTAAAGATGGCGTCTCGTTTAGTCACCTTCAACATCTGCCTCCTCCCCTTCTATCCGAGCTTTTACATCTATATAATACCGTCTGGACCACAGAACATATTCCTCCCCACTGGAAGGAATATGTCGTTCTTCCCATCTTAAAGCCAAATAAAACCCCTGGGGTAGCTAATCATTACCGTCCTATAGCTCTTTCTTCCTGTTTTTTAAAAGTTTTTGAGCATCTTCTCAAAAATCGACTGCAATGGTTTGTGGAACATCATAATCTACTGTCCCAATATCAGTTTGGATTTCGTGTGGGGCGCTGCACTTACGACTGTCTCACTACTTTGGTTTCTGATATCTGGTTGGCTTTCACTCAACGTAAATCCCTATTTGCAGTGTTTTTAGATCTTGAACGTGCCTACGAAACAGTTTCCTTTTATTCTCTTTTAGACGAACTCTGGCAACTAGGTCTTCCTCCTAAATTTATTCGTGTCATACATAATTTACTCATCAATCGTACTATTTACATCTGCATTGGTCATCAGTATACTTCTTCCAGACTTACTTCCCAAGGCCTTCCTCAAGGTTCTGTTTTAGCCCCCCTTTTATTCAATTTGTATATCGCCCGGCAGATCCGTCATCTTGGTACTACTGTTCGTGTTCTGTGCTTTGCAGATGATATTGTCGTGTATACTACAGCCTCCTCTCCTTCCATCGCCTCAAACCTTCTTACTACGCCTCTCACATCCTTTGCCCTCTGGTGTGATAAATATAATTTTTCAGTTAATTGAACTAAAACTCATCTTGTGGAATTTACCCGGAAACGTTCTACTCCCCCTCTCCAATTAGTCATCCGTGGAGTTTCTATACCTCAGGTCACATCTGTTAAATATTTGGGCATGTACTTGGATTCCTCTTTACGTTGGACTCCTCATTTTCGATACCTACAAACTAAAACTGACCGTTATACTCATCTTCTACGAATGATCAGTAATTCCCGTTGGAGTGTTGACATTCGTCACCTTCTTACCCTATTCCGCCAAGTTTACCTCCCTATGATTACCTATGGCCGTTTCCTCCTTTCCCCGAAACCTGTCAAACGTATTAAAACCATCCAATCCCTCCAATACCGCACCCTTTGTCGTTCCCTCTTACTCCCTCCCACTACTGCCGCCACAGCTCTCTTTACGGAAGCACGTGTTCCTCCCCTCATAATATATGTTAAATTCCTCAGTGATACCTTCTGTCTTTCTCGCTTCCCCAGTACCTCCACTGTTTTTCTACCCAAACTCCAATTATTGTCATACCTACATACCTCATCTCATCATCGTCCCTATCATTCCTCTCTTCCCTTTATTTATTACAGTTATACCGCTCTTTCCCCTCTCCTTCCCCTACTTTCCCGATCCCGGACTCCTTTGCCTTATTTGTATGAATATTTTCTTTCACCTTTAGATCTTAATATCGAACTTCCCCCTTACCCTCCCTCCTCGATTGGTCTCCGATACCCTAGCATTTATGTTTCTATTTTCCATTCCTGGCTTTCGCACTTCCCCTCCAACACCCACTATTTATATACAGATGGCTCTAAATCACGTGACTGTGTCGGTTCGGGTTTCTACGATTCTTTTCTCAATCAACATTTCAGTTACAAATTGCCCCCTTCTACTACTATCTTTCAAGCCGAAGCTTACTCTGTAGCTGCTGCCCTCCGCCATTGTCTGCACACTTCTTATGCTATAGTATGTCTCGTTACTGATTCCAAATCCCTTCTTTTAACATTGCAATCATACCCTTGGACTTCTACTGCTGACCGTATTATTTTAGAGATCAAATCGTTGGTAGCTTTACGTACCACTCATGGCTATTCTACTTTCTTTTTACTAGTGAAACGTCACGTGGGTGTCGTGGGCAATGAATCAGCGGACCGCGCTGCACGTGTTGGAAGTTTGTTTGGTCACCCGATTTCTCTCAAACTCACCCCCTCCACTTACAGCTCCCAGTCCCTCTCTCGTCATATACAGCGTTGGCAACATTATAACTCCCAAAGTCCTACAGCTACTTGGTATTGGCATCACCCGTCGCCCCTCACCTCCCCTCCATGGTTTCTTTCCACCTACCTCTCCACCTTTCAAATCCGTATCTTACTCCAACTCCGTCTTCATGTCGCACCTACTCCCGTTCGCCTCTATCGCCTACGTCAACGTCCCTCTCCCCGCTGTGACTGTGGGGTGGACCTCGGTACAGGTAATCATTTGGTTTTTTCATGTTCTCTTTGCTCTCTCTATCGTTCCCAGTTCTACTCTCTCTTGTATGCAACTTATGGTTTGGGACCTTTCGATTTGGATACCATTCTATTTACGGCGCCGATTTCTCTTCTCAATTTTTTTCTCTTTTACATCTCTGCCAATCGCATGTTTTCCTGTAGTTCATAATGCTCTCCCTTGACATCCGCTTATCTTTTTTTAACTTTTGAGAGTTTACCTCTCTGACCTCTTTGACTACATCTGTAAATTGCCACAAGGTCTTCCTCAAGACGGAGGCAACTCTGTGTGCCACATGTGGCGCAGTGTGAAGTGAAGTGAATGAGACGCGGTTGTGACTTTATAAAAAAATAGTGCCATTAAATCTAGTTTAATCGAAGAATACTTTTACTATTTTTAATACTTTAAATATATTACTCTAATGGTGAATACTTATAACACCTCTGATCTATATATTCCTTGTAAAGAACATTTCGTATAGATATTATTAAAATTTCTCTCTGTCATCGCAAGCGCAAGCATACAGACGCTAGATAGAGAAGGCGCGAGAACTACTGTGCGAATGGAAGCCATCAAAAAGAGAAGATGTGAACAACTTACTAAGGAAATCCATCGATAATTTGGTCATCGTTTATGTTATTGTGCTAAAATATGTATCAGTGTATTGTGGAACTCATGTTGTTTCATTACCTACGTCAGTTGAAGTGAATTTCAGCGAAAATGCATTGAAATAACCTAACTTATCCGAGATCAAGGAAAACCACGTTGTCTCAGTTCCCTGCAAATGTTGTTATTCAAGAACATAAACCAAATCTATTATTGAATTTTACTTATATTTGTGATAAAGTAATGTAGGTAAGACAAGGGATAAATTTACTTCTTGAATTGTTAATCAGTGGCACCATAAGTAAGTTCACGGTCGACTACCCTGCCGGACGATGGAAATTGGAGCTAGTCAAGAAAGCCTAAAATCCATTCAAAAATGGGAAGAAGAATCTAAAAGGATTGCCCTCCAAAAAATCAACTGACCCCCCTTTCTTCTTCTGGAATCTCCAAAATCGAAGTGTTCTGTGAATTAGTGTTCAGTGAGCAATATGTCCAAAGTAATCATGTCTCTTGTTACGCAATGAGCCGGCTTCGTCGACATAGCATATAATTTTGAGTTAATCTTTCAAAATTCTTTTTTTTATTTTTATTCTCCTATAAAAATTCATGGACTTAAATTTAATATGTTAAAATGATAAAAGGAAAATTTGAAATACAAAACTTCAAAAGGTATCAATAAAATTCACATTAATCAAAATACAGAAGTAGGTATGTATGTTACATGTATAATGTTTGTACTTAAGTAAAATCAATTTCATATATGTATTTTGTTTTCAGTTGTTTCATACCAGTTTCATACGCAAATCACTACAAGAACGGCAAGAATATTGTACTTGGTATTATAGAAATTGTGTGGATTCGAAGTGGGCGTGTCACTGAGGGTGGGTACGCGTATATATCAGCTTGGATCGAACCCATCTTGACTTGTGATCTGGTGCAATTCTTCCCACAATCTCTAACCACTACTATACAGAAAAGAGTTTCTCATTCCGTTCCATCCGTTAGACCACTATAAATGATAATCTTTAGTGCCCGAATGAAAGAATCTTACTCAGTTGGGTCACCAGATAGGCGTACCAGACAAGACACGAACCCTACCGGTCATAACATTAACTTCTGTGAATATGGAGGATTTTGTCTGATTTTGGCCCCACTGTTGCCAAATTATCCTTTAACCACCGTTAATGCACAGTATATTGAAATGAATTTTGAATGTTAGTGAAAGTATTCTATGTGTAAGTATGTTTTTCCACTATCCTCCTTTCTACTGACGCGTCTGCTCCCTACGCGCACATTCCCCCCTTCTGGTCGGCACCCGTAATGCGCTCCTGCCGAGACTCGGTTAGATATCATTTACGTTTTTAGTGGCCACCTAGCACAAATTGGTTCATGTGTTATGTACTTTTTTATGCCATATATCCACACAGTATTTATACTGAGCCCTCCTCAAACCAAAGTGCAAGTAGTAATGGCGCTTCTCATTTAGTGAATGCTGTGTTAAGGGAAATACAAATATGTAACCTAACCTGAAAATCAGCCACGAGGAATGTGTCAAAATTTGGTAGAACCGTCTGAATGAGTAGTCCTAATTCTACGATATATACTAACAATTGTAATGTGATATAATTTGTTTATTCTTCATTTGATATCGTGGAAATCTATTTTTAAATTTTATGTCCCGCGATTATGCCGTCTAGGCTGGAGAAGACTATGATTATGGGAAATGAACGAGAAGGGTGGAGTTAAGAAAGAGGAAGGGAGCGGAAGAACCTGAGAAAACCCACATACATAATGCTTGTCCACTATAAAGTATGAGCTGGGATCGAACCAAGGACCTTTGCCTTTAAGTGCATGCTCTATCACTGAGCCACAAGAGCCCTTGATATTATTTAACACGTGTACGGAGACTTACATTATAAGCATTGGTGTTAGCTCTTCCCTTAATATTTACTCAGTATTGTCTTGTTTCGAAAGGAAAAACTTTGTATAAAATTTTAAATTCTAATGACTAATTTTAGTAACTTTGGGAGTTGTGCTGTGAGTAACGATGTCTTATGTGTGCTGTAATAAAATAGTCCTTCAAAGGATTTCCCAGGAGGCAGGGATAACGAAGAATTATTCTGGTTTCTAATTTGTCCCTATGCTTATTTTTGGTTTTAAGCGTGGAAAGAATCCACACTTTTTTTTGCACTTTCATGAATACATAGAGCCATTCTGATGCAGGTAGTAATGCGTCTGACTACGAATTGGGTAGTCCTGGTTCAAATCCCGATCACAACTGATATTTTTTTCTATATGGTCCCATGCCTGGTGGTGCTAAAGTGCACATATCGTTCTGTCAAATTGAGCAAATGTTCTTGGTATTCTGGGATACTTCATGGTAACTGCGTTTGAGTGTGGAACAAATCCTCTAGCTCGTCTAGTGCAGTTGGTTACGGAAATATAGAACGCAACCTTCACTTTCTTCTTTATCGCACTCTTATGAATGCAAATATATCGACCTTACTTACTTAGGGGCAAGTGCAGTTTCCAGTTTCCTTCATAAGAGTTGGTACGGGTCCGGATGGAGGGTGGTTGCCACGAATTTTGAATTTATACATTTTTTTTTGTAAAATATTATTTTCAAGCTTGAAATTATGTAAAGCAAAGAGATAGTGATAATCGCTAAACATTCAAAGCTTGTAAGATATGTCTGTCAATATGTGTGCGTGTAAGGTAAAGACCTGTATGTCATAAAGAATGCTTACAATTGTAAAATAATCGATGAAATTTAGAGTATGCATATTTCTGTATTCCTCGTATATGGCTCTTCATAATATACCTAGATACTAAGATATCGTAAGACGGGGTTACTTTGCACAAAATATGAAAAGAGTTTCAGTCCTTTGTTGACAAACCATGAACAGTAAAGAGGAAGTTTCAACTGCCACCGTAAGATAGAACATCTAACTGTATTTTGGCTTTAACGTTGGTGGTTAACATTAGTTCTAATTAAAGGGAGAGTTCGTTGTTTTAGAGGCATGGAAAGCAGTCACTGTATAGGCCAACAAAATTTGAAAGGTATCACGTACAAGATTTTCCGTCAAAGTTAAATCATATTTGTAGAATACTAGTTTCTATAATGAGACTTTGATGCAACAGTTGAAATTGCAATGTGAAATGTTTTATGTCGTAAAAACAGTAAAACTGGAATAAGGCAGTTTCAGGCTCTAATCGGGGTTACTTTGCCCACGTCAAAAGTACACCTTGTCTCAAAAAGGTTGAGCGCATTCTTTATTGCTGTTTCGAGGCAAAAATTTTCTAAGTCCAATTTCGGGTATCTTCGGGAAAAAGTAAACCAGGTTCGAACCTCGAAGCTAACCTTTGCCATCGGGAAAAATCTTGCAGATGTGTTTTTCTTCTTTTAAATATAATAAGAGTTGTTACCAATTATATATAAAAAAAGGCAACATTGATTGAAATACTTAATGAAACAATATTTCGAAACTGTATTAATGCCAGCACATGCTTGTTTGTCATTTTGCTCTCCATACTTAATGGAATATTTAGATACGTAAACGAATCTTTCCATATGTAAAAGAATGGTGAAAGTTAAGACATAGAACATTATTCTCTCCTGAGTACTAAAATAAAAGTCAAAGTAGAACAAAAACATCGTTTGCAGTGGATATGAGTGTAATTACTATCTTAAATACCGCTATATATCGCTAGAAGTAGTGTTTGAGGAGCGCTTGTGTTAGCTCAGTGGTACGCCGTTGGATTTCAAATCGTAAGGTCGAGGGTTCGATTCCCATCTGAGTCAATGTTTTTTATGAAATGCTATTTTCCGCAATGCATGAAAAATTATATAAAATAATTACATTAAAATACGTCAGTTGTATATATATATATAACATATAATCATTGCAGAACAAAGTGATTATTATGTTTAAAATATAACAGGTGTTTACAGTACGTTGGTATTCTATGATATATGTGAATGTTAAATACAAATTAAGAAAATAATATCATCGCAATGAATAAATTATGTAGTGTATTTGTTTGGAGCTATTTGTCATCGGAAGTTACTTCTGAATTTTCTCATTACAGCAAGTGATTTACGCTTTCTGAAAGGTAAAGAGACTATTCGGGTATAAACAGAAATTATTATACTAACTCCAATCTTCGTTACAGACACAAAACCCCCGATCCCCAAAACTATGTAAACAGGAAATTTACGAACACGAAGTCATGTCTAAGAGACTTATTTATACTCGAGAAAGAAGGCAGAATAGAATTTATTTCCAAAGGATTTCAGTTCAATAATCTGTAAGGCTTTTGTATATGGATGTGGTCCCTTTCTCTCCGCCAATATATATAAAGTAAAAGCGATCGATATTACTGCCGAATCCATAGTTCTCGTTGTTGCAGAAATTAATAATTAAAACTCCGAAAGCGTTAAAGTCCAAATTTAACTCTCATCGTAAAGATCCTTTGTGGTTAAGCGTATAGCGTACACGCTTTCGGTGTGGGAGACCCAGATTCGGCCCCCAGCGAGAGCTCATGTAGTTCGCGTTAATTAGTAGGTCTACGTCTTATTTGGCCTCACTGCTGACGGGACGTTAAACTCAAAATCAATTCAATTGATTCAAAACCCATTATTATGGCGGGCGATAAAGGATGAAAAATAAAATGTCTCAAGTGACTGAGATTAGTGTCAAATCCATAGTTTGAGTTCATGACACTATTACAAACACAATGTCATTTAATGCCACGTTTTGGTATGAGTGACTTGCCTCCTGGATTTTGTATTTACAGGAGCAACATCGAAAGCATTGCTCACACAGCTCTAAATGTTTTGATGTATGTATACGTGTATATTCCAGCAAAACTCCAGAATGTCTGGAGCAACTTTTACCTAACATGGATGACATATTACTTTCAATCTAAGGAAAAAAAATATTGTGGAAATCAGATACCTCAAGGGATGGAAGTTGGGAAGAGTGACGTAAAAATAGTGTAAAATGACTGATTGTAAAGTGTTATCCATTGTTTTCTCGGTCGTTGAGATGAGTAGTGAGGCACTCAAATGCGATATATCCAAATTCATCCCCATCTTTACAGGATGAGGGGCTTGGAGATATGATTAATAAAATGTAAAAACTTACTTAAATATTTGTCGAAGTAATAGTTTTCTGGGGTCACGAAAGCATTTCTAATAACTTTGGAATGTAGTTTGTAACCACTTCAAGATGGGCTCTTTAATCATATCAATTTCTCACCTTAAGAAGAAATTAGCATCTCAACTAGTATATGAATGAAGCTAGCCTCCGCAATCGAGAAAAAATTGTGTAGATGTATGTTTTGTCTCTTAAATGATATACTAAATGTAAGATCAGAGATTGAGTTGGTCGGTGGGTCAAATGGGTCAAGATTTATGAGTGGGTCAGTGGATCGTATGTCAGCAATGCGTGACCCACTGCGAAACCCCATCACTGTGACTCACACTGACCCATTGACCCACCAACCCATTCTGCTCACTGCCTTCTAGATAGCATTTTCTGAACACTAGCAACTTTGTCTACGATTTACTTTCAAGACCTCCATTTTTCTTCTTTTTTCATTTGGTTGTAATGAAGAAAGAAGTTCAGGCTCTTTTGGATTTTGATATTTCCAGTTGTAACAATGGCAATAGGACTTACTGCTTGGCTCTTTAGATGCAGGCTATGAGTTTTTAAAGGAGCTAACTACTGGAAAAAATTGGTTTATTACAAATATAACCTCTTAAGTCAGTACAGAGGATGGCGTGGATAATGGATCAAACTTAATAACGATGTATTTTAGTGGATTGGAGTTGGTCACAATGGTTCAGAGTTGTTTATAGTTGGTGGTGGGTCAGAGTGGGTCATGGTGGGGGAATGGGTCACGTTGGGTGTTGAGTCATTGTGGGTCACTATGTGTTGTGGGTCAGTATGTTGTGGATTAAGGTTTCATTGACCCACACCATCTCTTATCAACATTGCACTAAAGAGGAGAGTTTCCGAAGGTGCGCGTCGGCGATTTTCTCAAATTTTGCACATAGATAGTACCCCACCAGAAAGCAATAAATCTCGAAACGGTTCACAGCACCATCTCACAGTACTCGAGATAGAGGGATTTGTTCGATTGGCTAAATTAAGACCTCAATAATTTATCCTTCTACAAGCGAGATTTTCTTCATCGTTTCCGTGGCGAAGTCAGAAGAATATGCGGGAAGTAAACTTAAGGTTGAAGGTTCGCGCCCACCTTGGGATACTTGCTTTTTCCCCTAGTGTTTTTTACACTCACCTGAATATGAACAAATCAAGCATATGGGCGATTTAACATATTTTGGGGGAGGAATTTGGTGGTTCGTTGGTGTTTCGTTGAGTCTCTGCCGCTGGTGGTATAATTTTCAAAACCGAAGTAGGGCCACCACGGATCGTAGCTGCGGGATCACCAACTTTTGGCGAAATGTCGTCAGTTGCGCATCGGTGGTCCACTGACGCTTACGACATGCGGCTTGTGTCTGAAAACTAAGAGAATAAACAAGCATGGTATCCATGAAGCCCGTTGACACTAATAAATTCTGAAACGATGAAACAGATGTCAACACCGGAAAACATGTATTTATAATTTCAAAGGTACCCCGTGTCGAGGAAAAAGATTTGCCCCAAGGTTCCCCGGTGGGTCTCAGGAGGGGTGCAACTCAAAATTTGAAAATGGCAAGGGGAATCAAGTAGTATGTCATTTAAAAGTATTACTAAAATTTAAAAAAATGGTAAGTCTCGAGTCTTTATGCTAACTTGTGCAAAATAGCGATCGTTCAAGATGATAATAAATCCTTCATTGAAAACTGCTTGACCACCTCTAGAAATGTGAAACTGTGAAACTACCCAGAAGAGGTAAACACTTGTCTTACCATGCAAAAGTATAATGCACCTAGGTAAAATAAGAAGCGACCCATTATGGGTTTATTACATCACTAATATTAAATTCTACGTTCCACGATTGTGTCTTTAAGCTAAAGAACAGGGTGATTGCGAATTATGAAATTAATGGTAGAATACAGAAGTGACCCACAACCAACTATGAACCACTCTGAACCATTGTGACCAACTTCAACCCACCAACGTAATCAATTCTGACCCATGATCCACGTCCTTCTCTCCATTGACTAAAGAGGTTACACTTGAAATAAAACAAGACTGAAATTTTCACTTATCGGAGTTTGAATTTCTACCGTCAATCGCTCAAGCACCGCTCTGTTACAATACCGGTGGATCTGACCTTTACGATATACAATGGCAAAGTGTTTCTCATCTTCCAAATTAAGATGAATTTAAAATTATCATATATAATTATTTCTTTCTTGGCTTACATATACATTTCAGTAGAAAACAGGTTGAAATTTGAAAGTATCAAATCAAGATAAAGTAGACCAACGTAAGAAGAAAAGAAAGAAAAACTAGTTTTCCATATAATTAAGCATGCCGTACTAATTTAAAATGCCCATGAAATTAAGCTTGGAATACAAATGTTATGTCTATTTTTCTCACAACTTTATGGTTTGATTGCCTTATGCTCTGAACGATCCATATATTAAACTCCAGCTTCAGCAATTATTATATTAGAAAGCAGTGGGTATAAAATGCAAAGGACTGTAGTTTTCATTCCACAATTAGTTTCTCAACTAATATCAATTGTTTTCGATAATTTTTACAAATAGACCCACTACCAATTTCCAATATATAGAAAATCCCCCCGCTAATAAAACACATTTTTAAAAATGCCAGGACACGTTCTGTTTATTTTTAGTAAAGAGTTATATACTGAATTTAAGCTCTCTAAGTTGAACGGCTTGTAAGATACTCAGTTTTTTGCAAACATTCGGACACCTACTCCCCACTAAGGAAATGTTTTATAATTAAAGTGATACGCGTACGATAACTTATCAGTTGGGATTTGGGCCTGATTATATACCAAATGTCATTTCATTTGACTTTGCAATTTGACCATGATAATTACACAGACATAGTTACTTTCAGTTTTTAATACTAGGTATAATAATTCATATATTACAGGTGATTCAAAATTTTTTTCAGCAGCTAGCTCCTCTAAAAGCTCGCAAGCTGTATCTCAAAATTGAACTCCTATTGCTCTTGCCACTCTTACAATTGCAAATATCAAAATCCAAAAATGCCTAAGCTTTTTTCATTAGAAATAAATGAAAAAATGGAGATATTGAAAGTAAAACGTAGACAAGCTCACCAGTGTTCAGAAGATGCTGTCTACAATGCGCTGAACAGAATGGGACGGTGGGTAGTTGAGGGTCGTTTCGTCCAAAGATATTTCGTCCAGAGACATTTAGTCCAAACACATTTGGTCCAGGGACATTTGGTCCAAAGGCAATTTCTCCAAAGAACATTTTGTTCAAAAGACAATTGGTCCAAAGGACATTTCGTCCAAAAGACATTTGGTCCAAAGGACATTGGTTTAAAGGACATTTCGTCCAAAAGCCAATTGGTCAAAAGGACATTTCGTCCAAAGGATTTTTGTCCAGAGACATTTAGTCCAAACACATTTGGTCCAGGGACATTTCATTCAAAGGACATTTCGTCCAAAACACTATTGGTCCAAAATATATTTGGTCCAAAGGACATTTCGTCCAAAAGACAATTGGTCCAAGGGTCATTTCGTCCAAGGATGTTTAGTTCAAACCACATTTCGTCCAAAGAACATTTGGTCCGGTAACGCTTGGGGGTCAAGGGTTTGCTTCTATTAGAAGAGTAAAAGTGATGCATATAACATTATGACTCACAAGTAATACCTCCCAAGTGTAACACTCCGATTTTGAAAAAAATAGGCAGGTAGATACTACACACAAAATAAACGAAATGAAATGAAATGAAATGAAATTTTGAGTTTTACGTCAAACGGTTATGCCGGTTAGGCTAAAGGAGACGGTGATAATGAGTAATGAATGAAATGGTGGAATGAAGAAAGTGGGAGGAAACGGGAGAACCCCGAGAAAACCCACGCACACGGTGTTTGTCCACCACAAAGTTCACTTGGCGGGAGCAGGGTTTGAACCCGAGACCCCTAGCACCAGAGGTGAACGCTCTACCACTGAGCCACCGTGGCCCCACAAAATAAACGAATACGTGTTTTTCTGCGGAAAAGTGGTTTTAGGGGGTCAAAAGCCCCTACTCACAATTTTGAAAGTTGACGCCCGAAAGGCAAGAAGAGGTGGACCGAAGTGAACGAAATTGTGCACAGATATTGCAGACGTAAAATGAGGAAATACGTGTTTCGTATTTTCCTGGGAAAAATGGTTCCATAGGGTACAGACCCTTCCAAACCTTTGATCACGAAATATCAAAAGTACTAATAACAGTATGTCAGATGTGTGTAAAAAACATGAAGAATTGCAACGAAACTTTGAGTAGGGACAATACGAAAAAAATTAATAAATACTTTTTTTATTTTCTGCGGAAGAACGGTTTTAGGGGGCAAAAGCCTCCATCCAAAAGTTTGAAACTTGAGGCCCGAAAGGTCACAAGAAATGAACCAAAGTGAATGAAATTGTGCATAGATATTGTAGACATAAAATGAGGGAATACTGGTTTCGTATTTTCCTGAAAGAAAGAAAAAGGTTTGGGTGGGACACAGACCCCTACAAAACTTTGATCGTGAAACATCAAAAGTACGAATAACAGTATGTCAGAAGTGCTTAAAGGACATGAAGAATTGGAACGACACATTGTGTAGGGAAAATACGCAAAAAATAAACGAATGCCAATTTATTTTCTGAGGAAAAACGGTTTTAAGGGACAAAATCCCCCACCCAAAATTTTGAAATTTGAGGCCTAAAAAGCAAGAAGAAGTGTACAGAATTGAATGAAACTGCACAGATATTGTAGACGTAAATTGAGGTAATGGGTTTCGTATTTTCCTTTTTAAAAAAACGGTTGCGTATATCACGGACCTTTTAAACTGTTGATTACGAAATGTCAAAAGTGCAAACAAGTATACGTCAGAGGTTTTTAAAGAGTATGGAGAATTGCAACGAAACCTCGTATAGGGACAATTCGCAAAACAATAAACGAAACGTGTTTTAATTTGTGCAGAAAACAGTTTTGGGGCCTAGGCCTCCTCCGAAAAAAAAGTAAATATTACCGTAATAGCGCAGGAAGTAGTGGACCAAAGCAAATGAAATTGTGGGTAGACATTTTAGAGACCCTATGTAAAATAAGGTCTTTCGTGTTTCTGAAGTATCCCTATCCGTTTTGCTTCAAATTTGGCACATCAACAGCAAAAGGAAATTAATCGACACGTGTTTTTTTATGCGGAAAAACATTGTAAGGGTTAAAGGTGCCTCCTGAAATGCTATAAAATACACTATACTGTTTGTGCTTGTTGTTGATCTGCCAAATTTGAAGAAATCAGATGGAGACACTTGTGAAACACGAAAGGCCTTATTTTACGTATCCAATATCTACATACAATTCATTCACTTCGGTCCATTTCTTCTTGGCTTTCAGGCTTCAACTTTCAAAAGTTTGGGTGGGAGTTTTTGCACCTTATAACCCTTTTTTCGCAGAAAATAAAAAAACCCGTGTTCATTTATTTTTTGCATATTGTCCATACACAAAGTTTCGTTGCAATTCTTCATGTAAATTTAGGCATTTCTGACATACTGTTACTAGCACTTTTGATATTTCATGAGCCAAGGTTTGGAGGGGTCCGCGCCCCACCCAACCATTCTTTCTAGGAAAACACGAAACCCGTATTCTCTCATTTTTCGTCTACAATATTTGTGCACGATTTCATTCACTTCGGTTCACCTCTTCTTGCCTTTCGGTCGACAACTTTCAAAATTTTGGGTGGGGGCTTTTGCCCTCTAAAACCGTTTTTCCGCAGAAAATAAAAAAAAAGTATTCACTTATTTTATGTGTAGTATCTGCCTGCCAAATTTTTATCAAAATTGGAGTGTTACACTTGGGAAGTGTTACTTGTGTAGCTTCTTATTTCTAAAGGAAATTTTGAAATAGAGATTTATTCCTCAATTTTCTTTTCGATAAAACAAATATATGTTGAGATATTCAGAAAAAACGTAAACGCCTGAAAACTAAATGGCCACCTTTCTTTGCTTTCATTAATAATTTTACAAAAATACAGTTTTAGCTTCGCAGAAATACAGTTGTAGCTTCGTTAGTTAAGGAATTCACCTCCCAAAATGATAAACAACCCTTTGAAGAGCATACATCCTCTTCATTTGCGGACAACATTGCCTCCGCATGGTCATGTGAATCTTGTATTTGGTTTGAGACTTTGCAATGGATATCTTAAATGTACTGTGCTGTACCGAGAAAATTAATATGAAAGCAAAAGTATATACTATATTTGCATAAGGATTAACACTGAAATAAAAATACAAGACAAGTTAACAATTCTGGTTTGTCATACAACTCACTAATTATGTAGAAACGTCTGCCGAAGTTACACACTATCAATAGTCTACGAATAGAAACCAGACTTGTGGTTAACCTGAAAAGATACGTATATTCTACACGAAATGTTCCAACTTTCAACTTATATTTGTCAATCACTTTTCACAATGTTGCAGCCAATAATGTGACTGTTTAAGAGTATTATCTTTGGACACTAAGAATATATTTCACACATGTGTATTTTTCTATTCTCACAAGGAAGGGTCACGCAGTGGCTCCGCTGAGATCCGAACGAGACAATTGTGTTCGCATTTGTTGAGTCATAACTAGATGAATCCCAAAGTTATACGTGCCACCGGGCGGAATATCGTGAGTTACAACATATTTTGTAATGTAAGATCTACAGAAAAATTACGTGGTAGTATAGTTTGGACCGAGTCATTTGTTCAGAAGTGGTTGGGTAAGTGGTAAACTCGGCCAACACGTATCCCATCATTTCCAACGGCAAACTTTTTGGAGTAAAAAAAATTTGTACCAGGGTCCCCCACAGGGTCCCAGAAGGGGCCCAACAATAAATTTTCAAATGGCAAGGGGTGTTAAGTGGCACATCATTTGAAAGCTGTTGTAAAATGAAAGAAAATGCAGCAAGTTTCGAATCTCTACAACAACCATGTGCAAAATGGCAACGGGTCAAAGTGTAAACAAAAACTTAATTGAAAAGTTCATTATCACCCCTATAAATCGGAAACGGTGAGACAAATGTGAAAACAGGAAAGGAAGTGTGGCATTATTTTCAAAGTAAAACGATTTAAGTGAAAACGTCTTGTTCCAGAGTCCTTACATGTGATTCAACTAAAAAGTTTCAAATGACATGAGAGGTAGGACATCGTTTGAAAGTTCTTGTTAAGTGAAAGAAAATGGAGCAAGTCTCGACTTTCTAAGACAACGCTGTCCAAAATTGCGGCGAGTCAAAATGTAAACAAAAGCTTAATTGAAAATCTATGGCCACCTTGAATTTAAAATGGCAGCTTAAAACCTATATCGAAAGGATATGCATACCAAACTGCTGAAGCTACGAAAACAAATTTGGCATTAATGTTGATTAGTAAGTGACTAAAATATGCAAAATGTTCAAAAACGCGACATCTTGAGTTCAAAATGCCGCACTATGTATCGAACGCATATCCAGCTCACACCACTGGTACTGGAGAAGCGAACGTTTAAGATTAATTGTAGATATCCACAAAATATCAAAGAGTATAATCTGTAATCCAATATGGCCGCCAGCGCGAAAAAATGAGTTTGTATATAAATATATTATTTCTTGGAATACTGTGACCAAACAAACAAAGTTTGACGCAGCTTGATGTACTGAAATGACTTACACATGTTTGGTGCTACTCGCCAATCTTGCAAATGATTTTTTTTTGTATATTTTGTATTACTTGAAGTAATGCGATCAAACCAACGAATGACATACAAATGTAACCATCACGATTACGTTACAATAGAGCCCCCAAAATACTGGTGCGATTGCGAAGGTTGGCTTAATATCATAATTGTAATGGTAATTTCTTCTTAAGGGGAGAAATTGATATGATTAAAAAGCCCATCTTGACGTGGGTACAAATTACCTTCCAAAGTTATTAGAAACGCTTTCTCACCCCGAAAACTATGAATTCGACAAATATTTAAGTAATTTTTGAGATTTTATTTTTAGCTCTCCAAGGCCATCACTATCCATCTCAACGACCGAGAAAATTATGGATAAAACACTAAGATCAGTAATTTTACATTATTTTTATATGTCACACCTCCCAACTTCCATAACTTCATACTAGTAGAATATTTTCTTCTTAGATTGAAAGTAATATGTCCCCCAAGTTTTTTAAAGGTTGTCCCAGACATTCAAGAAATACGCTCTCCTTATTAGATGTGCTGGGGGATCTTACTCCTACTGGAAGTTGAATTTAAACTTAAAGGTCATCAGAACTGCTCCCAATGAACTTGGCGACCACGAAAGATATGGGTTGTATACTAACATTGGTTATTTTCAATTATTTCTACATGTCACAAATTTCACAAACTCCTTCATTGTGTTAATGAGGGCTTAACTTACATGGCATTTGAAGTTCCACTCTTTACCTAAGAGACTCCCAAAATTATAGATTCGACACTAATGTAGATCTTTTTTTTTATAATTTTGATGTCAGACCCTTTCATTCCTCCTAGGACAGCAAACGGATACTGCCACCGCTAGGACTAAATTTGGTCTTAAATGGCATTAAAATTTCTACCAATTAATTTAGCGAACAGTGCTGCATTTAGAAGCTCGGCGTCCCTACGCACTTTTGCTCTCGGCGCCCCCAATAACTACACATTTCTCCGTCCCTTGATCCCTAACTTACAAATAAAACTTAATTCGAATATGCTTAATTAGTGAATTTATTGCAGTTAAATACCACTCACTAGATGCTACAGCTACAATTACGTAACAAAAAATAAATGGGAAATATGTTCTGAATTATTTTCAGATTTCTTACGCTATCATTAAATATATTAGAATAGTAAAAGAGGATTGCTCATGAAATAGTATATTTGCTCTCGATTTTTTTAACTTTTTCATACAAAAAAAAAATAAAATAAAATTCTAACTTGGCGCTCTTCAAATATGTTGCCATCTAGGCACGGGCCTAGTAGGACTAATGGGAAATGCGGCACTGAAAACTTACGCTTCGACTCTAATATTGGTTGATTTTGATATTTTTTGTCGCTACGTAACCACCCTGGGTGCTAATGGGAGCTTAATTGGACTTGAATTGAAAGTAGAACTGTTTACTTAAGCGACCACGAAACTATGGATTCGATACTAATATCGATCCTTTTCTAGCATTTTTGATATGTATCCCGACAGTACTATTTTCCAGATTGTAAGAAATATGGTTAAAATTGCTCTAGACATATCAGAATTATGTCGAAACACACACATAATCCACTTTCATATATATAAATACAGAGTGAGTGAGCGAGAAAGTGAGAGAGAGCGACCTAAGGCATCACCACTTCCACATTGCAAATGCATATATCAGGTATTGAATTGAAAATCTATGTAAAGACCTTCTGCTGTGTAAAGACCTTCATAAGGACAATTCCAGTCTGCTCACGTGACCTTTGGGGTTCATGAATTTCTTGCGAGCGTTCCGACTTTGGATTCTCTGTTTATACCCTCTTTTTATGCCTCGGATAATTTTTAAAGAATATCAATGGCATGCTGTAATACGAATGTTCAGAAGTATCCTCTATATGACAAATAGCTGCAAATAAATACACTACATAATTTATTTATTGCGATGATATTATTTTCTTAATTTGTATTTAATATTCACATATATCATAGAATACCAACGTACTGTGAACACCTGTTATATTTTAAACATAATAATCACTATGTTCTGCAATGATTATATGTTATATATATATACAACTGACGTATTTTAATGTAATTATTTTATATATTTTTTCATGCATTGCGGAAAATAGCATTTCAAAAAAACATTGACTCAGATGGGAATCGAACCCACGACCTTACGATTTGAAATTCAACGGCGTACCACTGAGCTAACACAAGCGTTCCTCAAATAATACTTCTAGCGATATTAGCGGTATTTAAGATAGTAATTACATTCATATCCACTGCAAACGCTGTTTTTGTTCTATTTTGACTTTTATTTTAGTACTCAGGAGAGAATAATGTTCTATGTCTTAACTTTCACCATTCTTTTACATATGGAAAGATTCGTTTACGTATCTAAATATTCCATTAAGTATGGAGAGCAAAATGACAAACAAGCATGTGCTGGCATTAATACAGTTTCGAAATATTGTTTCATTAAGTATTTCAATCAATGTTGCTTTTTTATATATAATTGGTAACAAGTCTTATTATATTTAAAAGAAGAAAAACACATCTGCAAGATTTTTCCCGATTGCAAAGGTTGGCTTCGAGGTTCAAACCTGGTTTACTTTTTCCCGAAGATACCCGAAGTTGGACTTAGAAAATTTTTGCCTCGAAACAGCAATAAAGAATGCGCTCAACCTTTTTGAGACAAGGTGTACATCTTATACTGCTTGTAGACGATTCAAGAAAGCTTGAACAGGAGCCTTGTTCAAGACTATTTGATGAAAAAAAACGTCAGCACTGACGTAATTTTTGTCTTGAATTGAATAGTTTCGTTCAAGTGATTTCGTGACTGTCCTGTTCTAAACAATCCATTTCAAGAGCATTCTAAAGTCAATCAGCGCTCGAATTGAGTGCAGGAAAATACAAAACAATTATGATGGCGTCGTGAGACATACCGGCAATTGTTCAATAAATATATTTTTATTACTTTTTTCCATAATTATCTAATGTTCAAAAGTGTGTTTATGATAATAAAGAAAGGCTAATATCTGGGCTGGAAGATATTGTTAGTACTTTTCTTCATAATATATACGATTTATGTAGCTACAGTGCTTGCATGCCCATAATTATTGTTAAATTTTGAGGCAATGATAGGTATAAGTATTAATTTTAGGACTTAATATACCCCTACAAGAATATCGGGTGTAGATTAAGAAAGAAGAGTTCATTAAATGAAAATATATATATTCTAATTTTCTTGCTTTAATAAGACGTTTTCTACGGTTATTAATCTGGGAAAATAAAAAAATAATTCCGTAGAGATTGATGTTATGCTTGCAAACTAGGACCCTGGAAACTATTACATGTTGTCCTATTATAAAACGTGCAATTATTTTATTACGGAATTCACACACAGTATTTCAGAAATTATTTCTTAAAGTAGGAGTTGCCTTCATGCGTGCAGGTTAATTTTACGATGACTTTCCCGTAAGTTACAATGGGTATTCAGACACATGCCGCATATACGAAGTTAAAAATAAAATTAGAATCGAGAATGCTACTTTACAGTGTCAGGGCAGGAACATAGAAAGGTGCCCACGCGAGAGTACGTCTCTCGGGAGCAGGCGCGTCATCGACGGAGGTTATAGTGCAAGAAACTTAAGAATACGAATAGTACAAAAAACGCTTGACATCATATTCACTCATTTGAACTCAACTATAGTCCTTGTAATGTTTTGATGCTGTTAACATTAAACTTCCAAACATAAAATACTTGTTTCCTACATTATACAGGCATGTTCCGTCAGTGGAAATTATTATCCTCTTTCATACGCACTCACATATTTTGACAGTAAAATTACTACTTGCTTGACTAGTTATTCTTAACCAGGGCTAAATATGGGATAGATTTGTGAATGTGCCTGATGCAGATATGGGTGGTAAGTCCATTGGCTGAAAAATAATATATTATCATTGGTTCGTTTGGTTTTCTACGTGTTCAGCCTTTTTAAAAAAAAACGGTCTAAGATGCCGTAGCATAAATAAAATCAATAGGTTGTCATTGCCTCGTGATACAATTTTGGGAAACAGTTCGATTTTTCATTTGAGTGTGATTCTGCCTTGAGTGGCCATTTGAAGAATCAGATTTTTGAAAAGCTTAGTACAGGGACATTATATCTAAGAGTACTTTACTCATTTAACTTAATCTAACCTAAATCGCATTTAATGTAAAAGGCGCAAAATATTTCGAGAAAGTTCGAAAGGGGTCATAATCATAATCATAATTAAAATTTATTGCATCCGTTCATCGCCATACACCGAAATTGGACATATCATTTATATATGTGCCAGTATACATAAACATACATACCGTATTCTCGCGTGTATAAGCCGAACTCATGTATAAGCCGTACCCTTAAAATTTAACTTTACTTCCGTTAAAAAAATCTTTTGTTCGTTTACCGGTAATTATTCATTCAAATCAACAATAGTGGTATTTGAGTTAACGTGTTTGTTCCTATATTGAATTGTTGTTTCGTCTGATTGTGGCTTTGTGGATTTGTTTTCTATACGTGTTTCGTGTGATATACTTTAAATACCGTACAACAAACGCAAAAAATTAATACCGTAATTTTCTTTAAGCCATTTTAAATCATTCGCGTGTATAAGCCGCACCCTACATTTTCGTTTGCTTTTTCGTGAAAAATGTGCGGCTTATACACATGGTTTCACTAATTTACTTACTATATATTTAATTTTACGTATACGAATTATTTTCTACATATTCTTCAACAGAGTAAAAGCAATGTTCTATTAAGTACCTTTTAAGTTTGGATCTAAAGCTATTGACCGAGACCTGATTTTTATACATGATGGAAGTAGATTGTATAATAGAGTACCTTTGTGCGTAACTGATTTATTGTATATATTTGTCCTATGTGCATTAGGGTGCATCGAATTTCCACTTTTTTTGAAATCAGCTTACCCTTAGTGATATTTTTTTGCGAAATGGCCTGCATATAACGTGTGAAAAATTGCAAGTCGATTGGTCAATATCTTTAGGTGCCACCAAGGGCCAAAAGTTTTAAAATTTTGTTAAAAAATAAATGTTATTTTAAAAAATGTAAAATATCTAGTTTTATGAAATATGGTTATCCTATGTGGTTTTGTTTCTGTAAAAGGTCAATATTTTACGTGAAAAAAATTTCAGCTTGATGAGTCAAGTCATTCAGGTGCCACCAGTGCCTTAAAATATGGACAAATGTGTCCCTACTTTTTCATTTTTTAAAATTAAGTTGCATTGTTTGTGATTCATCTGGATCGTTAATTAGATAAGAAAGATTTTGTTTTACATCTGCAGCTATTTGCTTATTTCCAAACATTAATGATGGAAATAACCCAGAACGCACCATGAGGAGGTGGCTGTAGTTCGAGTTCCGCCCACCTATATACTAATGTTGCATATGTAGTGCAAGTCATATTGTTACTCTTTTACCTCAAACTGTTTTTCTTTTCTTTTTTGTATTACATTCTGGTATGTTTTTTCTTGATTGTAGTATTGATAGGACAAATCTATGTCGTGCTTCTTGCCCACATACCGTTGATGCCACTTCTGTCCCCAACTTCACCATTCTTTCTACCGCGCGAGTGTGACAGGGTAAGGATGTAATATATTCATTAGCCATTGGAGCCGTCTTTACATTTTCTCTTAGCTTCTGCACGCTCAAGTGTTTTGTCAGTGGTGGCTCCGTCAGCGTCATGTTGACCAATTAATCATATCACCAATTAATCATCATACACACGAATGAGCTCCCATTTCGACATTTGATTGAATTTATAGACGGCAAGTTTACTGGACCAAATACATTTAAAGGACCAATAGGATCAGCACTTCCAATCTGCGAAGAGTTGTCACTCCAGATTTTTCAGCCCGTTCCAGTAGACTTGGATCTCAACTTCACTGAGGATTCATTAAATACGGATCAAAAGTATGTGCTGAATATCTGCCAAGCGGTTTCTTCAGAAGAATGGCCAATTGAGTTAGCCCACATGAAGCCTGGTGAAATACATCAAGCCAGATGGGTAATTACAGCAAATAGAGTATTACGTTTGTGCGTAGGAATAAAAGAACCCACGAATGAACTTAAAACAATCGTCCAGTACATCATGATGGTCTACACGTCACTCTGGTTTGCTGTGATCCGTAA
Source organism: Thermobia domestica (assembly GCF_964235325.1). Lineage (NCBI taxonomy): Eukaryota > Metazoa > Arthropoda > Insecta > Zygentoma > Lepismatidae > Thermobia > Thermobia domestica. The sequence goes on from NC_137471.1 coordinate 159,625,122, forward strand.
TACATCGTGTGCAGAAGAAGCTCGTCATTTGTGGCAACTCATCACGACTTCCCGCCACATGGAAGCGAAATACAGGAAAATAATTGATCCAGTGTCCGTAGAAATGCGTGGTACGGTCATCCTGAGAACCTACTTCTATCAATGTTGACTGACCAAGATGCTAACGTACGAGAGCTCGGCTTGAGGCGAGTCCTAAAAGCAAGACAAACGACCCAATCTGGTGATCGCGTACCGGTACGAGAATTCGTCATCCCTGAAATCAACTTAGAAGCGACAAACTATGTTGATATGATTAATTGGTCAACATGACACTGACGGAGCCACCACTGACAAAACACTTGAGCGTGCAGAAGCTAAGAGAAAATGTAAAGACGGCTCCAATGGCTAATGAATATATTACATCCTTACCCTGTCACACTCGCGCGGTAGAAAGAATGGTGAAGTTGGGGACAGAAGTGGCATCAACGGTATGTGGGCAAGAAGCACGACATAGATTTGTCCTATCAATACTACAATCAAGAAAAAACATACCAGAATGTAATACAAAAAAGAAAAGAAAAACAGTTTGAGGTAAAAGAGTAACAATATGACTTGCACTACCATATGCAACATTAGTATATACGGGTGGGCGGAACTCGAACTACAGCCACCTCCTCATGGTGAGTTCTGGGTTATTTCCATCATTAATGTTTGGAAATAAGCAAATAGCTGCAGATGTAAAACAAAATCTTTCTTATCTAATTAACGATCCAGATGAATCACAAACAATGCAACTTAATTTTAAAAAATGAAAAAGTAGGGACACATTTGTCCATATTTTAAGGCACTGGTGGCACCTGAATGACTTGACTCATCAAGCTGAAATTTTTTTCACGTAAAATATTGACCTTTTACAGAAACAAAACCACATAGGATAACCATATTTCATAAAACTAGATATTTTACATTTTTTAAAATAACATTTATTTTTTAACAAAATTTTAAAACTTTTGGCCGTTGGTGGCACCTAAAGATATTGACCAATCGACTTGCAATTTTTCACACGTTATATGGAGGCCATTTTGCAAAAAAATATCACTAAGGGTAAGCTGATTTCAAAAAAAGTGGAAATTCGATGCACCCTAATGCACATAGGACAAATATATACAATAAATCAGTTACGCACAAAGGTACTCTATTATACAATCTACTTCCATCATGTATAAAAATGCAACTTGATCTGTCGTGTTCTTAAATATGAATTCCCCGGAGCAAATGGTATTTGGAATTTCAACTAAAATGTTTGTATCATCCGCAAAAACTACGCTTTTGTTTGGAACTATATAATCGGGAAGATCGTTAATGTATATAAGGAAAAGTATAGGACCTAATATTGATCCTTGTGGAACTCCGTGCTTAATGTGTCTTACCTCTGACTTGGTTGGACCTATTTCTACATATTGCATGCGGTTAGTAAAATAGGATTGGAACCATAAATTAGCATGACCTCTAATACCATAACTAAACAATTTATTCAATAAAATTTTGTGATTAACAAGGTCAAAGCTTTTGTGAGATCCAGAAAAATTCCATATGAAGGGTGCAGGGGAAGAAACAACTGAGTCAAAAAATTCAAAAAATGAGGTTATGTTGGCAACAGGTAGTGCATGGCTTATAGCTTAACATGCCGAAACATGCAGGCAAACAGGCAACTCTGCCAAGAGGTATAGCAGTCGAAAGAAATGTCATGCAGGGGAAGAAACAACTGCGGCAAGTTGGTACAGGCTAAGAAATAACTCAGTCCGCTAAATGCAGACGACTAACGCATGTGCGAACTTGTGAGGTCTCCCATTTTGAGGTTATGTTCTGCACTGTGCTGTGTTGTGAGCTTACTGTGTGTTTTGTTACTTGTGATTTAAATGCGTACAGTGTGTCAAAATCATTGATGGTGAATTTCAAAGTGATGTTAGTGATTGCGAAGATTCAACTCCACTGAGTGAATGTAAATCTACAAAGAAACGTAGAAAGACTGGTAGAATAACTGATGTCATGAAGAAGTTAAGAGCATCATCTTATGAAACTAGAACTGACTGCCATTGTAAAAGGTACGAGTGCTTTAAAAATATCAGTATTGAGGAAAGAAAATCTTTGATAAAACAATTCAACGAAATAGGAGCTGAAGTAGGAACTGATGGTCAAAGTAGCTACCTTGCTGGAATGATTTCAGTACTGCCTGTTGCTGAAAGGGGGCCTTGGAAGTGTGAAGATGAAACTAGGCAAAATGGTAGTTCTTTTGCCTAAAAAGTTAGGGTCGTACGGGAAGGTTCCGCTGTCGAAGTCCCAGTTTGTTTCAAGGCATTTCAATCCATTTTTGGAGTCAAACCTTTTAAGTTGCACACTATAAAACGGTCGTTAATGCTAACAGGCCAGGCCCCTAAAGGCCATAGAGGGAAACACGCAAACAGACCACACAAAATTTCCCAGGACACACATAAATTGGCAATTGATTTTTTAGGATCGTTGAAAGGTCGGCAGGCTCACTACAGTTTAAATGACTCCAAGAAAGTATATTTGTCTGAAGATTTAAATGTTAAGGTTTTGCTAGGAATGTTTTTGAATAAATATCCGGGTCTTGAGATGTCTTATGAAAGTTTTCGTCAGGTATTTGTTTCTGAATTTAATATTGGATTTTGGGTATCTACGCACTGATACCTGTTCTTGATGTGATGAGCAAAAAGACAAATTAACTGAAATTGATAGGAAAATAACGGCCAGTGGAAATAATGATGAAAAACTAGCACTACTGAAAAACGCGAAACAAGACAAGCCCTTTTGAAGTCATAAAATGTGAGCAAACCTTGTTTAATGAATGGGGCAACTTTTTGTCTTCTAAATCCTACAAAAAGAAATTTTGTTTTCCTGTCAGACCTGTGAAGCAACTGCGATTCACTAAGTCAAAGTCTCTATCAGCTGAGCATAGAAACGCCTACAACGGAGCATTTTACACGTCTAACGTAAGGCAAACCGATGTTGAAATAGAAAAAGAGAAGAAAAAGAAGAGAGAAAGAAAATATGTACTCCCTGTCGAAGTTTTGACTGTACCAGCCCCAAAGTACATAGCTCTAAGAGCCTTGACAGAAGAGAAGTTCAATGATCTTAAAGTGCTAATGAAATTCTGTGAGGAGGAAGGTTCAAAGGAATTTTATGAGAGTCTCCTTGCTGCCAATGAAACTGCTGCGGTCTTTCCAGATGTTGATGTCCCAGATGCAGAACCCGATTTTTAAAACGTTGGATAATAATCATTTTACCTAGTGATTAGTTCTTGCACTGCTCTTACTTTAAAATAAAATTATACCCGAGTTGTGGCCGAATAGTTTTGCGTTAATTTTCAATGAATATTAACAACAAACCATAATAAAATCATAACCTGTCGCAATTCACAAAAGTAATGAAACGTAACAATTATACTTACAACAATCAAAGTTCATATAACAACAATAGTTTTAGCAAAAGCAGCTATTATAAAATTGGTTCATTTACAGAGGATAACTACTGTATATTGTGTGTGTGTGTTTTGAAGTATGCTACAAACAAAGCGCTAAATTCAAGAACTGTTCTAAATTCAAGAATTTTAGTAACTATGGGAGCAGCTTTATTTTTAGTTTCATCAAGTAGAAACTTTTACTTGTAATGCTGTATCTTATTCTTTTTTGTATGTTCAATCCTTAAAAAGGCTTTAAAAACAATCTCATTTACAATTTATAAATATACAGGGGAAAAAACAACTCAGTCCCTGTTCACTAAGATAAAAGCAATCATACCTATGTTGTTAATATATTTTACGCAGTAGTTATTTATAAACATAATAACAATGAACCAACATGCAAGAATGAACCGTAATCATTTTCGTAAAAATTCTGTGTTTTATGTGAAAACGTTTCAAACGTTGTTTTTGCTCTCCTGTAAAATTTCAGTTTTGTGACTCAGATGGTTTTTCCCCTGTGCCCTTCATATATTTCATTTCTTCTTTCTCTCACTTTAGATATATCACTTAGAAAAGCAACTACAGCATTGTTAATTGATTTGCACTTCCTAAACCCGAATTAGCTTTTCGTGAAGATATTGTTCTTTTCCAAAAAGGACACCAGTCTGTTATACATTTTTCTAAAATTTTGGAGAAAACAGATAGAATAGAGATAGGACGATAATTTCCTGGGTCAATAGTTGATTCTTTTTTGTGTATAGGTATTATTTTTGCAAGTTTAATATCTTCTGGAAATGTTCCCGTTTCAAGGGAGGAATTGCATATATCTGTCAACTGTATAAGAAAATATTCGGCACACATTTTAAACAATTAATAAGGAATATCGTTGGGCCCAGAAGACCATTTCGTCTTCATTTTTTTTATTAATCGACCTTATTTCTAACTCTGTGGTAGGTATTAAGTATATAGATACAGAATTACTACATAATTTTATGTTGTTAGTCATTTCAGACTCAGAATTTGAGTATGTTTTCGCAACGTTGGCAGAAAAAATCATTAAGTAGGTTTGCAATATGGTGTTTATTGGTTATTTCTTGGCCATGGTGTATTATTTTTTTAGTTTCTATTTTTTGCTGTTTTGATGCGGTTGATTGTTCGTTTACTACTTGCCATAGTGTTTTGTTCTTGTTATCAGATTTGGATATCCTATTTGATGTGTGCATTTTCCTTGCTTCTTTTATTACTCCTTTAAGAATACTTCTATATTTATTAAAATATTCTTTTAATTTCCAACTATTCGTCCTTTTCACAATTGTATGTAGTTGTTTCTTTCTCATGCAGAAATTAATTATGCCTCGTGTTATCCAGTTGCATCTAGTTTTTTGAGAATATACCTTTATCTTCTTAAGTGGAAAGGCAACTTTGAAATAGTGCCTAACGGTATTAATGAATTGTCTGTATTTATTGTTTACGTCGTTTTCTAGTAATGTGTCCGTCCAGTCTTCCTTGCTAAGAAGATATTGAAAGTACTTAACGTTCGTTTCATGAAAGTTTCTTGCCCATTTACATTATTTTCTATCAATTTTCCGATCTTAGGGTTGAAGTGTTATGTTTATTTGAACTGCATTATGGTTGAAGAGTGATGTGTTAAGATTATTTGCTTTAAAGGAACTAGTTTCATTATCTATTACAATTTGATCTATACAAGATTCTGAGTTTTCTGTAATGCGGGTTGGGGTGTTTGAAATGAAATGAAATCTTTGAGTTTTACGTCCCACGGTTATGCCGGTTAGGCTAAAGGAGACGGTGATGATGAGTAATGAATGAGATGGTGGAATGAAGAAAGTGGGAGGAAACGGGAGCACCCTGAGAAAACCCCCACACACGGTGTTTGTCCACCACAAAGTTCACTTGGCGGGGGCTGGGATCGAACCCGGGACCCCAAGCACCAGAGGTGAACGCTCTACCACTGAGCCACCGCGGCCCCAGGTTGGGGTGTTTATAGTGTGTTGTAGGCCGAAGGATTGCAGTGTTTGATAATAATGTTAGGTGATTTGATGGTGTCAGGAAATCAATGTTTAGGTCGCCACATAAAACGATTGGTTTACTATGTTTCTTAACTAGAGTTAACAGTTGTTCTAGTTTTTCAATGAACCGGGGAATGAAGCTCTCAGGTGTTCTATACAACACCATTATAATAAACCTGTGTCCTGATTTTTCGATTTGTATTACTCAAACCGATTATAGGGAACGAAAGTCTGCATAAGGAAAGTAATGACAACGGTGTTAGACTCGTGAATTTTGCAACATCCAAAAACCTAATCGTGAAGAGTACAAAATTCCCACATCGCGACATTCATAAATACACTTGGATATCACCAGACGGAAAAACACATAATCAAATTGATCACGTTGTAGTAGATAGAAGAAGGCAATCTAGCATAATTGATGTCCGGTCGTTTAGAGGGGCTGATTGCGACACTGACCACTACCTGGTAGTAGCGACAATACGAGAGAGGTTATCATTAAATAAAGGTAATATTCATTGTCCGAAAACGGAGAGATTCAATTTAAAGAAATTAGAAGAGAGCCAGATAAGAGAGAAATACCAGATTGAAGTTTCGATTAGATTTTCGGCTTTAGAAGATTCGGAGTGCACTAGTGTTGAGGATACCTGGATTGAAATTAGAGATAGCATTAAAATTTCAGCAAAAAAAAATTGGGACATACGGAAATACGTAGGAACAAACAATGGTTCGACCAGGAATGCATAAAACTAGCAGAGAAGAGAAAACAGGCAAAATTACGTTGGCTACAAAATCCGAATGAAATAACTACACAAAATTTCGCAGATATCAGGCGGGAAACTTCCAAAATTTTAGAACAAAGAAACGCGATTTTCTAAAAGCCAAAATTAAGGAACTTGAAGATAATAGTAAAAATAAAAACATCTGGGACATGTATAAGGGAATCAACGAATTTAAGAAAGGCTATCAACCTCGGACTTATATATTAAAGAAATCTGACGGTACAGTTCTCACTGACACGGAAAGCATCTTAAATAGATGGAAAGCCTTCTTTGACGATTTGCTTAACACGCAACCGAAAACTAATGTGCGTGGAGAAAAGGAGATACACACCGCAGAACCGTATATTCCAGAACCCAACCGAATGGAAGTAGAAATCGCTATAAAGAAATTAAAGAAACACAAATCTCCGGGCGTAGATGAAATTCCGGCTGAGTTAATTTTAGCTGGAGGCGAAAAATTGTGAAACAAGATACACAAACTCATTCTCCTTATCTGGAACAAGGAAGAATTGCCACAAGAGTGGAAAGAATCAATCATTGTTCCAATTCACAGGAAAGGCGACAAAACTGACTGTAATAATTATCGAGGCATTTCTCTTCTGTCCACATCCTATAAAATCCTTTCAAATATTCTTTTAGCAAGACTGACCCCATACGCAGATGAAATTATTGGAGATTATCAATGCGGATTTAGACGGAATCGCTCAACTATCGACCAAATATTTACAATTCGCCAAATACTCGAAAAAAAGTGGGAATACAATACCCCGGTACATCAACTATTAATTGATTTTAGAAAGGCGTACGACTCGGTTAGGAGAGAAACATTATACAACGTTCTTACAGAACTTGGAATACCGAGAAAGCTAATTAGATTAATTAAGATATGTTTAAATGAGTCCCAATGCAAAGTCCGGGTAGGAAAATTTTTGTCCACGAGCTTTCACATCGAAAATGGCCTGAAACAAGGAGATGCGTTGTCGCCATTATTATTTAACTTCGTTCTGGAATACGCGATAAGGAAAATCAAAGATAGCAACCAGGGCCTAGAGTTGAACGGTATTCACCAGGTTATGGCATATGCTGATGATGTAAATTTAATAGGGGATGATAGGAGAACAATAGAAAGAAATGCAGAGATCTTATTAAACGCGTGCAGGGACATGGGTTTAGAAGTAAATGCAGATTAAACTAAATACATGGAAGTGCATCGGGACCGGAATACAGCAAATTATGGATGCGTTAAAATATTAAACAGTACTTTTGATAAAGTGGATAGTTTCAAATATCTAGGATCAATATTAACAGAGGAAAATCATAATCACGAAGAAATTAAATGTCGACTTAAAGCAGGGAATTCGTGTTACTATTCGGTTCAAAATCTCTTATCGTCGCGAATTCTGTCGAGAAATTTGAAGCTTAAAATATAAAAAACGATAATCATGCCTGTTGTCTTGTATGGCTGCGAAACATGGTCACTTACTCTGAGGGAAGAACATAGACTGAAAGTATTTGAGAACAAGATCCTGAGACGAATATTCGGACCCAAGAGGAACGGGAATGGGGAATGGCGGAAACTTCATAACGAGGAACTACATAATTTATATGGCTTACCCAACATTGTTAGGGTCGTGAAGTCTAGGAGGCTTAGGTGAGCGGGTCATGTAGCTAGAATGGAAGAAAGTAGAAACGCTTTCAAAGTCTTGATTGGAAGACCAATCGGGAAACGACCATTAGGAAGGCCCAGGCGCAGATGGGAGGACAATATTAAGATGGATCTCGCAGAGCTTGGAATACAAAGTAGAAACTGGATGCACTTAGCTAAGGATAGAAGTCGGTGGAGAGCTTTTGTGAATTCGGCATTAAACCTCCGCGTTCCATAGGCCATAGAGTTAGTTAGTTAGTTAGCATCCTCAAATGTCTGTTCCCCATTTAGATACATGCTGTTGTTTTTTATTTGATACTTTAATATTTTTCTCATAAACATTAAAGCACCACCGCACCTATTGAAGGTCCGGTAAAATCCACCAACACATACATAATTTGGTAAGACTGTATACTCTATTCCACTTTCCCTCAACCAGTGTTCGGTAATACAAATTACATCTGAGTTCATCAGCTTACTGTCGTTTCTAATTAGTATGTCTAGTTCATCTATTTTATTTCTAATGAATTGTATATTCTGATATAGTATCTTTAGTTCAACTGTATTACATTGGTTTGATTGATAACATGCTGACCTAGAAGAGGTATCTGTGTCGATGAGTGGATCATTTGTTATCTCTTTGATAATTAGATTTTCATCTAACTTAGATACATGTCCCCCATTAACTACTTTAGATGCGATATTATAGTCTCGTCGCATAAAATATCATTATTAATTAGTTTTTCGGATAATCACCTTTGTCGATTGATCACACGCATACTACTACTCGGGGCGCCTACCGTTGAATGTGTATGTTTCTTTTGTGGTGTCATGCATTGAGAAATTGGGAGGATAACTTCTGCGTTTGTTTTGTTGTGTTCGGAAACGTTATCATTGCCTTCTGCGTTACCATTAAAGAAAGCAGCCATGGATTGCGAACTCACAGTAGATCTATCTGTACTCCTTTTTTTTAAAGTTACATGTTTGGTTGGGTACTGTCTTTCCACTATTAAGATTTACTAGTGTTACTGATGTACGCCCCAAGTTGTGTAGAATCTCTTTTGCTACTAATAACATTTGGCTATCCTCACTGTGCATTTCGAGCAATCCTTTCCCCATAGCTAAACTAAACGTACGTTGGAGAATAGAAATGTGTTCAAAGCTCTAGAGGCATCTGTGCATTTGGACGTTACATTTGTATTATTAGTAACCTGTTTGCAGGCTAAAGATTTTGTTTGCCCATTTCTGTGTCTACAATGAAAAGCTTAAATGTAGACCGTGCTGACAAGTAAACCTTACGTTTGGGTGAATCGAGTTGCTGACTGAGACACATATGAGAAAGTAGTACTAAATGTGGTCAGTATTTCAGTGAAGTTGTAGGTGCGAAGCTTCAGGGGTTTAGAAGATACAGCTACCAGAACATCACATGGAAATACAGAATAGTATTCATACAGTTGGAGGTAAAAGCTCTGTAAGACCTCTTGTAACGACAAAAGGTGAATAACAAATATATGGGTACATATTAGGACTAGGGAGAAGTCATATAGTAAGGGTATACCTGACGGCGGCCATCTTGAAATCCGCCATTTTGAATTAAGGTTAAGTTTTTAAAATAGGAATAGGGTCATGTGATATATGATTTAAGGTGCAAATTTAATCAGAAGAACAAGGTGACGTCAATTTTAATTTACGCCCAATTGGTAAAAAGTTACAGGGAAATTAAATATTGTTGCAGCATATGTATTAGTCCTTTACCCCACCTTGTAAATTTTGTGTTAATGATAATAATTAAATAAAAAGCAGGTGGATGGTAAGAGTTGCCTATGGTAAGAGTTGCCTTGATGGCGGCCATGTTCAAATCCACCATTTTGAATCAGATAAAGGTTTTAAACAAAAAGCAGAACTGTGACACCTTATTAATAGAAAATTTTACCATAACTTCAACGGTATAACCATTTTTGCTTTATCATTAACCAGCAAAAAATTAAATGGATCGCTCCTTACGATTACTGCTTTGACGGAATTGTTAACGACAAACGTTTGAAGTGTAACTCGATTGCCTTTGTCAGGTGTGCTCACAGTGAGCAGAGTATTTGTGCAAGTCATGCACTCTTTTCTGAACAACATATTGATTGTACTAATTGAGGACTTTTCTGGAAGAAAGACCCAAGTTCAATTATGACTCAATTCCACTTTGGTCATTTTCCCTTCAATTAGCAACTAGTTTATACGATAACAAATGCTGGTTAATGATAAAGCAAAAATGGTTATACCATTAGATTTATGGTAAAATTTGCTATTAATAAGGTGTCAATGTTATGCGTTTTGTTTAAAACTTTTATCTGATTCAAAATGGCGGATTTGAACATGGCCGCCATCAAGGCAACTCTTACCATCCACCTGCTTTTTATTTAATTATTAACATTAACACAAAAATTACAAGGTGGAGTAAAGGACTAATACATATGCTGCAACAATATTTAATTTCCCTGTAACTTTTTACCAATTGCGCGTAAATCAAAATTAACGTCACCATCGTTCTTCTGATTAAATTTTCGCCTTAAGCCATGTATCACATTACCCTATTCCTATTTTAAAAACTTAACCTTAATTCAAAATGGCGGATTTCAAGATGGCCGCCGTCAGGTATACCCTTACTATATGACTTCTCCCTAGTCCTAATATGTACCCATATATTTGTTATTCACCTTTTGTCGTTACAAGAGGTCTTACAGAGCTTTTACCTCCAACTGTATGAATGCTATTCTGTATTTCCATGTGATGTTCTGGTAGCTGTATCTCCTAAACCCCTGGAGCTTCGCACCTACAACTTCATTGAAATACTGACCACATTTAGTACTACTTTTCCATATATGTCTGAGTCAGCAACTCGATTCACCCAAACGTAAGGTTTACTTGTGAGTATGGTGCGTTCGGTCGAGAGACCCAAGATAGACAATATGTACATTAGTATACTTGTTACATAATTTCCTGATTGGTTTTCCTCACTTCTAAATTGACTCAAGATTTATCAATTAAGTCGTATCGGCGAGGGACTGTACAAACTAAAACATTGATATTACTTAATTAATCTAACACACTTTCATAAGCTGCTATTACACTATTTGCTTCATTTTTAGATACATCATTAGTTCCAGTGATTATTAACACATAATCCTGTTTTGTGAGTTTTTCTGTTTCTTGTACGCAGTCTTTCAACACTTGCTCAGATCGAGCTCCTGACTTAACAAAGTTAACTGTTCTTACCTTATTTAGTTTGTTGTTCATAAGTGTACCTAACCCAAGACCTTGGCTATCTGATAATATAACTACTTTCTTCAGGTCACTTTCCTGTCTATTACTTCATTCAGCATTCCTATTTCTTCTGTTGTTCTGTCGAGTCACGTCTAATTTTGTTCTCAGCTGGTGATTGGTTTCACCATCTTGAAACAATTTCGGAATACTTTCCCTGTCCTGCGACGTACTGCTTTTAAAATGTTCTTTGACCATTTCATCTTCAAGCACTACAAATCTATTCTGAGTTCTAACGCCTTCTGGTGAACCTACCTGTTGATATTGTGTGCTATTTACATTACGCACACAAATTTGTGAGTTCAGATTATATCGCGGTTTACTTTTATTTGTTTCGACCTTTTCTTTGTCCTCCAATAACTGCGTTTCGTATTTACTATTGGATTTAACATTTACATTGTTTTTCTTCTGCCGAGCATTTCCAACAAATTTTGCTGAGTTTTTAGTTATTGGTTGGGTGACACTATTATGCATTGAATGATTGACATTGTTTCTTTTCACCTGTTGAAGGGTATTGCTTTCTTGCGAATTAGGGTGTACATTAATATTGCGTTTTACAATTTCACTCCAGGATGCACTTGTATTTTCGTTTTGAGAGATTTTTCCATTATTTTTCAGAATGTCTTTAGATAATATGTCTATTATTAACTGTTTCGATAGAATTTCTTCTAGTTTTGCATTCAGTTCGCTTTGCAGTTTTTCACAATTAATACAAAATGAACCCTCCATTGTATATCTTAAACAAAATTCTATCACAAAGAAACTATAATTTTCAATATCAATACGATTTTTCTGAAACTATAATTTGAGCGTAAACCATAAAGTTGAAATAGGGTGAGCTGGCAACGCTGACTTTCATAGAGTTTGCAGCTATGACATTACAAATGGCCGGCAATTTATTTTAATATATTCTTCAAAATTCTGAGAATCCACTACGAACTAATAAAATGAAATCTACACAGTTATTATTATTTTGGCACAGTTTTTCACTTTTATCCATTGGAGACTGGATTCAACATTTCTTTTCCTCCAGAGGGCTACCTCGCATTTAAAATACTAAAATAATACTCCTAGTGGAAGCACAAATACAAGTTTTGTTTAGTTTCACAAATTATTCATATCTCAGTTTCTATCACTACGAAAGCACATTTTCGATGTTCTTTTAACCACTGCACAACTCACAGATAAAATAGTGTAGAGCAAGTTCTTCTTACAATAATATTTCCTCTAAAATTCTTGCAATAAAACGGGAGAATTTCATCACGCGTGCAGCGAATGGTGACGTTCCTTTGTTAACGCCCTATAGATAGTATGTTAAGGAGGAGCTATTTTACAGTAAGAAAATGCTGCGTCTTTGGATGTACCAGCAATTTTCTAGAAACTAGGGTCTTTCGGTTCCGAAGAAGTTGCAAGATAAGCAGTTGTAGTTTAATACTTGTAATTAAATACATATATTTATATTTGTTGTTGTGAGGTTATAGTCAGTAACCAGTATTCAGAAAATTAGTCCTATTAACTTTTATCAAAATTTTGTTGATTTCAGTTCTGTGTGCTTTAAGCGGTTTGGGTACACTATAATACACGCTCCAGCTGCGCATCGATAAGTAGTCACGTTTTAAAAGGGTATAATAGAAGGGTAGGGTAGAGTAAGTTAGGAAATAAGTACAGTGGGAGTAGAAATGAGTTAGCTTAAGATTAGGCACGTTTTGACCTATTTTTATAAAATTAATAGAGTGTAATTTCTCGTTTCTAAGAGAGTGTACCAGCTGGAGCGAGCTTTGTAAAGTTAACGCTATGTTTGTGTAAGGCAGAGTGGAATAAAGATTAGTGTAAATGTAAGCTTAAATGTTGGGAAATATAAAACAGGTCCTTTCATCTTCAAAATGCAAGTTAAGAATAGGTGTACCAATAGAGAATCTTAATTTGGTTCACTTTAGGAGCACAAAATCATTATAGCTATAAACAGTATTTTTGAGCAACATTACTCAAATTCCCTAAAGGACTAACCATATGAGATTTGCTCCGTGATACAAGCCATTCGCTAATACCCGCTTACGGTGATGAGAAATTACACTCAATTAATTTTTTAAAAAATGAGTCCTAACTTTCGTAACGCTAAGTTAATATTTACCCTGCTGTATTCTACTCCACATTTTTAAAGCAACTTTACTTATCGATCTGCAGTTGAAGCGTGTATTCTAAGGTGCATCCAATTAGGCCGCCGACGGATCTGTGGCAGCGGTTATAAATTGAGATACTTTATATGTATGACAAAAAAATGTCTTGCTTATAATTTAGATTTGATAAACTGATGTATTTGAGTCAGAACTGAATGGAAATTACTCACATCCCAGTACCTTTAGAGTTATAACTCTCCGTAATATTTTCCAACCATCATTTCTTCAGGTTGCTATGATCCCGTGCTGCGTCAAGGAATAATTCTCCTAGTTCCAATCTTCTAATCACTATGAACCTAACTTTGCCGAGAAAATGCAGTATTTGAAAATATTTATTAGTTTAATACCCCACGAATATTCTCTTAAAGGGACAGATGATTAATGAAAGTGAATAGAGGAGATACATTTTATGATACAGGTAGGAATCAAACACGGGAACGCGGTAGCCACTACACAAGCATTGAGGACTAAAATGTAGTATTTATCAGGCTTTAATAAACCTCGATAAGAAAAATAACTCACCTGAACCTATGTCGATTTTTTCGAATTCACTTTAAGTCTCTGCGAGCTTGAAAAGTTAAAATATCTGAGTTTACCATTCGTATTTAGTGATGCACCTTTTTACATATTATAAATTAGAATTTAGAGAAAGGCATCCTCATTCTGCAATGTCTAGTATTAACAAAGTATAACAAACAAATAAGAACTATGCGAACAGGAAATTACCTAAATTACCCTCCCCTTTGATCTAATGGTTACGTGGTCCCTAATTCGATTCTCTGTGAGAGAACATTACAAAATTTGAAGACCTCACTGTGGTTGTGGATCCCACCTGTAAGTCCACGTCTCACATTGCCTTGCTGCTGATTGGACGCTAAACTTCAACAAGCTAAATCTTAAGTTACGTTGGCGTTTGTTGTGTATCTTATTGCTATATATTAAGCAAAATTAGAAATGATTGATATTTGAAGCTGAAAAGTGGTTTTGTGTTCCCATATCGTACGTAACCTGCTGAGACTATCTGCTGCAAGTACATATTAAATATATGGAGCTTTGGTGGCAATGGTAGAGCGCTCACTACTGGCATGTGGGGTTCCTGGCTCAAATCTACCTTCCGCCAAGTGAGGTTTGTAGTGGACAAGCGCCGTGTGCATGAATTTTCTTGAGGTGATCCTGTTTGTTCCCACTTTCACATTCTTTGCTTCAATATTTCTGTGACTATCATCACTGTCTCTTAGCTTCAGAGCATATTCGTAGGACATTAAATTGTATGCTATCTTCACTACGATTGATTTCTGAAGAAGACGTGTTACAAGATGGTAAATTGGGATTTTGTGCTCCTTTTGTAAGGGAATTCTCCACTTCTTATTGCCACCATGACGCTTCTGATTGACTTCTATCTCGTTGACCTCAATTGTTACGCGACTTCGATTACATTGTGAGTAAAATGTTTCACGTGCAAATTCGTTTTCGACTTTTTTTGCGGGATTAATAAGAATTTTCGTACTAAATATTTGAAGCCAGTAGTGGTCATTGTAATTAATTTCTTTTTCGTAATATAAGTATAAACAAATCATACCCATCATTTTTTGTCATTGTAGTACTGGTAATGCTAATCGTTACTTTGAAATTAAATATTATGTAGTTGTCTAATATTATATGTGCCAACATTCGTTTACTATCGGGCTTCTATATTCCGGGTTTTTGTTCACTAGTCCCTGATACTTTTGACTACCTTGTTATAATTTTAGATCTATTAACTTTTGCGAAGAAAAGTGAATATATATGCGGAGGCCTCTGTACCAGTTATTCCTAGTAGTGGAAAAAATGTTTTGTCGAGTATGATTCTCTTGAATGGGGCAGAAAATGTGAAACTTACTTGAAAGTAAGTTAGGTCTAAATTTTGGCTGGTGTATTTGGTGAGCTTGTCATCTGTCCGTATCTTAATAACATGACGAGAGAATAGCTGAAATTTGAAACTTCCACCAACAAGCGCACGTCCCTTTGACATAGTTACATGTTTGTAACTGACGTGTTTGGATTATCTGGATATTCATGAGACGGATCTCGTATATATCAATTTGAATGGAGATTGATGTATTTAATTATTTGCTTTGGGTACTCAGATCAACAAAGGGAGTCAAAAGTAGATTAATAATCTTAAAATTTGGAACAGTTACGCAGGGTACATTTTGTGTGATAAGTTAAAGTGATAATAGCAAGTTTTGGCTTGTTTCATATTCCGACATTCTAATGATATTACAAGTAACAAAAGTATCTGTAATAAGCCAGTTAACGTGACGCTTTAACCACTTACCATATTTTTGTTGTTTCTTTATTTTGACAGGTGTCAAAAATGGATAAAAGCTAAGAAGAATCCTCGATGGATAGAAAAGGTTGTAAAAAACGCATACATGTGTGCAAATCACTTCGATGACACAAAGTTTAAATCTCCAAGTAGAAACTGTCTCATTAGTGGTGCTCTACCGATGGTAGATACTGTATGCCGAAGTGATAATGTTGCAGAACCCACCAGCTCTGCATGCTCCAATGAGTACAGCCTTCCATCAAGTGAGAAGTAGAAAAGCAGTCTAGTTGTTTTTCAGAAGCAGACTTTTCTGTTGTTTTCCTTGATCACAACTACTGTGTTCATTCCTTACTCCAGTCTAGTCCTCATGTTACCTCAAAGTCCAAGAGTTCTTTGTTCCAGCAACGACCTACATGCTCCATTGAACTTCATCCTTCTGATCCTTCCACTTCTTCAGATGCCAATTTTCAACCTTTATCTTCGATTTCGGATCACCGTTATAAGGAATGTCAAGTGTTAACTCCTTCGCATGAAGGAGATAATGCTTTATCCATGCCTGCTAGTAAAAGAAAATCAATTTTGGCTACTAGTGGTGGGACAAGGAAGTCTCAGTTAACTCTTAAACAAAACAAACTCTACGAAAATATTAGGAAAAATAAGAAATCTTTATATCATATGAAAAGGAAGTACAGGAAAAGCACATCAATTTTGGAAAAGTTGCAGGATGCAGATAACGCATCAATGGAGGTGGTACAAACTCTTGCAAAGTGGATGTCCCTGGCTTCTGCAACTTTTCCAGCAGGACACATTCGTTGTTCTAAGTTACGCGCAAAGAGTCGAAGATAGACTTTTGACGAAAAGTTGTTAACCCTTTCCTTGTATAAAATATCACCCAAAAGGTATACCATCCTAAGTTCCATATTTGCCCTCCCAAGTAGAAAAACTCTAACTAAACTACTGAACTCCTTCTCCTTTCATCCCGGTATTAACAAGTCTGTTTTCAATACACTTTCTCATCCTCTTAAAGAAAAGTGCGAATTGGTTCGGATGTGCGTTCTAATGGTTGACGAAATGTCTATTACACAACATATTAAATATGATTCATCTTCAAATAGATTCATTGGATATGAGGACTTGGGTACTTAGGCCGTACACACCATATAGCCAATCATGCTCTTCTATTCATGATTAAGAGGCTGAGAATTGGATGGAGACAGCCTATTGCCTTCTACTTCACACAGGGTGTAGTAGAGTCCGAAGTTCTGTCTCAGATCACGAAGGATGTACTGGCTTCATCCATGAGTGCTGGTATTCACGTTGTAGGCACTGTGTGCGATATGGGGGCTAATAATATGAAGGCGTTGAAACTTCTAGGCTCAAAAGAAGAAGACCCGTGGTTCTTGTTTTCTTCCGGTGATCATGAACAGCAGCAGAAGATATTCACCTTGTATGACCCAACTCGTCTCCTCAAACGCACCAGAAACATGATGTATCGTCATGATTTTCATGTGCCTGTGAAAATTGGGGAAAATCTGGTAGTGAAAACTGGGAGTTGGGCACACATACGCAAGAGCCATGAGATTGATTCGACCCAGTTGATGTTTAGATTCAGTTGGGTTTAAGGCTATGAAAGTCAGCATAGCAGCCCAAGTTTTAAGCCATGCGGTTGCATCAACCCTAAATCATCAGGTAACTTACGGTAAGTTTCATTTTTTAAATTCTTTTTCTTATGCTCATATATTTGCTTGTGTAATTTATCAAATATTTGGTAAGGTTTGTTAACAATAGTGTGAATGTTGAATTATGAAAGTAACCTTATATCTTTCCACAACGCAAGTTAAAATTAAGAATTGACTACCTGAAGTATTCGTTTTCAGCACGGGAGGAGGGGAGAAGGTTTAAGGGAAATATATATAGACCTCAATCTTCAAATTAAACATACTATCTTGTCTAAATAAATTAAATTCTTGAAATGTTTTCATCGGCTATCTTCATTCCGCTGGATTTTCCCTGCACAAATTCTCCGTTATTATTGTCTTAATAATCTTGTAGTTGTGAATTTAAAGGTTAACAAAAACTCCTCCGTTACAATGCTAGAAATAAAGTTTAGTTTTATTTCATTTCGACTTATTGCAAAGCATTATATTTAAAAAGAATACTGGTTGCTGTAGATTTCAATTGAACAAAGTTAACTCCTTTTCATCAAGTTTTACCCCATATGTGAGTATTGGATTGTCATTGCTACTTAGGTTTTTTCTCTTCAGGAAAAATGAATGTGATAATAACCCAAGCAGGGTTACCACAAACCTGAAAAATCTGAAAAAGGCAGTAAATTCAGCTTACTCGCAAAATGGCTGGATGATTACATGCTTGCTATATACGTGCACTTGTATAATAGATGGGGCTCCTTGGTCTGGAAGAACGTGGTTATTTTTTTACACTATATACAGACTTGGAAATTTGTAAATAGTGACTCGGTAAATTCGGAAAATCAACAAATTTTTGCTCGCCAAATAAGCGGGAACTCTGAATCGTTAGAGTGGTCTAAGGTTTGAGCCGTGATAGTTGTAGGTCCTGCCTTACTTCCGAAAATCATGATGAGTTGTTTGAGGTTGGAATAGCTTTCAAAGAGCACTCCGACAATTCTCACGGCCTTACTTACCATTCTGTGGAGATTGTTAAGACTGTGGGACTTAGAACCGCTACAGTAGAAACTGTCCTTCCAGAAATAAGCAGAGGCGAAGAAACATTACTAATATTATGTAGTAATTCTGTATCTATATACTTAATACCTACGAAAGAGTTAGAAATAAGATCGATTAATAAAAAAATGAAGACGAAAAGGTCTTCTGGGCCCAACGATATTCCTTAATAATTGCTTAAAATGTGTGCCGAATATTTTCTTATACAGTTGACAGATATATGCAATTCCTCCCTTGAAACGGGAACATTTCCAGAAGACTTTAAACTTGCAAAAATAATACCTATATACAAAAAAGGATCAACTACTGACCCAGGAAATTATCGTTCTATCTCTATTCTATCTGTTTTCTCCAAAATTTTAGAAAAATGTATAACAGACTGGTGTCCTTTTTGGAAAAGAACAATATCTTCACGAAGCTCCAATTCGGGTTTAGGAAGTGCAAATCAATTAACAATGCTGTAGTTGCTTTTCTGAGTGATATATATAAAGCGGGAGTGAGAAGAAATAAAATATATGGAATTTTTCTGGATATCACAAAAGATTTTGACCTTGTTAATCACAAAATTTCATTGAATAAATTGCGTAGTTATGGCATTAGAGGTCATGCTAATTTATGGTTCCAATCCTATTTGACTAACCGCATGCAATATATAGAAATAGGTCCAACCAAGTCAGAGGTAAGACACATTAGGCACGGAGTTCCACAAGGATCAATATTAGGTCTTATACTTTTTTCTTATATACATTAACGATCTTCCCGATTATATAGTTCCAAACAAAACCGTACTATTTGCGGATGGTACAAACATTTTTGTTCACATTCCAAATAACATTTGCTGCGAGGAATTCATATTTAAGAACACGACAGATAAAATTGCAGAATGGCTAAAAGCAAACCAACTTAAATACAGCGAAAACAACTATAATGAGTTTCAATGAAGGAAAACTGAACTCTCTAAATATACATCAACTACGTATAGACGAAGAACTCATGCAGATATCTGACACTTTTAAATTTTTAGGGTTAAAATTAGACTCTAATTAACCTGGGATGATCACGTGAATGATTTGTTGAGAAAACTAAGCGCGAAAATATATCTTATACGTGAAGATAGTAAGATTCTAACTACAGAAACATTGAAAACAATTTATTTCGGATTGATCCAGTCAATTCTATCGTATGGAATCATTTCCTGGGGTAATACCTGTTATGCGAAGATAGTATTTACAATGCAGTAGAAAATGTTACGAATAATGTTATCAGTTCTGTTTCATACACCAAGAAGACCACTGTTTCAGAAACTTAAAATATTACCATTGCCGTGTATATACATTCTCGAAACATCACCATTCATACATGTGAATAAAATAAACTTTCAACTCAATTCGGACCTACACCAATACAACACAAGAACAACGAATCATATTCATATACAAAATTTCCGTCTAACTGAACTCAAAATTCGTTACACCTCATAGGAATAAAACTTTATAATAAATTACCAGATCGTATCAAACGAATGCCAAGCTTGCAGTTTAAAAGACACCTCAAGTTGCATTTACATAAACATCTTTTCTATGGTTTAGATCAATATCTTCAGTGTGATATTTCTTTGTAATATAAATATTACGATTTACTTGAATTTTGAAATATATAAAATAAGGTACAATTTATATTTTCTCTAAAAATGCACTTTTAGTTTTATTGTTTCGTATATATTTTGTATTACTATTATATATATTGTATTATTATATAATATTTTTTTAAATAACTGTATTATTAATTGTAGTGTTTCTCTTGTAATTATTATTATTATTAATTGTAACCGTAACTGTATCTCTTGACGAAGCCATGAACGCTAAGTTCTTACGGCGGAAAATGAAATAAATAAACAATTAAATAAGTCCAGAAGAAAATAGAAACTTCTATTTCTTCCAAGTGAGGATCCAAATAAAAACAGCAGAAAATTTCAACATGACCTAAGGGCAAGTTACCTCTCACACGATCGTTAAGTAAGGTCGTGAGCTTTAGATTGTGAAATGCAGATTTACTTCAGTCCCGTCTGAGACAGGCATTAGGTTTTCTTTTCTCGACGTCATTATAGTCATAATCAATGCACTTTATATTTAGTGTTGGCTCATCGTTGTACTTTTTAAACTTTTGATGCGCTAAGCATTGTAATTGAGTGCATTACGTATGTACCATAGTTCACTATATGTAACTAGTAAGTAACACTGTTGTTCGTCTAAGTCTTTGATTTAGACACTGCAAGGTTACATGCTATTATCACGCCAGAAACAATCGTCAGACTGACTTGTTTTTTCCCCTCCTCTCCGTGCTTCTACCCAACGGAGAGGCTCACAATGAAACCTGTTGGTTAAAGCGACGTTCACTTGAACGATTCGTTTATAAGTGGCGTGTCCTTAACGGTGACGGAACTGTTAGTAACAAATATCGGTCTAACAGCAAAATGTTTTTCTTTTTGATCCCAAACAGTTAATTTACTTTCGCCGATTGTAGCGCCATATTATGCATTGACGGAAAAGTGTTGATGAAACCTTACATAGTTTGGGCCGTAGAATTCAAATCGGCAATCAAAAATTGGGGTTTCCATTTGCATTTCAAAATTGACCCCACCCCAGCTCCCAGGGGTTGGGTCTAGATGGGCGAGTTTGGTTTCTTCAGATTTTTTAAATATTACTAAACGAGTGTTTTGTTTTTGTTTTTCTATTCGAGGTTAAGTTCTCGAGTTATTCCACCGTTTCTACACTTTTGATTCACTCTGTATATATATACACTAACAGCGTTTTAAGTTGAAATACTCTGAAAATAACAAATAAAACACAGTTCTGACTAGAGCAGAATGAAATTATTAAAAGCTATACTTACAATGTGTTACAGTTTCAAGGACCTAATGTCCTCTTCTTCAGGCAACAGGCATCTTCTTCTGTATCTGGTGAAGAGGGCGTTAGGTCCTTGAAACTGTAGCACATTGTAAGTATAGTTTTTAATATATTTCAGTCTGCTCTGGTCAGAACTGTGTTTTATTTGTTACTCTACTTATCAAGAGCAATGCAGTTTGTTTATTACTCTGAAAATATTGAATTCTTTTAGGCACTACCCCAATTGTCTCGTTCCTGTAGACCCTAGAGAGGAATGGGACAGACTGAAATTATATTCAGAAATAAAGCAAAGTGGCGAGAAATACAGTATATTATATTGCTATACTGAAAGTGATTAAACAACATTGTGCACTACGCTATCACCCTTCTAAATATTTCAGTTTGAGAATAAGAATAATAGTTCTGCCAATAAAGATAAGCAGGTATCTTACCACTTTCCTTTGTGACAATAATTTTGCTTTTTTTTATTAAATCCAAAAATAGGGTTAAAGCCGAAAATTAGAATTAAAAAGAAAAGAAAATACGCCAACAAAGCAATGCACACGTTATTGTAGTCGAGTTCGACTTTTCTGGGACAGTATACAGCGAATATGAAAATAAATTGAAATACAAGAAGACAAGAATCTCCATTCTAGAGATTACTGTTTAATGGATGTTAAATGCAGAGAGGTTAAGGCAAAACGAATACGAAGACTGCACACGTACTGCGCACGTACCCATGACAGGATAAGTTAATTTCAGAACTATATTTTGAATCTCAACCGAACTAGTTTCTTGCTGTTTACGAGAAACAAATTTAGAACATCCGACTTTCTTACGCATCCTTTTCACTTCGCATCCACTGCTCTAAACATTTTAGACAATTCCTACATAATACACTACTCACTTTTTGATGTAAAATTTAAGAAATATAATATTACAGTTTTCAACATTCACATTCATGTTTTCCCATCCTATTTCGTTCATTGATAGATCTACATCACTAACAGAATTACTAAAGAATATATCAACACAGTGTTCTCGAGAGAAAATACTGTCTTCGATTGAGGACTCTGAATTTGTATCAACCTTTCTATTACTTGTTGTAAATGAATTCTAATACCGACATCTCTTTCGCTTTAGCTTTGCAAAGTCTTCTTGTTTGGTTTCATCTTTTCTGCAGTTGCTGTTAGTATTCTTGTTCGACCACTACTATTTATCCCACGGTTGGTTTTATTAAGAGGGGTAGGCAGCCTTCGGACAGAGACGGATATTCTGAGTGGTTACTAACGTAGTGGAAGATATTGCTCCAAAATATAACAAATGTAGTTTCTTGGATAGCTAATGTAAGCGAGCTCTGAGGCAGAAGCTCTGTTGAACCATGGTCCATACCCTTAGATGTGCCAGCAACATTCCGTGCGGTAAGGTTGTCTATAATTTTCGTTGGTGAGATGGTGCGTTTCTAGCAAAGACGGATTTGGACGGTCATTTACTGAAGATATCAGGTATTAGTCTTCTATAAAAGGAACACTGTTGAAAGGGTATTTTACAGCCTTTTTAAATTCAGATACGATATTCTATTGTGTCGTAGCACAGGGGTATACCCGTCCTATAAACTCATCAATATAATGAGGAGAAATAGTTTTTTTCCTGGATTATTAATCAGCCAGTCATTGCACACCCGATTGTAATGGGTCTTCAGAGGTCCACAAACCGAAACTTCCAACAGTTGCAGTTTGTGACTGCAATTCGGAGAAAATGTTCATAACACGCCAATTTGGTAAGCATTCTTTACTTCAATGATGTTCGCGTGGTTTTGTGATGTTAGAGGAGCAATATGATTGGATTTTCTTTCGAATATTTTGAAATTTGGTTAACGTGTTCTAAACAAACACCAAATATCTCAGCAATCATCCATCAAGTGATCCTTGCTATGAGGTGGTGTTTTCTTCAGGAAGAAATCCTTCTACCCTACTCTCGAATATAGAAAAACTGGAGGAATGCTATTCCTAACGGCATTGAAGGTACATAGGACTGTCACTTGTAGAGCACGTTTCGCCCAAGTTACCTGTCCGACTTCTTTCTGTCGTCGTGAAGCTATCACACGTGGCGTTGTGTGTTCGGTACTAAATCCAGTTTGATCACAGTTAAAAGTACACTTCAGAGTGAAGTTACATTTCTCATATGCTAACTTCAAATTGTTCAAAAAGTCTGCTTATTGAAGCTGGTACTTCTTGATAAACTTTTGATTCCAGAGATCGCAGTGATAACTAAGGAGGATGCTCCATAAAACCATTAAGCCAGCCATATCCCGCACTTTTGTGCACAGTTTAAGATTCCGGCATATTCTTCTTCAAGGCATTTTCGTATATGTAAGTCAAAGTTCGTCCGCCCCTCGTTCTAAGCACATAGTTCATCTTACTTGCACTAAGGAGAGTTTCCCACAAATTGGTTTTCTTGAAATATTACAGAATCTCTATTCGTGTCTTCCTTGTACTTTTTAATATCTCTAGCAAAGGTTGATTTCGATATGTTGTGTTCTCTTGCTACCTCTCGTATACTTTTCTTTTTCTCTATTACTATCTTTACATCTTGCAGAATATCACTGTTTGGTGATTCTATTTAGTCAAGGTTTATCTTCTTCCACTTGTGTGGCATTTTCCTGAAACAGATGTGAAAAATGCTAAATAAATATAGCGTTAGCCAAGCGAAAACACATTAGGAGACTACCTAATGTTTTCACACTTGTGAGTAGAAAGGAGTGGGACAGTATCCCAATCCTCCTCAATTCATCATGCCATAATCCTCCCTGTATGTCCACTTTTACTACTGTCACTATAAAGCCACGAACTCTGGTATTAGAATGATACAAAAATGTTCTAAATATACTTTCAATACCTAACTCTCTACTCTTATATTAAATTCTCTACTACCTCTTCATATTCTCAAATATTTTTATAATATACATCTCACATTATAGTTATCAGCGGTGAAGGAAAATTTGTCCTTGCTTCTAAAACCTTGTGCACGTTCAGAACCTGGTAGCAACGCTCTTTAAATGTTGCCGCCAGATCTGCTAGCAACCACTATGACTTAACACAAACCACCAGAGACATATATCACTGTCCCACATCTCCAACTTTCCCAAACCTCATACTTTTCCCCTATATTTTTGTTGGCTCCCTGATACGGAATTTTATAAAAATTTGATTATTTGAAAGAGGCAACAGGGTACATATTTGAGCAAAATTTTACCGGCGTTGATGGAATCGGAGAGGATTGGATGATGAGGACTGAGCATTCCAGACGTATTTGAGGCAAAGTTTTTCTACATGGAACCAAATGTATGGAAAAGTCACGCGAGCATAGAGCTCTGGAGCAGAGCTCGGGAGTTTGATGTGGTATAGAATTCTGAGTGTGTGATTTTCGAGAACCTTAAGTTTTTGATAAAAGCGGGTAGCTGCCGAAACCTAACGGTATGGCCGTAACTAAGCACAGGTCGAAGAATGACTATATAAGTGCTTAAGAGTAGCTTTGCAGAAATACTCCAGGCTGTGCGAGTAAGTCGTTTTAACACTAGAAGCACGAAGCAGTCATTTTGACTGCTTCGAGAAATATAATTTCGTATCACTTCTGTAATATTTCCGCTAAGGCCCTGAAATTCATTGACTTTTAATATTTTTGTGCCCACTTGTTGATAGTATTAATAGTAAGTTTATGTCCCTTTCTACATGGGCGCTAGTGTCAGTTATACCTAGAAGCACGAAGCAGTCATTTTGACTGCCTTATAAAGAATATGGAAATATAATGTATCTGTTTCTGATTCACACATGACAGTTTAAAACACTTCTTGTTTCTGGAGAAAAGAAAAATGATACCTTTATTAATTGTAATTTGAAGCAGAAAAAAATAACATAACTTATTATTTCATTGTGATATCTAGTTCCAACAATAACTTTATAGATTTTTTCCATTGCTTTATCAGATATCTCGTAGTGATTTATCGTCGAAAACCAAATTAGTTCAGGTACATGTGCCCAATATCTGCATCTTAGTTTGTACGTGTAGTTGGTTGAGGTGAACTGTGTACATGTGACATTTTACGATGAGACCTCAAGAAATATTTCGAGTGTAGATGACCTCTCAAAAGATGAATCTGAAGAAAATATTGACAACTTGCAGGATTCGAGTGAAGAAGATGGAAACTGAAGTGATTCTCAACCTAAAGAGAACATTTTATATTCAAGTGATGAAAAAGTGGAAGACAGTGATGGGAAGACAACACCAGTAGTGGTGACAGTTTATTGCTCCAGATGGAACAATGTGGACAAAATTTGATTTCGGGCAAGGTGACGTTTGCTGTATAGCTAAGCAGAATATTGTTCACGAAGCTCCAGGACTGACAGATTTTGCCAAGCGACGAGTGTCTGAGGAAGAATGTAGTAGAGCTTTTCGTTTACTATTTGATGATTCAATGATGAATCATATCCTAAAGTGCAACATTCCTGAAGCAAATAGTCAACTGAAGTCAACAACATGTCTCTTTCAGAACTACAATCTTATTTGGGCCATTTTATTTACCGAAGTGCTACTGGTGTGTCAGCAATGCCCATTACGGTCTTGGAGAGAACAACCGGGTCACCAATTTATAGGAAAACTATGAATAGAGATGGGTTCTGAGAAATAAGACGGTACTTGAAATTTAATGAAAAGGTGACAACATCCACAAGCTTTCAAACGGACAAATTCGCAACCGCATCCGAACTGTGGGACTCCTTTCTTGAGAACTACGTAAAATGTTACAAACCATATGACAGCGTGACTGCTGGAAAGCAACTCCATTCTACGAAAGTCAGATGTTGAATTCTGCAATATATGCCAAATAAATCCCATAAATTTGGCATCAAGATCTGGTTACTTGCCGATATCAATGGCTTTCCATATCTAGTCAAGGATTTGGAATAGAGTAAGGTGAATTTGTAGTGCCTAGTTTGATAAACCCTTTTACTAAAATAAAGAATAAATGTGACATGTGATAACTTCTTCACAAGGAAACTTGCTGAATCTAGTAGGGCTAAATTTCAGCTCTACTAGTTTGGTTGCGACAATAAAGTAGAACTGAAGAGAGTTTCCTAAAGCACCACCACTACGTGCTTCCCCCCTCCCCCAAGAAACAAAGATCTACTTCACTGTGATGTTTAGTGCAATCAGAGTAGTAGTACATTAACTGTCTACAAATGTAAGCGGAACAAAAGTGTTTCTGTATTGAGTTCCACGTATAAATCAGTGTCAATTTCTGTGACTCCAAGGAAAGACCCGAAACTATAACACATTACAACCAGACACAGTTTGGTGTAGTCATCGTGGATCAAATAGAGAAGAAACACACTGTAAAATACGCGTGTAGATGATGGCTAAAGTACGTTTTCTTCAACATGGTTGATTTGGCATGTTTTAATTCCTGGATGATATACAGAGAATCTACCGGAAAGAAAATAAGTAGGGACAATATCTTCAACATTTGGCCGAGGAGTTGATGGTCAATGTCGCTGATGACAATTACAGTGTATCTGAAGACGATGAAGTTCCTTCTACAAACACGTGACAATGTCAAGTACAATTGTATAAAACAGCAAAATAGTTGAGATATGCTTCAAATGTCGAAAGTATGTTTCTGGAATGTGTACTGCAAAGATCTGAAAGCTAGTTATCTGCGCCAAGTGTAGCAAACTTTGTAATAATCTTCTCCTAAGAAGATATTTAGAAAGATACCAGAGGTGATGTTATTTTACAATAAACATTTAATATCTAAGAGTTGAGAGTAATCTTTGATTATTTTCTCATTATTTTAAAAATACTGATATCGAACATATTTTATTCTTAATATTTTTAATATATCATATTAATGCACTGAATGCTTATAAATAAAAATAATAAAATAAATAATATAATTCCTAGGCTTAGTGTGAATGTGACTCATTATAAATGTCATTAAAAAGGATCATCTTGCGTCACCATTACTCTATATTTTAGTCAGAAACGGAAAGCAGTCAATTTGACTGCTTCGTGCTTCTAGGGGGTTCAAAATTTCCGTGCTTCTAGTGTTAATAGATTGAGTCGATTATATGCCTTTTTGTTGATGTCCTGGACATAGTCTTCCATCTGAGGTATCTATCTATGGTGAGTCTTAAGTATTAACAGTTTTGTAGAGTCTAAGACGGTTGTCGTTAAGAGTGATGGAAGTAAGTGTAAATTATTGTGTAATCTGAAGAGTTTCTTAGGAGGCAGAAATACTGTAGTTTGGGTTTTAGCAGCATTGGATTTCAGTCGCCGTTTATTACACCACAGAACAAAAGTGTGTATTATTGGTTGTAAGGCGTTGTTTATTTAGTGAATAATACGGCAAATTGCAAGAAAAGTTGTATCATCAGCGTATGGAAATAACTGAATATTTTGTGGAGGAAGAGGCATATCAACAACATAAAGTAGATATAAAAAGGGTGAAAGTAAAGAGCCTTAGATATGCCTGAGTGCATATATATGATTTGATATGACTGTTGATTAATGTATTTGTAAGTACGGTGGCCAAATAAGAAATTGTAAATATAACGGATATATGCGATAAGAAGGCGAAAATGTAGCAGTTTTGAAAGCAAAACCTAAGGCTAGTTTTAGACGGAAGCATTTATCGTAGCATTTCTCGTAGCAAAAATCCTATCATCGATATCCTACCGTGTAAAGTAGCAAATGCTATAGCATTTCCCATGCCATGGCATTTCTTGTTGATAGAACGTGCTCTATTTCGTAGCATTTTCGCCAGCATTTCTGCTCCGATTGCAGCACCGTGGTGTGTTAAAAGGAAGCGATATATTTTTGATTTTATGTCAAATATCCATGCTCTTTGTTTTGTGTGGGAAATCGAATTGTACCGGTAGTAAAGAAAAATGAGTTGGAGTAGGGATACTATTATTATGTTGATTAAAAAATATGAGGAACATCCTATTTTGTTCAAAGTTAAAAGCGTGCAGTTTCACTTTACGGATCCACACAGAAATTCATTAAAAAAAACTTTATCGTTTCATTTATTGTACCTTCAGCAATCATTTCTGAGGTGTGCTCTTGCATTCTCCGGTGCAGGTTCACTTTAACAGGTGACAACGTGTAATTTTACTATACGGATCCATAGTATAAGTAGTAGTAGTGGTAGTAGTAGTAGGAGGAGGAGGAGTAAGTAGTAGTAGGTGTATTAGTAGTTGCAGGAGTAAGTAATAGTAGTAGTAGTAGTAGTAGTAGTAGTAGTGGGATGGGTTAGAAGCCCAAAAGGGGTTTGTTGGGTTCTGTTCTCGATACAAAATGGGGAAATTACAGACTTTCCAAAATTTTATGGCAGCTTATTGAAGATTACGTGCATCTCAGGTTCGACTTTAATTTCTATATTTCCACGTAAATACGCATCTCAGATGTAAGTGCACACCATATTTCTATTACTTATACACTACTCTATTAAAATATTAGAAATTTCTTCTGTAAATTTTAAAATCTATGGATCTGTATATTATAACTGCACCGTTAAAAGTCCTTTGTATCATAATAAGCTTATGCGAAAAAGGGCCTTAGAAGAGATAGTGACTGAAATATCTGTTTTTAGTTTTGGAGCCATAATTGCGCTGTTCTCCAGTGATTTGTTTGCTACGTCACAACAAAATGCTTATCAAAATGCTACTGTGTAAAACCACAATATAATTTTGATACCATAGAACATTATACGAGATTTTTGGCAGCACATCTGCTACGAGAAATGCTACGATAAATGCTTTCGTCTAAAACTGGCCTAACGCTACACGTCAATAAATGCCTTCTCTAAATTAAAGATTACCAGACAGGATGGTTTGGTGGTATTATACTTCTTATGGATGCAGTTGAGGAGACGCAGAAGCTGATCGTTGATGCTAATTTGTGGGCGGGAGCCTGCTTGATGGTGTGGTAAAGATGGTAATGACAAAGATGAACATAAAGTCATTTGAAGATATTTTTTTCCTAGGATTTTGGTGAAGATTCTGTTGAGCTGTATCGGACGGTATTCTTGATTTTAAAAAACAAGAGAAATTTGGATGGTTTCTTAGATTGAGCAGTATTGTATATTTGTCTTACATATCGATAGATGTTATTGATTCCAGGGTCATTATAACATTTATGATAGATGACATTAGTGATTTGCGTGGTAGAAATGAAGGTAGTGAGTGCTTTGTGAGTAGGTATGTTAGGTTGAAGATGAATATGTGGTGAATTGAAGTTGAAATGGTCTACAGCATGATAATAAAAATGCTAAGTGAATGATAGAGGTGTGAAAATCTCCTATAATTAGGAAGCAAAGGTTTTAGCTTCTTCTTGGTCTCTGTGCAATTCCTGATCGTGATGTAAGAGAGGATAAGAGGTTTGGGTAAATTTACCAGCTAATGCGTTGAAACGCATCTAATATTGCGAAGGGTGTGATATGACAGAAATTGAGTTTCAAATTTTAATCCATTGTCGTAATTTATATACTTTAAGATAATTAAACACTGTTCGGTGGAGGGCTCTATGATGCTAAAGAGCTTCGTGGTTGCCAGTGCAAACATATTCTGTATACATTTGATGTGAGTGTTTAACTAGACGAAAGTAGCGTGGAGGAATTTTAGGATGGTGAGGTGATATATATGCGGTTTGAGAGATGAACTGCTCAATTGCGAGTTGAATGATTGGTGGTAAAGATTAGAGTGGATTAACCCTTAGAATACCAAGCTTACAATGTTAGGTAAAATGAATTATTTCGACCCATTCCTGCTTCTTGTAAAAAATATATATATATATATATATATATATATATATATATATATATATATATATATATATATATATATATATATCAAGTTTCATTCAGGGAGTTAACATTTCTAACGTACAATAAAAAGGGCAATGTACCTGATCGTTCTTTATATTACAGTACATTTTGTACGCAGTATACACTGTCAGTGGCGGCTCGTGATTCTTTCAAAAAATACTTGAATTATAGTACGGTAACATTAGAAATTTATACATAGAAATACGCTGTCTTTGTTAGGAATAAATTCTGTCACACATTGTATTTTGATTACACCTGACAGTCCTTGCCAGTGTTGGGCAAATTTCAATTGAATTAACAATTAACAATTAATCTGTAAATTAATTGTTAATTGCAATTGACAATTGAAGTAAGTAGGTTATCATTGCAGTTGGCCATTAATAATGGAGAATCAATTGCAATTAATCAATTGATTGAAAGTAATTGCAGTGGAAAGTAATTGCAATTGAATTCAGTCATTCAATTGCAATTGAAATCAATTGGCAATTAATTCAATTGCAATTGATTTCCACATCAATTACTTTCAATTGATTGATCAATTGCAATTGATTTTCACTGATTAATTTTCAACACTGTAGTTCAGAGAGGGCGTGGGACAATGAAAACTTTGGCAACGACCAATTGACTCACCACCCATCGTGTCCCATGACCCACTGTGACCCACTCTGACCCACCACTCACTATGAACCACTCTCACCCACTGTGACCCATTGACCCACCAAAACCTATTGTCATCAACTCTGACCCATGATTCACGCCCTCTTCTCTACTGACTAAAGAGTTTAAACTTGTAATAAAACAAGCCTATGAAATTATCACTCATCAGAGTTTGAATTTCTACAATCAGTCGCTCAAGTACCGCTCTATTACAATAACGGCGGATCTGACCTTTCTAATATAAATAAAATAATGAGTTTGTTTGCGTCTGTCTGTCTATCTTTGTGTGGCCTGTGGACCAGATGAGTGGACCGAATGTTTTCAAAATTTGGTCACGTGTAGCTTGGTCTAGGGCCCAGATCAAAACGGAGAGTATTTTTAAAAATTTCGAACTAAGGGGGTCTCAGGGGGACGTTTTCGGAACGGCCTAGGGAGCAGACAAGTTGACCGAGAGTAACCAAATTTTGGTCACGGGTACCTTGGTCCCACACCAAGGAAAAGCGTTTTTGACAAAATTCCAACCAGGGGGTATCAGGTGGGCGTTTAGGAGACATGTAAAAGTAGTAGAAAATGGCCGATATTAGTGTCGATTTTATAGTTTTCGCAGTCGCTGAAATCAATGGTGAAACTCCGATCGCATTAACTTCCAAATTCACCCTATTCGGCTGCGGGCCGGGGGTCAACGGGGAAGGGGGAGGGATACAGAAACGTAAAAGTAATCCAAAATGACCGATATTAGTGTCAAATCCATAGTTTTCACGGTCGCTAAGATCAATGGTGACACTACCATTAGCGATGACTTTCAAATTCTTCCACCGTTGTATGCGGGCCTTAGGTCACCAGAGGGGGGAATTCCGAGACATGTAAAAATAATCGAAAATGACCGATATTAATGTCAAATTCATAGTTTTCGGGGTCGCTGAGCTCAATGGTGAAACTCAAGACCGCGTTTACTTTCACATTTAGCTCCCATTAGCTAAGAAACGGAGACATTATAAAGGGGATCAAGAGACATGTAAAAATAACCCTTAATGACTGATGTGATATTAGTGTCAAATCCGTAGTTTTCGCGGTCGCTGAGATCAATGGTGATACTTTCATTAGCGATGATTTTCAAATTTAGCCACCATTGTATGATGGCCGGGAGTCACCGGGGGTGGAGAATTGCGAGTCATGTAAAAATAATGGAAATTGACCGATATTAGTGTCAAATCCATAGTTTTCACTGTCGCTGAGATGAATGGTGATACTTCCACAGGCATTGACTTCTAAAAGCAGCCCCATCGGCTGTGGGCCAAAGGCGTTGTTTTTTGAAAATTGGAACCAGAGGATCATAGGGGCTTTTACCGGGATATGTAAAAAGTAGTAGAAAATGACAGATGTTAGTGTCACATTCATAGTTTTCGCGGTATCGGCTAAGAGACAAATAAGATTTTTTCACAACTTGAACCAAGGGGGTCTGAGGGGGCTCTCACCGGGACATGTAAAAGTTGTAGAAAATGACCAATATTTGTGTCGAATACATATTTATCGGGGTTGCTCAGATGCATAGTGATACCCCTGATAGTGTTTACGTTCAAATTCAGCCCCCATCGGCCTTCCCAATGAAAACACATGTACGTTGGTGGATATATATTCACACAAAATATATCCAATTTTAAAAAAGTTTCTTAATTGTTCTCCCGTTGTTCAGTTTGTTTGCATTGATATTTTATCTGATCCGTGCGAAGAACGGGCATAACAGCTAGTGCGAAATGGTAAAGTGTTTGTCATGGACCAAATTACAATGAATTCAATTATATAGGTAATTATTATAATTATCATTGATAATTATTTCCTCGCTACCGTTTTCTAAGCCTATTTCCACGTTTTGTGAATCAATGGTAGTGGGTAAAAATAGGCATTCAATGTGGGAAGAAAAATGACACACTATTCCACCAGTATCCCACAGTCGCTTTTTCGCATTGTTTAGTGCATGTTTTGTACCGTTTCTGCGCACATTTTCACTTTTTGTATGTCACCGAAAGTGGGTCAAAGAGGACCTACAAATATGGCAGAAAAAGACATATTCATCCCACATTCAAGGACCATTTTGACCCAGTTCCATTGATGCACAATGCAACACAAATCATGCATAAAAATGTGAAGGAAACGGCATCGACATTCGATGGTGACGGAACAGCATTAAGTTATTCCGCTATACTTGTAGGCCATTTTGACCCATTTTTCTTGTCGCACTAAAGTGGAAATAGGAGCACAAAACGGCACAAAACAGGCACTGTACGATGCGAAAGAAACGACCTTTAAATTCGATAGTGACGGAACAATGGCTCTTTTTCCTCACACTTTGATGGACCATTTTGACGCATTTCTGGTGATGCTCAAAACATGGAAGTAGGCGAACAGAACGGTACAAAATACACACTAAACGATGTGAAGGAATCGTCCTCCAAAGTCGTTGGTGGCGGAACAGCATTAACCTGTTTCGTTATATTCATAGATCCATTTTGACCCACTTCCGGTGACACACAAAACGTACAGAACAGGGACTAAACGATGCGAAAGAAACGACCCCGAAATTCGATAGTAGCGGAACAGTCAGCCATTTAACTCCCACTTTAAAGGCCCATTTAACTCACCTCAGGTGATGTAGAAGACGAGAAACAGATGCAGATTTTTTTTTAAAAAAAGATACTAAGCGATGCGAAAGAAACGATCTAGAAATTCGATAGTGTCGGAACAGTAGGTCATTTTCGTCACACCTTCGAGGCTAATCTTGACACACATCTGGTGACGCACAAAACGTGGAAATGGGGCACAAAATGGCACAAAACAGTCATTAGTCAATGCGAAAGAAGGACCTCGAAATTCGGTAGTGGTGGAGCAGTGAGTCATTTAACTCCCACTTTGAAAGCCCGTTTAACTCACTTCCGGTGACTCACAAGACGAGGAAGTAGGCACAGAAAACTTTTAAAAAAAATAGTCACTAAACGATGCGAAAGAAACGACCTAGAAATTCGGTAGTGGCGGAACAGGGGGGCATTTTCTTCACACTTTGGAGACCCATTTTGACACCCTTCTGGTGACGCGCAAAACGTGGAAACAGAGGCACGAAACGGCACGAAACATTCACGAGTCGATGCGAAAAGAAGAACCTCGAAATTAGGTAGTGGCGGAGCAGTGGGTTATTTTCGTCCCACCTTCGAGGCCCATTTTGACCCTCTTCCAGTGAAGCACAAAACGTCGAAATAGGCGCACAAAAGAGTAAGCGATGTGGAAATTAACGACCTCGAAATTCGATAGTGGCGGAACTATTAGTCATTTTCATCCCATCTTGGAAGCCCATTTTGACCCACTTCCGGTGACGCACAAAACGTGGAAATAGGGGCACGAAACGGCACGAAAATTCACTAGTCGATGAGAAAGGAAGGACTTCGAAATTCGGTAGTGGCGATGCAGTGGTCATTTTCATCCCACCTTCGAGGCCCATTTTGACCCTCTTCAAGTGACGCACAAAACGTCGAAATAGGCGCACAAAAGGGTACGCGATGTGAAATTAACGACCTCGAAATTCGATAGTAACGGAACTCTCGGTCATTTTCGTCTCATCTTGGAAGCCCATTTTGACGCACTTCCGGTAACGCACAAAACGGGAAAATACGCGCTCAAAACGGCAGGAAACTGGCACTAAACGATGCGAAAAAAGCAACATTGAAATTCGTTAGTGACGAAACAATGATTCATTTTCGTCCCACCTTGGGGACCCATTATAACCCACTTCCCATGACGCATAAAACGTTGAAGTAGACACACAAAACGGCACAAAACGATGTGACCTCGAAATTCATTGGTGGCGGAACAGCAATAACTTGTTCCGCCATATTGATAGGCCCATTTTGACCCACTTCCGGTGACGCACAAAATGTAGGAATAGGCTCACAAAGCGACACAAACACGCACAAAAGATGCAAAACAAAATACCTCGAAATTCGTTGGTGGCGGAACAAGTTAATTACGCCGTGAGCACCAATATAAGTATACCATCAAGGCTGAGAACTGCACGGTCTAATTTTTTTTAGACAAAGTAGAAGCCCAACCGGTATAGTGATGTCCGGCTGGACTCGGTTCAACTGAGCGAACAGCTTGAACTGGCTTGGTTGAGATGACCCATCGACTGGGCTCTATTGAGCCAATGGCTTGAGCCGGCTCGGTTGGGACGAGTCATCGACTCTGCTCGATTGGAGCCAATGGCTCGAACCAGCTCCGTTGAAACGAGTCCATAGACTGGGTTCGAATCAGCTCAACTGAGCCGATGGCCCGAACCGGCTCGGTTGGGGTAAGCAATCAGGTCGGTTCGGTTCAGCTCGTGTGAGCAACCGGCTCGAGCTGGCTAGGTTGGATGAGCTGTTGGTTCGGCTCACTTCTCTGTTCGGCTCGATAAGTTAATGAGCTGTGAGAGAGCCGCTTGAGTCGTTAACAACCCTAAACCCGGGTCGAGCAGTTTTGAACATGTTTGCCTGGAGTAATATAACTTTTAACAATTTTTGGCTCGAGCCCGAGTACTTGCTCCTCCCGAACTCAAACCTAGAACCTCGTGACCGATGTCCTTGCCTCCTGAAGATTTCTTGACGACCGAGATCGACAGTCAATTAATTATTATATTCAGTTACAAACCGCCTATATTCCATGTTCATACACGGTGTTATAATAATAATTAGTTATAGTAGTAGTAGTAGTATTATGGATAATTATATTGTCTGTGTAGGATACTTGAAGAGAGTAGTACTTGGAACTACACAAAGGATTTAGCTCGAATTGGCTCGTTTTGCCTCGACTCGACTGGAAACTCGATCCGAATTGAGTCGAGTTGGGGGAAATTTTTCGAGCCGAGGTCTCGAGTCGAGTCGAGTTTTAAAGAAAAGTCGCTCGAACTCGCTTGTGCTCATCCCTATTGTATACATGACGGGCATATAGGGGCTTCTTTCGAGGGTGATAGAATCATAAACATAATATATTTAAAAAAATGCTTAGTTTTACGGCTTTCTTCCCATGAGGGACGAAGGGATGGTAGTTATCCAACATTTCTTATATGTACCTTTTTTAAATATATGTAAAACAGTAACAAGTGGACAACACAATATACACATATCTTCTTATTTTCAGTTTTAATTGCTGATTTCAATTGCAATTAACAATTATAATTAACAATTACAAGTTTCAATTGTCAATTGCAATTAACAATTAAATGTTTCAATTGCACTCTTTCCGATTGGCAATTAACAATTAAAAGTTTCAATTGCCTGGTGACCAATTAACAATTAACAATTGACGAAAAATTAATTTCAAATTTTATCATTGAATTCAATTGCAATTGAAATTAATTGCAATTACAAATTGAAATCAATTGCAATTGAAATCAATTGCAATTGATTTTCAGAGCAATTACTTTCAATTGATTGATCAATTTCAATTGATTTCAATTGATTTTGCCATACACTGGTCCTTGCAGAGCGGTTTGCTGGTGCAGTGCGCTTTGAAAGCAAGCATGTGACAGATTACATACCTTTGAGGAGTAAAGAATCACGTGGCTTGCGGAATGGTTAATGGAGGAATACCTAAAACATTAGCCCACTACCTCTCTTTGATATTGTAGCATTTCTTTATAAAACATCATCTGGGCCAAATTGATCCAGTCTTGGTATTCGAAGGGTTAAATTCATTTTCAGTAAAAGGAGGATAGGTCGCTGACATTGTATGAGTTTAGTAAGTTTAGTAGCGATCTACATTCCAGAGGATCTAGCATGTAGATGAAAATACTGTGGGCGAGAAATCATGTGATCACTATGTCAGGAGTAGTGTTAGATCAGAAACGGATTGGTTTTGGTAATGGCTGAATGAAGCCTGTAGTGGAGGCAGTGATACAATTGTTAAAAGCAATTTCTGTCTGAGCGGCTATGGATGTTAATATTGGAAGAGATCAGGTAATGTCGGAAATTATTAGAAATATATTGGAATGGGAGGGGAATAGGACGACCTGGTAGAACATACATGAATGTCATTGTGACACATAAAGATTTGTAATAAATAGTTATGATTAGATGTTCTGGAATATTAGATGGAGAGTCAATACTATACCATGTGTATACCAGTTAAAAAGTGACATTAGTGATAGTTTGTTGATATTTACTAGGGATATAGTTATGAAGAGACTGGAAGTGTGGGAAGAGAAATTTAATATGAAAGTGAAGAAACGTTTAATGGAAAAGGGAAGGCGGTTAGGGTGGAAGTCAAAACAGGAGGAGGACGTTGAAAAAGGTGGTAGTAATAGGTGATGTGACGTTGTCGGATGATGAGAAGAAAGTGTTAAGTTTAGGCTATAAGTTTAAAGTGAAAGAACAAAGATTGGACGCAGAAGAGGTTATATACTCGGTAGAGCAAGCCATAGTTCAAGTTCAGGACAAGGAGATAAGGGATAAGATAAGGAGAAACGCTAAGGTGATTGTGGAAAGGAACATAAAGAAGCCAAAGAGGCACCTTTCAAAACACGAGTAGAGTGTGTTGAAGGATATAAAGAAGCGAAAAGACATATGTGTGCAACAAGCGGACAAAGGTCGTGCATTTGTGGTGATGGAAAAACAATGATACAAAGAAACATTGAGTGATATATGTGATGATACTTACGAGGTGATAGGTGAAAGATCTGTGTGTGAGTAAATTAAAGAAAAAGTTTTAGTATCACTAACAAAAGCAGGTTTTTAAAAAGGTCTTAATAAAGAAGGTAGGATACCGGTAATGAAAGGTTTTCCAAAAGTTCATAAGTAGGAGGTAAAACTGAGGCAAGTATTAGATTGCCGAGGAAATATATTTGAACCATTGGAGGAGGAGTTAAAGAAGGTTGTGGAAATGTTAAGGAGGCAACAAGACAGCAGCAGTGTGAAAAACTCGGTTGAGTTAAGAAGAAGGTTGGAGGAAGAAGGACAGAGCAAAGCTAAAACAATCATTTTCAGTGTCGATGTGAAGGCTATGTTTTCAAGTCTAAGAAGAAACAACATTGTTAAAGTCATCACTAAATTGATGAAGGATAAGGAAGATCAATGGTTGGAGTGGAGAAGGACTGAAGGAGGCCCTGAAGACTATATGGAATAACAGTTATTGTGTTATAGGTGATAATTTATTGAAAATCAAGGAAGGACTAAGCATAGGTTCCAGGTTGAGTCCAGTGCCAGCAGAAATTACTACGAACGACTGGGAGAAGAAAGTAAGGATGAAAGGATGTGACAGATTAGTGTTTTTTGCTAGATATGTTGACGATTGCTTGGGGATTTGGAAATGAACTGTAAGGCAATTGGAAAAGTTTGTAAAGATATTGAGGATATAGAGAAAGGCATACAACAGGAGCTAGAGGTAGAAAAGGAAGAGGCTATAGTTTTCCTGGATATGAGAATAAGGAGGAAACAAGGAGTGATATACACAGAATGGTATCAAAAAAGTTGCGCGTCGGGAAACTATTGCCACGCCCGAAGTGATGTAGATTACTCGACCAACAGGAATTTCATCATTAACATGGAGAATAGGATTAAGCAAATAACCAGTGAAAGAGACAAGGCGGAACAGAGTATACAGTCATTCCATAAGCAGGTGGAGAATAATGGATACGATAGAAAGAGGCTAAAATACAGAAGGAGATGGGAGAAGATAAACGAAGAAAAAGAAATCAGCCCAGAAGGAGAGCAAAGTGGAGGAGGAATGGCAGAAAGAAGAAAAATGTGGTGGGGGATAGAAAGTTTGGGAGAAGAAACAGAAATCATTAAAAGAATGCTTAAGAAGATGGGGACATCTCAACTTACAGAAAAGGGGTTAAGAGGCTTCTGGATGTAATAAGGAAAAAAGAAGGAAAAAGACAGAAGAAGAACAAGGGGTAATGATAGAGAAAAAAGGATTGATTTTTAAAATTCAGTGCGGCGAGTGTAATATGTGTTATATTGGAAAAACTGGAAAGAGACTAAGAGAGCGAATAAGACAACATAAGGATGACGTTAGGTTAGAAAGGAACAAAAATGCTGTCTACAAACACGTAAGGGCACGGGACATTCAGTTAATTGGAATGAAGTAAAAATATTAGGCTAGGAAGAAAGAAGCATAATTAGGAAATGGAAGGAGGCACGGTTTATAGAAATGGAGGGTAATTAAAAAATGAAATGAAATCTGTGAGTTTTACGTCCCACGCTTATGCCGGTTAGGCTAAAGGAGACGGTGATGGTGAGAGATGAGTGAAATGGTGGAATGAAGAAAGTGGGAGGAAACGGGAGAACCCCGAGAAAACCCACGATCACGGTGTTTGTCCACCACAAAGTTCACTTGGCGGGGGCTGGGATCGAACCCGGGACCCCAAGCACCAGAGGTGAACGCTCTACCACTGAGCCACCGCGCCCCCGAGGGTATTAAAGCTACGAACTGGAACTCAGGACTGATCATCGAATAGGTTGTTGAAAAAGCTTAAAGTATAAGATATGAATACACATATCTATTATAATGTGGTATATATATTGATTGTCTCACACGTGTTTATGTATTTATTAGTCCATATTAGTTATCTCTATATACGTGTGTGTATATATGTATATATGTTATAGTATATATATTTATATATAGATATATATGTGGTTGTATAGTATACGAGTACATACTAGGGATAGGCAAAACCGATTTTTATAAAAACCGGAAATCAGCTTCTAAAAATATAGAAATTCGAAAAACCGACATTTCGGTTTTTCACCGGAACCGGTTTCGTTTTTTTCCAAAACCGACATTTCGGTTTTTCACCGAAACCGGTTCGTTTTTTCGCCGAAACCAGTTTCGGTTTTCTTCAAAAACCCGGTTAGATTTTAACCGGAACCGGTTCGTTTTTTTGCCAAAACCGGTTCGGTGTTTTGCCGAAACCGGTTTCGGTTTTTTCAGGAATCTGTTTCGTTTTTTTCCAAAAGCGGTTCGGTTTTTTCTCCAAGCCCGGTTTCTGTTTTCTCCAAAAGCGGTTCGGATTTCTAAAAAAAACGGTTCGGAGTTAAGCGAAACTGGTCTCAAGTTTCTTCAAACCCAGTTTCGTTTCTCACCAGAGTGGAGTTTCGTTGTTTTCCGTGAACCGGATCCGTTTATAACAAAACCAGTTTTTTTAGATATTGTTTTTTAATATTTTTCTTTGTTCTTCAAGTTATGTTAAAAAGCCATGCTTTAAAAAGGCATGAAGTTTGAAATCAGTGTTACTACGAGTAGAATCCAACCCGCGGCTACAGATAGACGTTATGTATGTGCTAGCTTTAGCCTTCAGTTCACTGATCAGGAATATTAATTGCACTACCTATAATAAATATACTATTAATATTATATATATATATATATATATATATATATATATATATATATAAATTAATTTATTAGACAGTACATACATGAATATGTGATTTCAAGTTATCGGGTAAAGAGAAAGATAAAATGCAGTATATGTTGGTTTGAGTTGGCTTCCGCCAAGTAAATCATTTTTTAAAAAAAAGATATAAGAATGTTTTGCACTAAGAGTTGAAATGACGGAGGCAAGTACAGTTTGAAGGAAGTTTGACAGAGATATTTCCTTTCACAAACTTCTACAGGGTTTTCAAACCAACACCGACAACCTTTGGCAGATGACTCCTGACACCAAGATGAGACGAATAGTAGACCAACCTGGGTGCACAAATGCTTCCTTTCGGAGTTATAAGCTGCCGAAAACATGAAAAAATGAACTTTAAAGGTCCATAACTCCTAAAGTATGGGACGTCCTGTAGTCGGGTCAAGACTTCACTTAGGAACTAATATGTGGCCTATCCAAATATCCATGTTTCAGAATTCTGGGGCATTTTCGCAACAATTTTAATAGAGGTAATTGGTGAGTACCTGAACTTATATGCCTGTAGCCAAACTCCCTCTATAAAAATTATTGGTTGAGTACCTTAGGATTCTGAAACATTCATTTTTGCATAGGGCACATATTAGTGCCTAAGTAAAGTCTTGACCCGACAACGGTACGTCCCATAGTTTAGGACTTATGGACGTTTAAAGTTCATTTTTTCATGTTTTCGGTAGCCTATAACTCCGAAAGGAAGCATTTGTGCACCCAGGTTTATCTATACTTTTCGTCTCATCTTTGTGTCAGGAATCACCTCCCAAACGTTATCGATGTTGTTTTGAAACACCCTATATATTTAGAAGAAACTCCAAAAAAGTATTTCACCAAAGATGACATTTTCGTAGTAGCTAGTAGGCAGGAAACTTAACTATATTCGCTTTGCAGACGCTATGGCAAATAAAGTAGTGATGATATCGAGACCAAGACTTTTATATACCGAGACGAGACAGAGACCGAGAAAGACCTCTATAAATCGAGAAGAGACTTAGGTCAGTCTCGGAAAATCGGTCTCGTCTCGAATATTGATAGCTATTAAAATTGCTTTTACTCAAAATTTGTTTCGTTGCTGCTAGATAATATGGGAACAGTTGACTCATGTACAGTAGCGTATTTAGGAGTGGTTATCGAACTCAACCCCCTCCCGAAAAAAAATTGTGATAATTTCTTCGCATTACACTTACAACACAAATATTTTTACCCGTTCCTCAAGCCTCTCTCGAAACAAAATCCACTGCTGATGTAAATAGCCTTCTCTCTCTCTCTCTCTCTGTATATATATATATATATATATATATATATATATATATATATATATATATATATACCTCAATACCGTGACCACCGCCTTTACTTGTTTCCGCACATTCTTTCCTAATGCAAGCGTTGCTTGCATTGTTTGTCATCAACATTTCTACTGGAATGAGATGTTTCATTTTGGCAAGTACATCACTTTTTCTTGGAAATGTGTTGCCGAAGACAGACGCATGGTTGAGTGCTGGGAGAGGGATGAATTCTTGCCTTTTGCTGTTGTTCTATCAACACTACGAGGATTTCACTCACGGAGCTTATGAATAAACGGAGGGAGAGGAGGGAAGGTCACCTATGAGATGATCACTAATACTAGAGTTTTGGGACTGTGTTTGTTGTTCGTCTGGCTAGTCGGCAGCTGTACATTCAGAAAAGTTCGCTTTCTCCTAAGGAGACACCTATATCTTGAATTCTGCCCCAGGCGACACATTTGCGCTTGTTCATTGCACACCACAATCTGGAAGGCAGAATTGAGGGGGGAAGGGGTTGTTTCGTTATTTCCCAGTTCTTCCAAAGTGATCTTTTATCATTAACATATAGATATTTGAAATTAAGTTAGCCAGTTTTCCATCCTCATGTTCTTGCATGTAGTGGCGGGTCGCGGACATAACCTCACCGAACATAAGTTCACCTATATTAATGCAAAAGCGGACAAAAGTTAACTGGACATAAGCTCACTGTAAATATTCCGGTACATCATCTCTATATTGATTTTAGAAAGGCTTACGACCCGGTTAGAAGAGAAGCATTGTACGACTTCTTACATAATTTGAAATACCGAAGAAGCTAATTAGATTAATTAAGATATGTTTAAATGAATAACAAAGTAAAGTCCTGGTAGGAAAATTTATATCCATGAGCTTTCAAGTCGAGAATGGCCTGAAACAAGGAGATGCGTTGTCGCCATTATTATTCAACTTTGCAACATAGCAACCAGGGCCTAGAGTTAAATGGGATTCACCAGGTTATGGCGTATGATGATGTAAATTTAATAGGGGATGATAGGAAAACAGTAGAAGGAAATGCAGAGGTCTTATTAAACGCTTACAGGGTCATAGGTTTAGAAGTAAATGCAGAGAAAACTAAATACATGGAAATTGGTCAGGATCGTAAAACTGAAACTTATGGATGCGTAAAAATATGGAATAATACTTTTGATAAAGTGAATACTTTCAAATATCTGGGATCAATATTAACAGACGAAAACCATATTCACGAATAAATTAAATGTCGATTAAAAGCAGGGAATTCGTGTTATTATTCAGATCAATATCTCTTGTCGTCGCGAATTCTGTATATATTACTTTGGGTAATGGGCAAATAGAGGCGCGAAATTGAATTTGGAATAAACCTTATCGTTTACGGGAAAAGTACGCAAATATGCAAAAATTTACTTTAAAAAAACACGATGTTTGAGTTTTTATTATATTTTTCAATAGTATTTAGTAAGACCTTTAGAAGAAGACTATACTAGCCTTGTGGAAATATACCATTAGCGAACTACTGGTAATCAAATTTGGACTAAGTTGATATTTTAAATATAAAAGTCTAATAAGAGGCTGCTTATCACATAAGACAGATGATCGAGTGGTAAACGCAGTTGTACTGCATGCCAAAGGTCTTGGGATCGAACTCTATTCCACCCTTACGAATCGCTAGTAAAGATAAATAAACCCAATCGTTTAGAGGTTCTAGTAAAATCTGAAAACTTGACTAGACAATCACGACAGCTCATCAAACTGAACGAAACGCAGTCTTGAGAATTTGTACTGTTAAGTCCAAACGATGTGAAGCGCTTAGATGGGAATTACAAACTACTACTAGCAAAGTCCTACTACGTTGAACATCGGTTCAATGGAAAATACGAATTCTTCATTGCTCGAGAAACCAACGATGCAAATTATGGTGATTATAACCAGAAAATAAAACAGATGTAGGTTTATTTGCAAACAAAAACTTAAAATATTGTATTGTGCAAGTTCCGTCAACGATCTAGGTAAACCTCACCAAAAAAATAAATAAATAAACAAATAAAAAAATACGGTGAGTTTCCCTAAATGTGAGGTAAACTTTTAAGGTTACACACATGTAATTTGAACCTCTCATTTAAAATAAACGAATACGTATTTCAGCGTTCTTTGATTTTAGCTACGTAGAAGGGATCAAAAAAATGTCAGAATGGTTCGCTAAGATATCCTCCATGCGTGGAGTCGTGGAGCCATTTGCTAGTACCTTCATCCTTCTTTATGCGTTTAAATTTGCTGCTCATATTATCTCTTAACCTACATGCTCTTAAACAAGTAGAAAGAAAGTACGAAATAAATTACAAAACTATTTAGAAGCTTCAAAACCGGTCTGCAAATTGTGGAGTTTTGTGTTGAAAGATACAAGAGTTGTATTATTTTGTTTTTAAATGTTTATATATACTGTTGGTACATTTTAGAAGTTTATTAGGAAGATACATAAGTAATAGATATATACTTCAATTCAAACTTTCTAGATCTAGAATCAAAGCAAGATAAAAGAACCTCTCACGCGTTGACATTTACAAAATTTGTGAACTCGAAATACATCAAGTTTCTAGAACTCGAAATAAATCAAGTTTCTTCATTACAAAGAAATGGAGTTGTTATTTCATTTTATGAAAAAGTTTCTTTCTAAATATTAATGCTGTACTATGTAATTAGTTATTTTGTTTTCAAAAATACTTCACACAGAAAAAAATACACTACAAGAAATTGATAATTATACACAAGTAGTGTCCAGCAACCAGATTTATTAATAAATTTTACAGTCACTCACGAAGATACAATATGAAGCTCTTAAAGTCATTTTTAGACAACTGAGCTTTTGTCCTAAAAATGCACTGATAATGAAAACAAGAACTGCTTCTTTACATATACAAATGTTTTTGTTTGCATGCAAATTTATGATCACAAGCCTGGGAATG
This sequence comes from Thermobia domestica, assembly GCF_964235325.1. Classification (NCBI taxonomy): domain Eukaryota; kingdom Metazoa; phylum Arthropoda; class Insecta; order Zygentoma; family Lepismatidae; genus Thermobia; species Thermobia domestica. Next base: position 159,669,658 of record NC_137471.1, read on the forward strand.
TCATTATTTGAAATAATTTATAAATTACATAAACTTGCCAAAATTCACCAAAAGAGAAAACTGAAATACATCTCACAGATTCATGTATATATCATATCTTTATTCTTCTTAACGACATTAGATCAAAAATAGCAAAAGCGCCTCTGTTCTGTTACAAGTTTCAATAACAATGTTACATTACTAATATTACTCTTATCTTACTTTATAATCCACTAACGTACCGTATATGCGGCGAAACAATAAAGCCCTATGCAAATATTTCACATGCATCACATACATCAATAGAACCAAGGACTACACTTCTGTTTACTTACGCAGCGAAAAAAAAGGTGCTGCTGTTCTCCCCCTGAGCTTAAACCAAAGTTTGAGAAATAAGCTCCCTAAAGTTATATTAATATCTGCAGGTGAAGCAGTTGCCATTCACCAATACTAGTCAATCAAAAACAAATACAAACTGCATGTATATGCATTGATTCATTGAGATTGAAAGCGTTAGAAACAGTTAATTGAAATAAGAAAACGTTATGGATGGATATTATTATTTATTATGGGTTTAATTTGTACTTTATGAAAATTACCGTATTCATTCTGTATTTTATACATACTTTGTCCCATGCCAACTTAAAATTCAATGCAGAAATCGACGAAATTTCTCGATCTGCGACACTGCTTAAGTAGCATTAATCAAATTACTGCTTCAAATTTCCATATTTTGCGAAAGTTATAAGTTAACGGTCAGTTGTAGTTTTTTTTTTAACGAAGCAAGTTAAAAAGTGTTCAGTAACATTCAATTGGAAAATAATAGAATGTTATCAAAAACTAAAGGAATATATCAAATAATTATATTCATTCACCTAAATTTGAATACTTTACTTACGCCAGTAACTAAACCTACATAAAATAAACCCTAAGGACAACGACTTTTATTAGATACACACTAGTGAATTCTATCAATTCAAAACGAGAAAAGAAACGTAAGAACATATGCCAAAAGGAAACTTAAAATGCTATTGATTGATATAGCTTAAGAAAAACTATCAAACTTTCACTTAACATAAATTTTACGACTTGAGTTTGATTCTGAAATCGTGTTTGCATATTGCATTTTAAGCGTTTGTAGCGTTTTTTAAATTTAAAATTTAAATCAGCAGTGCAACTTGTGCCAACCTATTGCGGTTTGCAAGCGAGAGGTTTTAGATATTTGTTCAAAAATATTAATATATCTGCATTTTCAAGGAGAAGTCTAGATCTACTGGCAGTAACGATATTACCAGCAAGTGAAAATACTCGTTCAGATTCGACTGAAGTTGCTGGAATCACCGTGAATCTTTTAGCAAGACATGCTAATTTTTGAAGCCGATGCTCGTTAAGTTTCCACCATTCAAGGCTGTTGCAACTTTGCGAAAGACACTGATTTGATTTATAAAGAGTAAGCTCATCTGTTACATTAGGACTTTTTGAACACGATGGAAATATTCCAAGCAAATAGTCTGTTCTGATTCGACTGAAGTTGCTGGAATCACCGTGAATCTTTTAGCAAGACATGCTAATTTTTGAAGCCGATGCTCGTTAAGTTTCGACCATTCAAGGCTGTTGCAACTTTGCGAAAGACACTGATCTGATTTATAAAAAGTAAGCTCATCTGTTACATTGGGACTTTCTGAACACGATTGAAATATTCCAAGCAAATAGTCTGTTCTGATTCGACTGAAGTTGCTGGAATCACCGTGAATCTTTTAGCAAGACATGCTAATTTTTGAAGCCGATGCTCGTTAAGTTTCGACCATTCAAGGCTGTTGCAACTTTGCGAAAGACACTGATTTGATTTATAAAGAGTAAGCTCATCTGTTACATTAGGACTTTTTAAACACGATGGGAATATTCCAAGCAAATAGTCTGTTCTGATTCGACTGAAGTTGCTGGAATCACCGTGAATCTTTTAGCAAGACATGCTAATTTTTGAAGCCGATGCTCGTTAAGTTTCGACCATTCAAGGCTGTTGCAACTTTGCGAAAGACACTGATCTGATTTATAAAGAGTAAGCTCATCTGTTACATTGGGACTTTCTGAACACGATTGAAATATTCCAAGCAAATAGTCTGTTCTGATTCGACTGAAGTTGCTGGAATCACCGTGAATCTTTTAGCAAGACATGCTAATTTTTGAAGCCGATGCTCGTTAAGTTTCGACCATTCAAGGCTGTTGCAACTTTGCGAAAGACACTGATTTGATTTATAAAGAGTAAGCTCATCTGTTACATTAGGACTTTTTGAACACGATGGAAATATTCCAAGCAAATAGTCTAATGCTGATGACCCAGCGATGCTGTGATAAATCATCTTCTGATCCTTCAGATTCTACGAGCATATCATGAACCAATCTATGGATATTTGTTTGCATTTTAAAATTCAGAAATGGTAATGATTTGTACTTTGAGTCCGAGAATGTTGCTAAGAGGTAACATTTCAGAACACTATTTGACAAAAATCTGATGATTCAGAATCGGATAATGCATCGAGCTAAAGACGCTTTCCTAAGTCAACTGATATTGAAGATTTCATGTTCTTAACAATTACAGAATCGGAAGGACATTCCTTCAGGTCGTTAGAAATAAGACCACAGCCTAATGGTAAAGCAAAAGAAATGGAACACTTTTGATCACACATAACTGTTGTAGCCATTTGCAGTGGCTTCAGTACTCGAACGATATCTTCCATGATTTGCCAGTTAATTGTAAATTCCTTGCATCCATAGGTTTAGTGACATTTCTATCAGAGAACACTGCAATTATTGCTTCTCTTTGCTCCAGCAACCGTTCGATCGTCGAATATACACTGTTCCAGCGAGTCTTTGTATATTGAATAAGACGATGCTTTGGTAACTTCAGAATTTCTTGTTTCTTTTTAAGCGCGACTAAAGCAGTGGTGCTATGTTTGAATTGCTCTACCACTTTGGTACATATTGAAATTATATTTGTTACCTCGATTTTCTCTAAACTGGTCAGTATGGATCGCTCCAATGTATGCGCCAAACATGATACATTGTAAACCGGCAACAAACATCCAGCATTAATCATATTCGATGCATTGTCGTGAACTAATGCAACTACTTTGTCTTTGATGCACCATTCCTCAATACACAGTTTAATAGCATTAGCTACATTTTCAGCTGTATGTCGTTCTTCTAGTTCAATTGTCTTGAGAACAAAATCTTCTGTACAGAAGTTCTTATACAGAGCATGACATGTCACTGTAATGTAAGAATCTGTTGCTCGAGACGTCCATATATCTGTCGTTAAAGCAACTACTTCTGCTTCCTGTAGCCTCTGTTGTACTTGCTCTTTCAGTTCAGAATAAAAAAGCTGCAAGCGTCTCCATAGTGTCCGCCTAGACGGTACGCTATAATTTGGTTCAAGAAAAGACATTAACTCCCGAAACCCTTTCTCTTCAATAAATGAAATTGGGAGTAGATCTGTTACTATCATGTTGCAATCCTTTTCGCAATCTGTTCTTCATGTTCTGGTGTGCACGGCCGGCTATTTTTAAGATACTTTACTATTGATATTTGTTCATACGTTCGCTTTTTATTATGTGTTTGAGGAACTCTAATTACATCATCACGCGTTTCGTCATTGGTGAAAGGAAACTTTCACAGTAGTATCTTCTGACATATTTCTGGCCTCAACACAGTCTGATGGTCCAGGAGAATCTTCAGAACTATCCGAATAGGAAGCTTCCACAAAGGTACTGTTGAAAAAGAAAATGACACAATATTATGTGTAAGCAAAATCACAATGTAATTCTATGAACAAATTAAATATAAACTTATTTTAAAGACAAAAGCAAAGAAATTATGAATATAAGCATTCAAACTTGTTTCAGTGTATTACTATTTGACTCATCAAGCCACTAAGAGGGTATGAATGCAACAGTTGTTTTGACAAATTTGCCTCAGGAGATTTGTTCGTACTTCCGCTGTCTTGAAAATAGGGTGGTGGGAAACTGGATGGCGTTCTGGTCATCAGCATCTTTGTAGTAAGTTATCAGAGAAGGAAAAATATCTTCCATAGAAAAAGAGATTCCATTCCATCTCGCCTAACGATTTATCAGTCACTGATATCTCCAAGAGAAGAATGTCAGCTATTTTAGGTGAGATGGGAATCCACATCTTGCCTAATCCCTTCTCGCCTAAAATGCGATAAGATACAAGGAGGGAATTTCTGCACTAAAAAGAGAATTCCACTACTAGCATTTTAACCAGATATTTTAATCAATATTTTCAATTTCTGTCAACTACAATATAAATATTTAATAAGTACTACACAACAAGAAAGCATAGGGGAGTGGGACGATGAAGTGGATGTAGTTCACTTTTGGTTGGTTTTGGGAAAGCTGGAAGGTGCTTAGCAGACAGGAGCTAATCAGAAAAGGATAGAAATATACATGATAGAAATATACAGTGTTTCAAAACAACACTGACAACGTTTGGGAGCAGATTCCTGACACCAAGATAAGACAAAAGGTATAGACCAACCTGGGTGTACAAATACTTCCTTCCGGTACTATGACCAGCCAAAAATCTGTCGGAAGATGCAAAAAAAAAAAAAAAAAAAAAACATAAGTCGAGAACAAAATGTCGGATCGAAGTTGGGGGAAAGGGAATGTTTATTATTTTTAGCCGTAGTTTCCATTAATACACAACTCGATGTAGTACAGAGCGGGGGCAAGAGTCACCCCAAAGAAATTGAAGAAATCCTGTGATATTTTATTAAACGTTGAGTATAATGACATACGATTAAACTAACTAAAACTAAAGACGATGTTTCAACTAACAAAAGTCTTAGGACGTGGTCCAAGTTACAAGAACCTCGTTAGAATTCGAAAAAGGAAAGATAAGTATATTTGATTGATCTACTTAGTCTCAGTACAGAATTGGCTATCGAGGAAGAACTGAAATTATATGAAATCCAAAACGTTTAAATATTATGCCTTCTAGGCTAATGAAGACAGACAAATCACTCACGGCTATGTGGGTAGCATACGGGATTTTGGCATAGGAGACCTGGCTCCGATTCCCGGCAGGAACGCAAGCGGTTTGAATCTCACGTTAATTCGTAGCTCCATGGCTCATATAACTTTGCTACCGAAGGAATGCTAAACTCAAATCCGATCCAATAATACAGACAGGTAATAGATGGAAGCTAATTATTGGAAAATAATTCGTGAAATGAGAATGTAAGTGAATTCAGATAATCCCGAGAAGACTCACTGGTACGATGGTATCCACCACGAACTTTTATAACCTGGGATCGAACGAGGTCCATCTCGCACCAGAAGTAAGCGCTCTATCACTAAGCCATCGTGACCATACTTTGGAGAAAGCACTATGATTCTGACCGAAGTATCGGTCTAGAAAATATTGTGTGTGATAAACCAATATAACTTACTAGAAGTACAAACAGTCAGAATGTGGAACTTCTTTCGTTCGGGTCGAATGATTTTCGATAAGTACCTCGCATATGATAAATAATACAAAATAGCAGCAACGTGAGAACAGCAGCCAACAGTTCTGTTCACGAAAACCTAAATTGTTCCAATATTTAACTTAAACAGTGATGAGGATTAATTTCTTTCTATTCATTCTTTATTTGATCATATTAAACACACATATACAGTAATACCATCGAAACAAACTAAACACATGAATAGCTATTAACAACAGGCATATTATTAACCAACTGTTACAAAATAAAACAAGAACAATTACTAAAGAAAGATCTATATGTATCACAGAACATTGATTATGTGCACAATTAACACAAAATGGGGGAATGTATAATTTCAGTTGATGTACAGCAGTGGTGTAGCCAAAGGAGGTGTGAACATGGTCGAGCATCCCCTTCATCCTCAGAGACCAATTACCGTTAAGAGAAAAAATACTTGTTATCATAAGATTCCAATGTTATAACAACTTCATCTCCTCCCCCATTCAAAGGTATTGGTTATCCTAGTGGAGTACAGTGTGTATCATACGTATACCACATAGATGCTGACCTATGTACATTTGCCTTTTTTTCACTATGAGGTACACTTGCGAACAAAATGAAAACAATATATGTTGTTAGGGACCCTCTCAAGAAAAAGCTGGCAAAAAATAGTGGGTGTCCCAGTTAGTCTTCTACTAATTTTTTTTTTTGAAATTTCAAAAAATACCAATTTTCAACCTCAAAATATTAAAAAAAAAATATTTTCCGGCTTTTCTCTTCCTGAGAACACCTAACATCTTTTTTCATGCAAATCAGTTGATCCGTTTAGGAGAGAAAAAAATAATTTCAATTTTCCTTCCCCCATCCTAACACCCCTCCAAAAGCGCTTGGGGGGCTGAAACTTTTGGAAACCGAGTTTCTCATAAATGTTAATCGATACTGTAAATTTGGTGCAGATATGCTTGGGGAAGCTTTCACATCCTTATTCCGCTAAGCCCTTTTTTCCAAACTAACTGTAACAGTAACGCGATACAAATTTCTAAAGAATATACCTAGTTTGCTTTAGTTTCTTTTGCGTTACATTTCGGACGAGTAACTATAATATGTATTGTTTTCCGGAAACAAATCCTTGTTTTCTTTCCTGTTGTAAATCTCTTAGAATGGAGCATGAACTGTCAGTGACCAACAGTCACCGACACACAAAGAAACAGATAAGATCTTAGGGCCACTTGCTGGTTTCAGAAGGGGAGTATAACCTCAGGGAAATCACGTGTACTGATTGCAAGCCAAGTACCTGGAAGATTTTGTAGTAGATTTTTACAGCTCTAAATTAATACATTCAGTGAGTGAACTGCAAGTGCAATGATAGTCTAGCTTTCCATAACGAAAATATTTAAAAAAATACTGTTTCTTAAAAGCTGAGGATGAGGACATAATTTAAAAGTAAAATGTTTGAAGTGTACCGGCGGGAAATATTTATCAATAGGCAGAAGTTCGTCTACAAATTTGAAGAAACATCTGAAGCTTTTTTATTATTATTATTTCTAGAGTATACTGAAACAGTACCCACACAAGCATTGCGGATAAAGCTATTGTCCAAATTTTAATAATTTCTTTACTCGTGCTCTTACTAATACTATATTAATACTTTCTTCAATACTTCATACTTGTTTAGTGCTATTCTGATTATACTCACGGAGATTTGTTTATGTGGAGAGAGATGGAGAAAAAAGATTTCATTTTCTCAAGATTAAAAAAAACGAAATGTATATTGAGTGTAGATGAAGTAGGAAGTGTAGAAGTAGGTGAAGTAATATGTCGATTGGTTATCGTGACAATAATATAGTGATTTTCTACTATATACTCTTTCAACTTGAATAAATAGGTTTTAAGTTAATCATCGAAACGTAAAAACTTTGACGTAAAAAATATTCTAAAATGTTTTATATTATATGATTATCCTTATAAGTTAATAATTAAGAATCGCGGTTAATATATACAGTGGCGTATTTACGATTTTGTTTCGGGGGGCTTTGAAAATTCTGCAAGATATGACATATACTTTACTATAGTAAGTAAGATTTCAGGGGGGCTTAAGCCTGGAAGCTCCCCTAAATACGTCACTGTATATATATATATATATACTTTTCAAAATATTTTTATTTGAAAATAAACATGTTTACAATATGCAGTGCAACACAGACACTGTAAAAAAAATCTCACAATTTTTTGATCTAAATATCCAATATATTTAAATCGAAAATTTTCTTGTATGCCTTATATCTGGAGAACTACATGCAGTATAGACATACCCAAACTATCTCTTAACTCATAATAATGTGTTCATTCCGTAAAAGGCGGGCCGCTGTGGCTCAGTGGTAGAGCGTTCACCTCTGGTGTTTGGGGTCCCGGGTTCGATCCCAGGAGCCCGCCAAGCGAACTTTGTGGTGGACAAACACCGTGTGCGTGGGTTCTCTCGGGGTTCTCCTGTTTCCTCCCACTTTCTTCATTCCACGATTTCATCCATTACTCATCATCACCGTCTCGTTTAGTCTAACCGGCATAACCTAAAAGTCATCAGGCAAGTCGTGCAGTCGTGCAAATTTCTCACACGTTTTGTACACGCTTCTCACTCCTTCTGTTGCACAAATATATAAATGTAAAAGAAGTGATCAAAAGTTGCAGTTTAAGCATACAATTCTTTTTACAGTGCAGTATAGAATTTCAATAATAGCGCATTGTTTATTGTTGCTATTAGTGTAGATATGTTTGATGGGTGCCATAATTAACGCTGATGAACAAGCATAAACTGTCCGCATGAAGGGGTATAGCAGCGCTACTATTATCAACCTACAGTTCTAAACATTTATTACGATCGGGAAAAATCAGAAAGTGTAATAATAATAATAATGATAATAATAATAATAGTAATAATAATAATAATAATAATAATAATAATAATAATAATAATAATAATAATAATAATAATAATAATAATAGTGATAGTAGTAGGAAAAATTTAATGAGAAGAATGTTTTTTGTATATGATTATATTCAAAGTTCCGGACATAAAAGTAACGCGTTACTTGTCTTGCTTTCGAAGTAGGGTAATAGTTACTTTTCTAGGGGAAGTAACGTTTCCTTACTGTTAACGATATGCAGTAAGGGAAAGTAAAGTAACTTATAGCGCGTTACATTTTTACAAGTAATTTACCCAACACTACCTCAAAGCCTCAACAAGTCTTCGATGGGTTCCTGAAACAAGCTTTCGGAAAACTGATTCCATGCTATTTTCCAAAAGTAGATGGGACAAATGCATTCACATGAGAGTGTTTTATGCATAGGGTAAATAAAATTTTGTGAGAATAGCGTTCCATAATAAAATGAGCCTTGTAACTATTTGAATGACCCTCGTCTTTGTTCCTCTCACAACTGATGATATATGCCCAAACACACACACAGATACACATTGACGATTTAAGAAGAGTCTCCCCGGAGAAACTGAATAAGCAACGAGTGTAAGTAGTACAGTACTACTAAAATACTGATTTCCCATAGGTTAAGCCCAATCAGAGAAATGCCCACGGAAATTTCGTCGTTCTGGTGCAGTATCTTCAGGCCACACCATGAAATCACTGGTCACACAATATTAAACACCAGTAGTTTAGGCAATAACACCCGCGGGGTTTTTCCAGGGAGGGAGGCTGACATACAAGCAAAATTGCAAATACAAGCCCCTTGAAACACACAATATAAGTTCTACTGCATGTAAAACAATTACTTGCGCTCATGGCGTAAGTTTACTACAGTAATGTGTGTGAATAAGCAAATTTGTTTTGATATGTATTTTAAGGAATCGAACCAATTTTGATAATCCAGGGGGCAATGTCCCCCTTGACTCTCGTTGCAGGTGGGCATGAAAGTAAGGATATAATTTTTTGGTAAGGTATACGCGCAACTGTTTTCAAACATATAATGTTACCCATCATCCCCATATATGCTTCTTCTTTCGTAAAATTAAAATGGGTGAGTAATATGGTTACCAACTCTGAAAAAAAAATTACGGGCACCCGCTCAAAATTTCCTGTGATATAGGCCTAAGTGAAAAGTCTCTCTCTTCGAACCCATCCATGGGAAGGAAATGTACTATCCTGGACAAAATGCATTAGGATTTAGATTTCTGGGCTATCGGCATTTAAGGCCATTTAGCCCTTCACGTTTTGAGGGATGACGTCCCTCGACGAGCAAACAATCCGGGAAAAGAGAAAGAAGAAAGAATTGGGAAAGGAAGGAAGTGGCCTGGGACTTAAAGTTAGGTACCACCCTGGCATTTGCCTGGTGTGAATGAGGAAAACCCAGGAAAACCTCATTTAGGATAGGTGGCATGAAAAAGCGTTTTACACTTTTTCGACCGAGTGCCCCCACCAGGAATCGAACCCGGGACCGCTCACACCGAAGGCGAAAGCGTTAGCGACTTCGCTACGCGGGGCCACCAAAATGCATTAGGACCCGTATTCTGCATATCCTTAATACATGCACTTATAAGCGTAATATATACATTGTGTTCTGAAGTCGTATCGATCATTTTCTTCTATTTACCAGTAACTGCTACTTCTTTAAAATTATCGAGAGATGAAAAAATAGTATCTTAATCTGTACGTGTCAATTTTGGACAAATCCTCACACTGTATTTATGCCGCACAATTATAACAAATTAAACACTTCTGAATCCAGGGGCGGATCCAGGGTGGGGACATCGGGGCAATCGCCCTCCCAGAAGATAAAACTTTCTTATTTTATATATATAAATAAAACCCATCCCAAAGTTTGGAGCCTTTAAAAGTAGCAATATGACAACCCACCGCCCCCCAGAAGTCGGTTCTGGATCCTCCCCTGTCTGTATCTATTGTCGAAAACAATGTTTCACAATAAAATTTAATTATCAAATTTCTTGTTAAATAAATGAAAAGAACACTCATAAGCATCGCTGCTAAAAGGGATGTTAAACGCAAAATGAAAATCATGAAAAGAACTGCCCTAGGTTTTTAAAAAAATCACCGAATGTATAATACAATGACAATTTGTATTTTCATATAAGACACTGTTCAAGAATTAGGATGTTTAATGTTTTATTCTGGGTTATAAATTTCAAAACAGTGGTCATAAAGAGGCTGGTAAGAAGTATATAGTGTGTACTGGTCACCGACCTTAATAAAAATAACCGCAATATATAATAACGGGCTGTTGGCTACCCTATTTAGTATGCACAGGGCTATAACAATATAAGAAGCCTCAAACTTTTATGTACATAAAGGAACACTTCTGAATGGTACACCCATATGGAAATTTACGGCAAAAGTGTACCATCCAGAAGTGTCCCTTACTCAGTGGTTAAATTCAGCCGGCACCCACCGGGGCTCAGCCCCGGTACTTTCTCTGTTGCCGGGGCTCAGCCCCGAATCTTTTCTCGTTGCTTTTTTTAAAATTTTCTCCGCATCTGAAATAATGTTGATACAATCCGTACTTTAACTTTTCTTTGTCGCTGTTTCGGTAGCTCGGTGGCTCACATTAATGTAAAATTCAAGTGCATTACTGAGGCAACCGGGGAGTGAGAAAATAGCAGAAACAAGTATCTTTTCTCTCCGGTCGTTGCTGGTAGTTTTCTTTTTTCTATTTGTTTTTCAACAGGGGCTATACCTGAGCTATAAAATCTTTGGCTTGGGAAGGGGGGGGCAGATAGTGACAGAAACTAAGAAGTTCTTTCTTCTACTGTCTTGTGTGAGCTTTCTAGCTTTTCAGAGTCCTTGCAAGAAAAGACTATAGCCCTACCGAAGGCAAACAAGCTTATATACAGAACAATCGAGGTGTTTAAGGCCCATAAAGAGAGAGGAGGCATATACTGGAGAGAAGTACAGAGAGCCATAAAAGAGAAATATTTTAAAGAAGTTCCCTTGAATATCAGTGGCAGTAAAAACAACGCTTCGGAAATTAACAAAGGACAGTTCTATGAACAGAAGGTGCTTGACTGAGAAGGACACTGTGTACTCCGAAATGATGAAAATTATTTACCCTGAGTACTGGCCGGAAAATATTAGTGTTGATTATAGCGAACAAGACTTGAAAGAATATTATGAATTGTTTTCTTTGTGTTTTCGAGAAACTATTCAAACTTATCGCGACTTTAAGGATAGTGGAGGCAGGCAGGTCTTGGGGAGAATGAAGGTACTAATGCAGTGTGTGCAAACGATACCAGTCAGCAATGCAGAGTGTGAGAGGGGTTTCAGTGTAATGAATAATGTTGTCACGCCAACTAGAAACGAGCTATGTTGGAAGTGTGTCATCTTTAATGACAATAAATATTAATGGTCCGCCATTGTCCACAACCCCTCCCGTACGTTAAGCGCTGGATATCACAAGGAAGAAACACCGCCTCTCAAGTTGCTAGGAAAGAAATCGAGGCAGAAGAAAACAAATCGAAGGAAGCTTTTAGTTTTCCCAACTCTATTTAATATGGAAATGCCTTGAATTTCACAAGATTTGACTACACCGCACACACACACATATTATATATATATATATATATGGTAGCCAGGAAGGACCCCGGTACTTTTTAGCACGAATTTAAACACTGCCCTTACTGTACATTCCATTATCCCTTCAAGCCACTTATAAGGTAAAATAAAATAACGAAAGTTTTGGTTTGTTTCAGTTTACCGCCCCACGGTTATGCCATGATGACTAAAGGAGACTTGGACTTACTGATTATAATTGAATCTGAACCACTTTTTCCGTTCAACTGTTTCTCACCGGGAACCGAATCCACGCGTGCCGTAGGGAAGCTTGTTAGCCACTAGACCAAACGGATGTCCAAAATAACGAATGTTAAATATTAAATGAAATATTACATGATAAAACACACGACGGTATATATCCCTTGAATCAAATTACATAAGTAAGAAAAGTATTCAAATCTTCCTACCTTAACGTGATGTGTTTTGTAGAACCAGAGATTCCAGGATCGTCATCATCTTCTGATTGAGTGTTCCGTGCAATCACTTTATTAATACAAGACATGTGTTTAGTTCTCAAGTGCGATAATAAAGCACTTGTCGATCCTCCTTTGCATCTAAGTACTTTTTTTTACACAAGAAGCATTTAGCTTCTTCTCTAGTCTTGGCACGTTCAAAGTATTTCCACACTTCACTCCGTGACATATTGCTATTTGCTTCACCTTAATTGCTAAACACTTAATTGCTACTTCCCCCTTATCTTGCAGGTCACTGAAATGAATATTAAATGCTTGCTCAGTGCGTTTGCGCAGTTGACCTTGACAATCGTTGCACCATATGCGCCTGCAAATGTTTACTATCAAAAGCTCGACACATTATAAGCTTAAGACTTTTAGGTTCCAAAATGTTCAAATTTGAATAAAGTACATTTAAGGACGTTATACGTTATCAAAAACGTTTTTAGGATTTTGTTTTATATATTACAGAAAATGACATTTTCGTACATTTGATTACCAGTATATTTTAACAATGTTAGTTATTGTGCACATCGAAACATCTTTTAATCAAAAATATTTTAGTTTTAAGCTAATACCTCTTAAACAAAATAAAATATTAATAGAACTTTCCTTACCTGGAGTTGTTATTCAAATCTGGTACAAGTAACATTGCCAAAGGGGTCCAAGGAGGCGGGCGCTACCCGTAGGCTATATCTGCACCCCAGACTGGTAGTATATATTAATATTGCGCAAATAATGTGAAATTAACATTTTCAGTATAACCCCCCTCAAATAAAATGTATCCACCCTTCGATTGTGTCCCCAAGAAATTAAATCTGATACTGTAACTGGTGGTATAGCATACCATAGCCAGTTTAGAACTACAAAGAACCTAATATTTTTATTTTACTTATTTATTATTTTTAATTTTCCTATTTTTAAAACCAAATGCACTTCACTTTCCTAGAATCACACTAAGGGAGAAAATAACACCTATATGAGGAAGAACATACCGCGTATACATAGAGGGAGCCTTGTTATTGCATTGTTCAAAACTGTTTGACGAAGAGAGGCTAAATCAATATTTCGTGCGTTGATATATATAAACGGCAACTTAGGGTATAGATTCTAAACGCGGGGGGACTCCGTCCCGACTTCGAAAAAATATGTAGGCGTCGCCCAGTTCCTAAAAAAAAATACAATGGAGAAAGATAGGAAGGGGAACAAGCGTGACGTCATTCTATTATCTACAGTCCTCTTACCTTTTCAGATCCACTTTTACCCCTTTTTATGACCCGCAAATTAGAACATTTTAGATGGTTTAAAATTCTTGTATTTTTGATCATAGCAACTTGACCTGTAAAGAAGACACAAAATTTCTCCATTAACTGTACAGGAACGAAATAGGATCATCCTTAAGAATCTGAAGCTTCGACATAACCCTCCATTTGTGATGTGTGTCACTGCATGAGACCACTGCGTGGTAGCGATTTGTGTTCATGCAAAGCAAAATGTGCGTACATCAGCACAATACAAAACTGAAATAAGCTATTTATTAATGCTTATTTTTATTACCGCAAACTAAACGCAAATATTACGTTGTGTCGAGCTCGAAAACCGCTAGTGAATGAGGGCTCAGAGCGCTTGAAAAAATTGATTTACACAATAATTTTGTATTCTGAGTCCAGGAAATGAACACCAATAGACCTACATACATTTCAATTTCTTACTGGTAAATAGTTATCCGGACTTTCGGTATCCAGTTCTCAAACAAGCCAAAAAGTTCGCTATAGTAGATTAATTCAACGCCGGTACTAAGAAAGAGCTGTTTCAAAGAAACAATACACAGTATTTTTTGAAAAGGCGGTAGACGAGCCTCCATAGGAATGCCTCCGTCTGTCTTTATTCGTGAAGACAATAAATCAAGCAATTTTTGTACTAGTATTACCATTTCTTCTATCTACTACATAATATTACGCAACTCTATCATACAGGGCATAGTGTTTCATTTCAGTATTCTCCCCATTAAATTGATCACTTGTGACTATAAATATCTATATATTAAAATGCTAGGTTTATATGTTTGTGTGCAAAGAGAAGTTTATATGTTTGTCTCCAATCCTTTTGACAATGAGATCTCGAAAACCACAAGTGCTAGAATCATGCCATTTTTGCTGTTCGATTCCAAATTTTGTGTAGATTGGCCCAGTTCCAATTGAATATTTAAAAAAACGTGGCCATTATTTCTTTAATACATTTTTTAGGGTACACTGGAAGTGTTGACATTTTAAAAAATAACACATTCTATAAGTTATACACTCCAACACAACGTGTTTGTATACAGTGGTTGTATATTTCTCAGGCGTTTGTTTCATGATCAATTGATAATGAAAATCGAAGAAAACTATTTCTCGAGTGATGGAGAATCTTTAATATTTAGAATGTTTTGCTAATGAACACCAGATATCAGTGGCATTGTAATAAATTGTGTATGTAATGTATTTGCTTGTTACATACTGTATGTAAGAAGAAAGAAAGCACTGATCATACATGAATTAGAAATTCCAACCAGAAGTAGGCTCAATCTTGCAAACGGTGCGAGATTTTGAAAAAATAATCGAAAAAATCTCTCCTTTGTGGTACCCCTTGCCGATTTTTATCAAGACGTCTTTCATTTGTGTCTATAAGGGGACATGTGCAGATGTTGTGAGGAATGACAAGGAGATTCATGTTCATATGTGAATGATGCGCTGTGTAGAGAGTGCAGGTTAAGCTAGTCTACTTAAAGTAAATCCAGGTTCTGAAAACCTATTGATAATAAGGAAGGTAATTGTATTCGAAACAACTAGAGATTTACAGAAGAGTGAATATTGAATCGAAGGAAAAACATGTTTTTAAGCGTAACTAATAATAATAATAATAATAATAATAATAATAATAAAGTACCGTTATAACAAAAATCCCAACTGGGTTTTGATGAAAGTTCAAACTGGATTTAAGTAGAAGCTCAAAGGTAGTTCTTGATGAAAACGAAAGCCAATTTTGATTGAAAGCTAAGCCGATTTGAAGATCTAAAACATATGTAGATTCTCAAGGAACCAATACCGGCTTCGGTAAACATCGCAATGGTTTTTGTAAAAACTAAAACTCAAAACTGTTCAGGTAAACACATAAAACTATCTGTGGAAAGGAAATGGGTTCCGGAGAAAAACGAAAAATATTCTGGTCAGAAATAGAACCAGTTTTGGAAAAACTGATACACGTTTTGATGAAAAACTGAACCGGCTTTGAAGAAAACCGAAATCAATTTCAGTAGAATAAGCGTACCGGTTTTTGAAGAATACAAGAACCGGTTTTGGAGAAAACCGAAACCGGTTCCGATGAAAACCGAGCCGGAAATGAAGAAAACTGATACCGTTTTTTTTAGAAAACCGAATCCGGTCTTTTGGAGAAAACCGTTTTTTAATTTTGAAAAACCGGTATCAGTTTTCCTAAAAACCGGTTTCTGTGCCTACCACTAGTATATACTGTATGTGTGTGTCGTCTTTTTAAGCGTATGAGTAATTGTATGTTTATCTGTTTATTTATATATTTATTTATTTATGTGTATTTATATATATTTATAATATTATTTAATTATTTATGCCAATTATTTGTTAGTTTAGATTAGTTGTGCTAAGATCGTCCTTTTGATGTGTGTGTGTAATTTACAACAGATAGGAAGCCTCGGTATAGAGAAATACGAATTAGAATACTTGAAGTGGATTGGCTGCTGCCAGGAGCCAATCAAAAGCAAGATATCTCAGCTCTTGTGTGTATATAAGACTGCACGTTTCTCATATATCTCATAGTGTCTGATGAAGCAAAAATATTAGTTGGCGAAACTTTAACACGTATGTAATATTTTTTATGTGAATATATTGGTTTGCTCAGTAAATATTTTGTTTATGTTTAAGTATATACAAAGCAAAGCTTCTACTTATGGAAAATATTACATGTGTAAGGATAAAATAGTATTGTAATGCCGCTAGTGGCGCATGGAGCCGGAAGCTTCATATCGTGTGGAATGAGTTGATAGCCGGTAAATTTGCAATTAAGTTTGGGAGTGAGATGCGTTTTACTGGTAAGTAATGTGTCAAATTGTTCCTCGTGTAATAGTTTTTAAAATATGAGTTTATGAGGTAAGTACAAGAGAATGTTGAGAAACAGAAATAAGAGTCTTAGTCAAATAACTAGATACATGATCACTATGAAGTTAAATAGTAGTTTCGGGTGGAGATACATGAAAGTTCACGTACGAACCACTGTAAGTGGCATGAAAATCGAGGTGAAGAATGTTGCGAGCTGCGTGCTGAACGTGTTTTAATATTAATGTTTGTGCAAAAGATTAACGTTTTGAAGAGTGTGGGTGACAAATGCTAATAGTATATTCATATAAAGAAATTGATTAGTTTTTCGGTCTCACCTTTTCGATTTTGAACATAATAAGGCAATAATGGTACTACAAGTTTCGGCCTGAATTCTTCTGGAGCAAGCCGAGACTTTCACTTGTAGCTGTATGTCGGAGGCAGGAATTGATACCAAGTGTTGCAGATTCGGACAGTTTTCATAGGAAGAGGAAAAGTGTGCACCTCTTTGTAGGATAACAGGTTCATAGGTTGCACCTGTTAGTAGGATGTACTTTGTTTGTCTTGACAGCGTTTACCTGGGAGAGGAATTGGTCGTAATGAGCAGGATTGTTCAAATCGGTGTCTCTTCTTGAAAATTAAGATTTGTTTATGCAAAACGGCGTTGATAGTATCCTGTGATGTTCTCAGAATTCGAACTATGTACGTTGGTCCCTGATTGTTCCGAATACGGATGCATTTTTAAAGGTGTATCCCACTTCATAAAGTTCAGCCTATATATCAAGTGTTATAGATTGAGGGACCCCTCGTACTACTATTGACATGGTATGTGGCTGAGTTTACTAGTGTCGGATGTTGTTCCGAGAAGATGAAGTTGCAGTTTTCCTGAACATTTCGAAACTGGATTGTCACGAATTATTTTGCGAAGTTAGCCGACTGTGATTTAATGATGAATCCATTTTTTGTTTCTACCATTTGAGAAATATCTTTGCGTTGCCGATACTGGAGAAGTTAGAGAAGTAAAACCTTCGAACTAAAGTACTTTGGATTGTAGTTTTGCTGTAGCAAGCTGTAGACAGGCTGCAGAGGAGGATAAGCTGGTTGGAGTCTGAGTCGGATCTCGAGATGCTATGTGCATTTGTATGCTTCTTAAATGGTGGTGAACTCGTTGATGATGCTTGGTGGTTGCCACTGATTGGAGAACAAGAACTCTGGGAACTTGGTTCAGTGTATGCTCTGTCTCTTCGATTTCTCCGCATCTCGTTTATCTCCAAACGAATAAACGAAATGAAATTTTGAGTTTTACGTCCCACGAATATTCCGACTAGGCTAAGGGAGGCAGTGATCATGAGCAATGAATGAAATGTGGAATGAAGAAAGTGGGAGGAAACTGGAGAACTCCGAGGGAACCCAAGCACACGGTGTTTGTCCACCACAAAGTTAACTTGGCGGGAGCAGGGTTTGGACCCGAGACCTCATGCATCACAGGTGAACGCTTTACAACTGAGCCACCATCGTCAATTATCTTATGCGGTAAAATAACCGAACTGAAACAGTATCCAAAAAAATGTGATGGTAAGAAGATAAGAGTGAAGATGATCATAATGATGATTAAAAATTATACTACTTGTGTACTCCAGCCAGTACGCTCGTGAAAACTCTCAATTTCTTGCAACCTGTCGCCTGTTAATGAATTAGCATCACTGTGCGCCCACATGAGTGCAATAAACAGAGTCTAGACTTGGCAGCTACGCCTCACTACATGTGCGCCAGCTGAGAAAGTATGTGAATGCACTACGTTTTACCGGCAAACCAAAGTGGCTAGCAACCTATGAGAAGGTTACGCCCTCTGTAGAGTGAGTGATGGAAAAGAATTTATTTACAAAGTGTAAGTGGAGATCTGTGCTCTATCGAAACTTTACAATTATACGGTATAAAAAACTAACAAAAAATCAAAAAGAAAAAGAAAAATGGGCGTATGGAACTTTGATCCTTAGCATTATAATGTGAGTAAACATATCTAACACAATTTAATATAGACAGATTGATTCACATAAATACAACACAATTAGAGAAAATAAAAAAATGTGTAAAGGGATAACGAGGACGGAGAATGAGGGGAGGTGCAAAGCACAAGTTTACACATGTGTATTGTTAATCAGACAAATGAATGTGTCTTTTGCGTAGGGTCATCTCTATGTGATGATGGGAACCGGAGAAGCCAAACTGAGCAGAATGTGATTACTGTGCAGGATATGATGGATGAAAGATGCTAATGAATAACATAATCAGATATAACCTTAAGCACCAGATTAGCACCAATTCGTGACTTTTTTTGAATTATTTGTAAACAACTGCAACAACAGTTTTCTTAATTGGTATGTTAGCAACTTTGGGTGAGACACTTGTCGATTTCCGGGGAAGATGTGGATTTCGTATTTATATGCCTAAAAGACCCCCAAAATGTGGAATTAAAATTTTTATTCTTGTTGGTGAAACATTATACTACACAACAAATATACAAGTGTATGTGAGGACACAACCAGAAGGCCCGTTCCAGATAGATAACAAACCTGAAGAAGTAGTGAAGAGATTGTATCAACAGATTCGTGGTTCATCTTGCAAAGAGACCTTTTTAGAATAATGGGTCTTAGCGGTTAGAACAAAAAAGTACTTCATTCTGCAGGTGGTAGTGGTTAGAGTAAAAATCATGCAAGCTTAATTAAATCGCAAACCAAAACAAATTTAAGCTGAGGTTGCGCTCGCGCGTACCAACCATCCTTGGCACGCCATTCTTTATACTTGCAGAGTGTACACAAATACCTGTACGTAATACCAACAATTCCTCTAATGATTCATGCAAGAAACTCGGAAAAGATGACTGGAAACAAAACAAATACATAAGATAAATTTTATTTGATCAAAAGTAATTCACATACTATATTTACTTACGTGCACCCTTTTTAAATATATTTCTATTGATAAACTTGTTTCGATTTATTTTTAAAACATTTTAGACCATATTGATATATGTATAGTAAAAAATATAAAAACGACGAAAGATTAATTGAAAATGCTATAATATATCATTGCTGGCTTATTTTAAGATTGGTGATACACTACCACTTACAACACGTTGGTTCAGTGAATACATCACTGCACTAAACTTCAATTACAGGGGATTCAGGGGGGGAACTTGGAGTAATTCTGTTTAGAAGGATTTCTTGCAGCTTTGTCTTCTTAATGCGGCGATTACGAATTCATCCCTACATGCGGATTATGTTGTCTCACGCTTCCTCTTTGCAGGATTTACTCTGAAATTACCTGTAATCCAATAAATTCAGATTAACCCCATTATGCTTGTGTTTCTGCGAATGTTTTTCTATACTTTCGTTAATATTAGGGTTATTTACTAAAGAGATTAGTTATGTTAATTGACCGTATTGGTACATTATGAACATTCAGAATTTATAATCACATATATTGTTCACACTCGATTTTTTTCCTTGACTTATTCAATATACGCTGCCATTACAATTCATATTCACGATAAGCGTTCTTGTGGTTTCGAACTAAATTGTATTATATCCCCTACATACGTTAGTTCTCACTAAAATATTCCCAGACAGAATGCTTGCTTGCCGGAAGCTTGCCTGTTGCTTTTATTTGATTTTATTTCACTTAGGCTTATACTCAAAAGCTTATTTCTGCTTAGCGCAAGCTGTAGTGCGGGCAACCCATGCTTCACTTGCGAGACACTTTTCTTTAGATTGAAGTTAAAAGCCAGCGAGCGTTCGATTTTCAGTTGTTCTCAAAAACCACTTGACGCTGATCTCTTAACTTTCGGCGACAAGTGAGTATTCGCGTTGTTAGCGTCTTTTTAGCATTCTCCTTGAATAAAGGACAAACTTAATTATTTTTTTAAATCGTGCCGTCTAGTATTCTATTCCCACATACCTATAATGTAACTCTTTGTTTATTTTATATTCCGGTAACCATGAGGTATAACGAATTGTAGTTTTTCTGTATAGAGCATAAATGTTAATATAGATGGCAGCGGATTTGAGCCTACTTACTTCGCGAAAGAATACAGAATTGTTGCAGATATTTTAATATCAACTTAAAGTTTAACTTACAGTATAAACTTCAATTGAACGTTGTGTTTAAAGTGTAAACATTTTTCTCCGTTTGTATATAAAAAAGGTATAAATTTCAAGTACTCGCGGCTAACATATCAAGATATTGGATATTAGTAAGAAGCAACGGCGCGTTGCTTATCGCAATAAAACCGTTACAATTATGTTTATTTTAATGCTTTGTATAAGGAGATGAGAGCCGTGGGTGGTTTTACGGCTGTGTATTTGCTTTAATAACTTGGAAGGTGAGAGAAAAATATATTTTAGCATAGATTTAGTTAGACGGTCGATATATAGGATTCCTTACTGCTTTGTTTTATTTAATTCGCTTACCGCAAGCTTCCATATGGCTTGTTTGGCGTGTCTTTCGCTTCCAATAACCTTAATAAAGCTTGCCATTAATTAGTTACGTTTATACTTGGCTTGCGTTTGGGATAATTTGACTTGCGTTCCACTTGTGTAGACGAGCTTGCCGCAAGCCTTGCCCTGATGTAACTAACTAGCTTGCCACAATCTTGCAGCAAGCTAATTGCCCTGCATATTAGAGCTTGCGGCAAGCTAATTGACCTGCAACAGCAAGTTTGGGCAAACTTGCAGCAAGTTTAAATTGGTGTCTGGGTTAATTCAATAAACTATACTAACTAAAAAGATTATTTATTCAATACATTTCGCCACAACGTCAAGGATTATCAATTTTTTACGGATTTTCTTCAGTATCGTCCCAAACGCTTCCTAATTTTCTTCATGGCGCCCCGTGAATGCTAATCTTCGCGCTTTTAGGACAAAGCGACTGCCTTCCTACGCCTATTAATCACAAAGAACAATACCAAAATATTGAGGGAAAATATGCCTTTATATGTAATAAACAAACTAATGAGTTTTATATGTGTTTTCCATTAAAATAAAGCAATTAAAATATCAAAAACAATAGAAACGAACGCCAATGACGTCTAGTATTACTGAACTAGTTTTTCAAAGAATCACGGCCACTTCACAGCCCATTTTCTTCTGAGCACGTAATGCAAGTCACCACGGCAAAGCGTTGCCCACAGGTTGAAAAAGGCAGCACCATAATATAAGGTTTCCTTCAACGTATTGTGCAAAGAGCCTTATTCCACTTCAGACGGGGCTGACTGGGAAATTTAAACAAATGGAATGGGGGTGAGGGAGAACACACGCTCACAACGTTAGTTGCCCTTAGGTTTGGACAGTTTTCCTTAGTTTTTAAAATAGTTTCTTACGTGATTACTGATTTATGCTTCGATATGTATTAAATTGAATAAAAACCCACTACTTCAAACGACGTTTACACATTGTTCTATATACAGTTTTCAAGAAAAAACACTTCTTTGCCAGTTACAAAAACGAACAGTTAATCAAATGTCAATTTTCTTCATCGCGAAAGTGGTGCGACCAATTTTTAGTGCAGATTACCTAAAGTTTGTAGTCTAATGCCTTATTTTATTAGTAGTCTTTAGCTCTGGGCTATTACCTAACCTACTCGGTAGATGACAGAGATGGTCATCCTCCCTCATTTTGCCCTCATGAGGGCCGCCCTCACCCTCACCGCACCCTCATTTTAGTAGTTGGGGGTGAGGGCCTTGGAGGGTGAGGGCAATAAAGTAATTGAGGGTGAGTGTGAGGGTGTCAGTTAAGGGTGAGGGCGTCAATTGAGGGTGAGGGTAAGGGTTCATAAAATTAATTATCTTGCAATTCTTCATTTCTGGAAAATATGTTAGAATATGTAATGTAGTTTTTTTCTTAGAATTACTCGTCGTTTACAGAAAATCGTCATATCAATATTCCATCAGTTTCATGCGCTTTTCATGCGGGAAGACAAGATGTTTCTCATAGCTTTATTACTTTTCTATATTTATATAGATTACTTTATAGAAACAATAATTACGAAATATATAAAAATATCTACTGCAAGTTTTTAGCTATGGGAAATTTCAAAGTTTAACGAAAGTAACCCATTAAAAATACTAGAAGTTCTCAGAAAATATTTTTTTCATATATTCGTTCAGAAGAGAAACTAATAAATTTTCATATATTCGTTCATTCTGAAATTGTAACTAAGAAAAAGTTTTGTTTTTTCTTCTAAGTAAGAGAAAAATGTATATAAGAAAAGTACAAAGTTGCAAGACGCAATTAATAACTTTATATTTAATTATAAAATAAAAAGATATTTCCTGCTTTTGATTATATACCTACTTTTAGACTTCCGAAAACTACGCTATGCATATGAAACGGAAGTCTTATAGAACGGTTGTGTCCGTCTGTGTTTCTGTCTGTCAACAGGTATCACATCAAAATCGGTAAGAGCTACTGACAAGCGGTTTTCGGGAATCGATCCAGCATCCCAATAATAGGTTGCATCTCCTTCAACACTCTCCTACTTAACAGGTACCCTCAAATCACCTTGGCAGTCAATCTCTTAAACCGGAAGTGATAAAAATCGGAAATTTCCGGTTTCAAATTAAAGACCGCGAGTAAAAAACGGTAATAGCGATCGGCAAACGGTTTTCGGAAATAGGTGGATAAGAAAGGAACCACCTTAACTCCTGCATTTCTACTAAAACTGGAAGTGGTAGGATCCACTACTACTTCAGGTTTCAATATTTATTTTCATAAACATAAAAGGGTAAGAGCTGTCGACAAACGGTTTTCGGGAATCAATTCTGCATTGCCAGAATAGGTTCCATCTTTTTCAATAATCTTACTTAAACGGAAAGTGGTAGAAGTCGACCATATCTGGTTCCAACAAACACATTCATAACTCATAAACGAATATAAAACATAGCTAGCGATAAAGAGTTTTCAGAAATCGATTTAAGGTCTTAAGGGGACAAGCCACCTGTACTCCTGTATTTCCACTAAAATCGGAAGTGGTATAAGTTCACTACTACTTCTGGTTACAATATTAATTTTCCTACACCTAAAACGGTAAGTGCTATCGACAAGCGGTTTTCGAGAATCGATTCAGCATCCCAAGAATAGGTTCCATCTCTTTCACTAATCTTCCAGTTAAACCAGAAGCTATGTTGAACCACTTCTGGTTTCAACAATATTGGTCATAACTCAAAAAACGGTAAGAGCTATTGAGAAACGGTTTTTGGGATACGATTCGTCGTTCCAATATTAGGTCCCATCTCCTTCGACAACCTAATATTTAAACCGTAAGTGGTAGAAATCAACTACTTCCGGTTTCTACTATTTTCAGTTTTACTAGTTTGGAAGTTTACCGTAGTTTCATACTGTGGAACGATACTCTCTTGTTCTATCATATAATTCTTGTGTTATCAAATACTAGGTTTATTACCAGGTACTCAATAATATTTATACATTTTCTCATTATAGGACCTAGAAAGTTGGAAGATTGTAATTTGCTGTAATGTCATATTTCTATTCATGGATACAATCAATATCATGGCTTTATGTGGAGTTAATACTTAATAGTGAATATTTGTTTAGAATCGAGAATTTTCAGAAATCGGAAGTTTTAAGCGGAAAATTTTCCACTTCACATCACTAGTTGCAGGGGTGGTTTCAATAGAGTAATTGTTAATATGTACATTTAATGGACGGAACAATGTAAAGGAGATTCTTTCTTCTAGGGTAGAAAATGTTTTATTTGTAGCTGTACTTTATTCGAAGGAGCGCCAAGTGAACTTTGTGGTGGACAAACACCGTATGCGGTGGTCTTCTCGGGGTTCTTCCGTTCCCTCCCACCTTCTTCATTCCTCCATTTGATTCATTTCTCATCATCATCGTCTCTCTTAGCCTCGGAGCATAATCGTGGGACGTTAAACTGAATATCTCATTTCATTTTATTTGAAGGAGAAAATTTCTAACCAGCGATTATCTAAAGCGGAGGACCTTGGGTTATCCGGGTTCGATTCCGTGCCGGACATAAGTTCCGCGATAGGGAGAAAAGCTCAATTAAATATAAAACATAATTGTATTTATAATGATTTTCATATACAATTATAGTCCTAAATTTACACAGTTCAACTTTTTTATTATTATTGAATTAAATATTTCCCTTTGTCTTTCGTGACTGGTGGCTTGTTGGCAGTGGCGTCACTAGGTCTAATTTGGGGTGTTCAAACCTCCCCAATTTCTTACAAGCCCACCTAAATTTCACTATGTTACATACTTTTAGAAAAGAGGATACTAAGGAAATCTACCGAATTTGCAACCAAATGCAACAGAAGGTGCACACACATTTTAAAATTCAGCATCTTTACAGAGTAATTGATCGTTGATTATTAATATTCTGTTACTATACGAATAGCCCCCTTAAAATATGAACTATTTCACAGGACAAATTTTAAATAGGTGACTAAGGTTTGATTACTTTATAAGGTAATTAATATTTTCTTTTTTTACTGGATTCTAATATTATTACGTGCAAATAGGGATGCGCACGAGACAAGATTAGAGGTTATCTCGCCTCGAAAATATGTTGTGTAAAGTGGTGCCTCAAAAAATGTATCTTTTTCTGTTGGAAGAACCCTGTCTCGTCTCGAATCTTGTCGAGTTATTTTGAGAAACAATAGCTTTAATTTAATATAGAATGAAACAAACATGACTATGTTGCTAAAAATGTGCAAGACTGAAATAGTATCCACAATTCTTTTGCCCCAAATGCTCGCAAATTGTGTTATGTTCCTGATTAAGGATATTCCTAAAATACCGAAACAGTGGAATTTTGGAGTGTTGGGTAACTTGGCCTCAAAATGGTTGTTCAGTCCCCTTTTAAAAAATCCTAGTTATGCCACTACTTGTTGGGTGCAAACAGTCAATGATCGTACAGATCACTCCCATACCCATGGGGCCTGAGCTTCCCTGAAATTATGAGTTTGAGAATGAATTTCGTGATGAAGAGAAATTGCCTTCATTCGTCCTTAAAGTTGCTTGTATCCGAAGTATATTCCGTCCTTCATTTATAAATATGGTTTTATATAAAGTCATAACTTCAATATCTTCTTTCTGCATCTCCTAAGTTCTTTTCAACAAAAGTTGAATATCAACAAGCATTTGGCAATCATTATTTTAGATTTTTTAATATATGTTCTCTGCCAATTGTAAACCAGACATATTGAAAGAAAGGCACGAAAAGTCAAGCTTTATTTCTAAAGAAATGAAATGAAATAAAATGATATATCTAGTTTAACGTCCCACGTTTATGCGCCAAAGCTAAGGGAGACGATGATGATGAGAAATGAATGAAACTGTGTAATGAACAAAGTGGGAGGGAACGGGAGAACCACGAGAAAACCCACCCAGACAGTGTTTGCACCACAAAGCTCACTTGGCACGAGCTGGAATCGAACCAGGGACCCTACGCACCAGAGGTGAACGCTCTACCACTGAGCCACCTCGGTCCCCTTTATTTCTAAAAAAAAAAAAGTGGATATTTTGTGCGCATAGCCAAGTACATACCCACGGGGTGGGTCCTTGAGTTTCGGACCCCCCTCGAAATCCGGACTTTTTTGTGAATTTAGTCTAATTTTAGGTACAATGTTTAGTATAATTTAGCCTTAAATTGTATTTGGACCCCCCCCCGAACCGCTTTGGACTCCTCCCGAAATAAATTCTTGCGTACGTGTCTGCGCATAGCACTCAGAGCGGATTAAACCTTTTGGGACCCCGGAACCGACTATTTCAAAGGGCCCTATGTTACGAATAATCCCAGCGCATAACTTTTCTTTGCTGTCTTCCACAGCCTCATAGGCTTATCAAAACACCGAGGAGTATGCTGTGCTCCAAGTTTACAATAATTAGTTTAATTACATTCATTATTTACAATTAAATACCTAAATACTTCTGTGTACCACATAAATGCCGAATACGAGCCAAATGGTCAACAGTCCCTGTAGAAACACTAATGGAGTAAAAGGAGAAAAATCAAATACAAATAGTAAACCTGTGCAAGGTTGCACTGTGAGAAAAGTTCTGAATTTAAATGTCTTCTATGTGAATGATGTTTGAATTTATTTGTTTATTCATCACATCAATCAGTTTATTTATCCACACCCGGCGGTGCCACGAAAGTCTGATGTTTGCAGGCACGAGCCCAAGCTGGTGGAAAAAGACTTAACTCTAGCGATACCGCAAGCCTAGCGAGCGGCAAAAGAAATTAGCATGGATCTGAAGCCTATAATGTAATAAGTTAATTAATGTATTTTAGTATTAAAGAGGAGGATTTTTGGGGACCCCCTGAGCCTGGGCTCCATTAGCTCCGCCTTTAATCCGCTCCTGATTGCAATCCAGGTTACTTAAGTTGTCACAATACCTATAGGCCTATTCACTGGGTCTATTAAAAGCAATTGTGTCTGAGTGGTTTGATTCAACAACCTATTATTATTATTATTATTATTATTATTATTATTATTATTATTATTATTATTATTATTATTATTATTATTATTATATACATGCCACAAAATATATTTACTGCTATATTGACACAGACAAAAGCTAGTTTTAAACAACGAGCTTGGCTTAACAACAGAGTCACGTTCAATTTTTCCCATTGGCTGTACTACTCTCATTCATTATCTTTGTTAGCGCAAACACTTCGGATGGGACGGGAAAGTACAATGTAAGAAACTTTTACCTCTGTATATCTAATGGAATTCGTCATCAGTGTATTTTTAGTTTAGTTCTCCCTTTCAATGCCACCGGAATGAATCACCAGGTCTTCCTGTCTTCAAAGAAAGAATGAATCACCAAAAACTCCTCGGCTTCTGGAATGTTTATGGTATTTATGTTACATTAGGTACTAGGCTAGTCGAGAAAGCGTTACATCCCACAGCGAACGCGGCCTAGGCGGCTATACGGTAATTTTAGTTTCACCAGAGTTGTAAATCATACTATGAGCCAGTCAGGGTTTCCAGGTATTTTCTTTTCATTTCCCGCGCCAGAAGTGTAGAATGAGAATGACCTACTTCAGTTGGTTTCTTGTGAGAATATAGAACGTTATCGAAGAAGTATTGGTGTTAACTGCAGTTTCTTCTTATGTAAAGAAAAAATGACGCAGAGGGAACTAGGTACAGACAAAGTAAACGACCAAAACAGCTTACTTTATCTTAATCAAATTTGGAAAAAAATTCAGTTGGTGTTAGATTGTTGCTTTTTCAATTTATTCCTACATCCATATTAATCTGTGTATCTGTATAAAAAGGATGTGTATGTATGTTAGAAATGTTATAGAGACGAGAGGAAACTCAATACACTCTCGGTCTCGTCTCGAGTCGAAAAACATCGTATTAGTCTCGGTCTCGTTTCCATCAATATATGGAGCTCCTTCGTGACCAAGCGGTAAGCGTACGTGTCTTTAGCGTGGTAAACCTGGATTCGATTCTAGGCAGGAGGTTATGTGGTCAGGGTTCCACGTTGAGCTGTAGTTCACGTCTGATGTAGCCTCGCTGATATAGTCGAAAGAGACGTAGCAAGAGGCATTTTTTTAAGATATCCTCTGTATCGAAAACAAATATTAGACCAAAATCAATAAATTCAAACATTTACACTACTTTATACTTTACTAGCTATGCACGTGTCTTTGGAGAATGGGGTTCCGGATTCGAATCCTGTGGGAGATCATTGAAAAGTTCCAGCGCATAAAGGTTGTTTAGATTCCACCTTAAACTGTAGGTTCACATCTTGTATAGCTTCGGTGCAGAAAGGACCGCTAAATTCCAAGCCACCAAGTGTAAAATTTACATCATGATATTTTTAACCAATTCTCTGGTTTAATCTTTTAATTTTTTTCTTCTCATGATTTTGGCTTATACTGAAATTCCTAATCTCTACCAATTTTAGCACCTTATTTACAGTTTCACAACAAAGTTGATAAAACACGAGCAGTTGCAGTTAAAATAAATAAATAAAATAAAATAAACATATCTTTCCCAGGAATATTTCTAAGCTGCATGGAAAGAAATGTCTGGAAACTGAAACATTATGTGTTTGTTTTACAAAAATTAAGTTTCGAAATAATTTGGCAACGTAGTTTTTCGTTCATTTAAAAGACTGGAAAGAGAATAAGATGTATTGAATCCCAATTTAAAATTATGGCCTTTGCTGTTTAAAACATTTTCGATATGCCTAAGTACCAAACTATTAGAGATGGCATTTTCCGCCTTTCTCTTGTGCACGCATCTATGGCTTAGACCATCTACGGACAATTGTTTCATCATCTAAAGTATCCACCCCATGAAATGCCGCATAGCCGGGCTGGCCCTTTCGGGCTGTTGCGCCTTAAGGTTTGGTATATATTAGGTATATTGGAAGTTGGCACAACTGTAACAAAGTATTTATTATTATTATTATTATTATTATTATTATTATTATTATTATTATTATTATTATTTTATATGAATGTATTTGAAGAGACGAAATTATGTGACACGAATCATTTGGTATATATTAGGTATATTGGAAGTTGGCACAACTGTAACAAAGTATTTATTATTATTATTATTATTATTATTATTATTATTATTATTATTATTATTTTATATGAATGTATTTGAAGAGACGAAATTATGTGACACGAATCATTACATGTAGAGCTTTAAGATAGTGATGGGCAGTGGGAATATTCCCGGTGGGAAGGAATTTAAAAAATGGGAATATTCCCGGGTTTTTTCCCTGGCCTATAAATTCACGGGAAGGAATTTATTTCCATTTCTTTACTTTATCTTCCAAATTAAAAGAACCATATGACTAATTACTTTATTTTAATATATTATGATTTACTTCTAGGTTTTAAAGAATTTGGAGGTTAAAAAATTTAAAATTATTTGATGGTACTTTATATAACTAATAATATGATTTTTTAAGTTCCATTTCCATTTGCACTAAAAAGTAAGGTAATTGTTTAGTATTGGGGGGCCAAAACTAGCAAAAAGTAGGATGATTTACGGAAGAAATGAGTTGATAGTGATGTTCAAGTAGTCAAGAAAGTATCGAACACATTTTTTCAGGGCAATAGGGGATTTATACAAAACGGAAAGGTAAGTGGAAATGATTTATGTGAGAAAAGAAAGTGAATTGTTGGTAACGAAGATAGAAAACAACGTGCCATGGGGGCTCTAACCCGCCGTTAACGCTCGCTCTGCAATGTTGTCTGAATTTAATGTTGGTAACGTAATTTAACGTATGAAACCATAAAACAACTGCATCGGAATAGAATATCGCAAAAAACTAGATGCAAAAGCTGGCCTCCATTGCTAAACACGAGCTAAAGTTAGCAAAGTACTAATTTACAAATGATGAAAAGGAACCATTTTGTAAAGTAATTTAGAATTCTGTAGAAATAGAGATGGAGTGCTATTAATAAACCCTGAACCACCATTAGTAATAGACGTCGGTCTGTCTCCTCTCTCTGACTCGAATTTCTGAAGAAGTACTCGGGCTTCTTTTACATGTGAAATAACGTATAGAGTTTCGAGAAATGGGTAGAATGAAAGGTCCTGTATGGCAATGTTACGTGCTAAAATATAAAGATAAGAAAGTATCTTGCAAATTTTGTAAACATAAATATGTATGCGCAAATATTCTTTTTCTTTCTTCAATACCTGCCTGTCTTTTTTCCTGCTTGGCATTATTTCTTTTTCCATTTCTTACTGCGGTCATATTAATAAAATATTCTATAGAAGCATTGTAGAATCTAACGGCCAAACTTTACTCGATTACTGATTTACAGAAGTTTTGAGTTTATCGTCCCTTTTCACCACCAGATCTACACCTACAGTTTAAGGTGGAATCTTAATTATCGTAATGCGTTTAAAACTTCGCCCACCAGGATTTGAACCCGGACCACGTGGACCAAAGGTGCACCAGGATAATAACAAGTGTTATATTTTGCTTAAAGAGTTACTTGTACTCTGTTAACTATTCATATAAACTTCGGCCAGGAAGAAGAAAGAAAAGTGCGAAAATGTTATATTCATTGCTTCAACATTTTTTTTCTAACTATAATTCACATTCATACCTTCCTTCGATGTGGACAGCAGTAACAGGTGCAAAAATTCTATTGCTTTGTGACAACAGACAGCATTTCTAAGAATTATTTTACCCCTCTGTGCTGCGTGTCTTCAACCGTAAATACCGCGAATCTTGGTAAATACAAAGCATCACATGATCTGTTCATCTTTAGGAATGATGGGAAGTTGAGGCACCCTTGAACAGAGATAGCCATCCTCCCTCATTTTGCCCTCATGAGGGCCGCCCTCACCCTCACCTCACCCTCATTTTAGTAGTTGAGAGTGAGGGCGATAAAGTAATTGAGGGTGAGTGTGAGGAAGGGTGAGTGTGAGGGCGTTAATGGAGGTTGAGTGTGAGGGCGTCAATGAAGGGTGAGTGTGAGGGAGGGTGAGTGTGAGGGCGTCAATGGAGGGTAAGTATGAGGGAGGGTGAGTGTGAGGGAGGGTGAGGGGAGGGTGTAAATGGAGGGTGAGGGTGGTCAATTGAGGGTGAGGGTGAGGGAGGGTTTGGAAAAATGACCATCTCTGGTAGATGATGCTAAAAAAGTACTCAGACATCCTTAGGGGGCGCAGAAGGACAGAGGCGGGCGCTTTTTGCTGTCAACACTTTTACTCATAAACATATTGGAGTAAGTAAAGAGCTTGCAGCACATTGGGTAGATTATATGACAGTGACATTACACCATTTATTTTCGTAAAGATTAAGAATATACGGTTAAATTGATATAACAGTGACTCACTTCTTCAAGAGAATAGTGTCATCATGCGTTCTAAACAACTCTTTTCTTGGGGTATGCCAATACTCTACTAGGAACAGGTTATGTTGAAAGGCGCCAACAAAAGTTATAAGCAATGGTGCATTTAGAAGGAAGTCACATCGGTTAAAATTAGTTCCATCGTTTCAATTCAATTTAACAAACTTGCTAATGTTTTGATTACGTGTACTATACAATGGTTAGTAAGTTGGGTAAATTTTCTTATCTTAATTTGAAGTGATAAAAATTTAATTTTTACTGTTGTAACTTCCCTCAAGGTTCGCCATTGATTACAAGTCTTTCACTATTTTCCTCCTAATACTTTCTACTTTTTTATTTTCTTGGTGCCTAACCACTAACTGCACACAGATTTATAGTACACTTGCAAACTTGTTATATATTTAAAAAGACAAGTGCAAAGGCCGTACCAACCTGTGCTACGTGCCAGCACAAGTAGCATTACATCTACTCCGAATCAGAGCAAAGCGAGCTTGAACGACCTGCTAACGCGTCCTTATCGAACACGAACGTGTGATGATGGATATACGCATAAAGAAAAACAAATGTGAAATCTTAGGACTAACTTGTGGTACTTGATCAAATAGGTAGCTTTGTATTATGACTTTATAGTATTTAACCAAAGTTTTTTACGCTGTTTTTATCTCTACATACGACTTACATGTTCTCTATTTACGTCTAAACGTTACTTCTCCTTTGTGAATTATCATTTTGAAAATTGGCCTCGTACTCTTAATCTGCGCTCCCATTTCCACCTAAATTTATTTAGCTCGATTACAGATTTTACAAGTGATATTTCTTTCTTTTTTTTTTACCTTTGATATTTTCTATTGGCATAGATTTACCTCTTAATTGATATATTTTATATTCGACATATTACTGTAGTCATTTTGACAAACATATCTTCTGCTTAAAGTTTACACATACTTAGCTGCCTAATCCAGGGAAAAATTAGAAATAATATGATACCAAACTTATTTTGATTGGTAAACAGTAATATAGGTTTAACATTGAACGTAAGTTTCTGCACGCACAATATTGTAAATATTAATATATTATAGCCTATATGTAGAAAATAACCATAACACTCACCTAATATTCATCAGTACTCTAGAATTACAGTCAGCTGCATTTCAGATCTTGTACTCAATCGATGTACTAAAAAATGAACATTCTAGATTACATATCTTCTAGATATTTCATCCACTTGTTCAATCTTCTAAATTATTATAAAATATATCCTTTGAACCAAGCATATCCATCT
This sequence comes from Thermobia domestica, assembly GCF_964235325.1. NCBI lineage: Eukaryota > Metazoa > Arthropoda > Insecta > Zygentoma > Lepismatidae > Thermobia > Thermobia domestica. Next base: position 159,702,447 of record NC_137471.1, read on the forward strand.
TCTATAACAAAACAGACTGCTACGGGCTACTAAGGGGTGCTTTGAAGCTCCCGTAGCCTTTCCCTTGACTTACGCGGAGGTTGCGGGCTAGATTGACCCTGTAGGAGAACTCTGCAACGCAAATTATCAAGTGTCACCTACGTGGCTCATAAGTAGCCCACAGAATAACTATGCATATGGCCCTTCGCCCACCTACAGAAAACACTCCAAAGAGATGAACCCTGCATTTGTGTCGTCCTCCCCCTAACCCATCTGCCACAAACAAAGAAAACATATTATTTCGTTTGTACTACATCTGTTCTAATTTGTTCCAAAGCAACAGAATTAGTTCTGTTATACTCTCCAAGTAAATTACCAATCAATAGTTGTGGGGCTAGAACGACTTCATCAACCTTGAAATCATCAGTTAATGTATGAAAGCATTTTAAATCGTTTGTGCTCCATTTGGTCTAGTTTGTTCTACACTATCAACGTTTGTTATTTAACCGTTTCAGAAAAATTAAGAAAAACAATGTGGTGACGCTAGAAAGAGGGTGCCCTGCCCACCCACATCTTTGAAATCCCTTTATATATATACAGGGTTTGTCCGGAAAGTAATAGGACTTAGTCGATTTAAAAAATATTGAGCCAATCGTTACAATTCTTTAAAAACTTTCGAAATAGGCTCCTTCTGCGTCGATGCAGCGCTGGCAACGCGATTTCCAAGCATTGAAGGCGTCACGGAAGTCATTCTCCGGAATAGCCTTGAGAGCCGCGGTGCAAGCTGCTTGGATCCCCCCTGTCGTTTCAAAATGCTTGCCTTTCATCGGGCGTTTCAGGCGAGGAAACAAAAAGAAGTCCGGGGGGCCCACATCTGGGCTGTAGGGCGGCTGCGGAAGCGTTGGGATGCCGGCCTTGGTCAGGTAGCTGTTCACAAGAAAGGCGGTGTGAGCCGGGGCGTTGTCGTGGTGCAGCTTCCAGTCGGCTCCGATGACTGGTCGGACCCGATTGACCCTTCGTTTGAGTCTCTTGAGCACTTCCACGTAAAACGTGGCGTTGACGGTTTGTTCAGGAGGAACTAATTAATGGTGGACGATGCCTTTGATGTCAAAAAAGACAATGAGCATCGTTTTCACTTTGGATTTGCTCATTCTTCCCTGTTTTGGGCGAGGAGACGCCAGCGTGTGCCACTCGGAAGATTGCCTCTTTGTCTCGGGATCATACTCAAAGATCCATGATTCATCACATGTGATTACGCTATTCAAAAATTGGGGGTCACTTTCACACATGTTCAAAATTTCTTGGCACAATTCCACTCGTCGCAATTTCTGGTCGTCAGTGAGCACTTTTGGGACAATCTTCGCGCACACCTTGCGCATGTTCCAATGCTCCGTCACAATTTCATGAACCACAGTTTTTGGTAAATTTGACATCTGGGCAATTAAACGAATACTTAGTCGACGCTCTGAGTTCAAAACTTCGCGAACACGAGTCACATTGTCGGTGTTTGTCGAAGTCGATGGTCTTCCAGCACGGTCTTCATCGGTGACCTCTTCCCGGCCCTCCAAAAAGACCTTGTGCCACCGAAACACACCACTTCTTGCTAAAGCATTATCTGAGTAAGCCTGCAAGGTCATATCAAACGTCTCTGACGCAGATTTACCGACTTTAACACAGAATGTAATCGCGTACCTCTGCTCTAACGAACGCTGCATTTTCGGCTTGCACCACTCACAGAAACAAGTCACGCGAAAAAGACTGTCCTGACTCTCTGTGTGCACCGAGACAACTGACCAGCCGCTCGTTCGTTAGCTAGGAACGCCCTCTACCGGATCCAGTCAGACGAAGGATCAATCGGACTCCGAAGTACAGTCATGGCGGGATAAAATCAGTCCTATTACTTTCCGGACAAACCCTATATATATATATACATAGATAGATAGATAGATAGATAAATATAAAGACTTAATCGTTTGTTCTAATTTGCTCTAGAGTATCAAAGTTTGTTCTTTAACCGTTTCAAAAATAAAGAAAACACACCGGCGCAAATCTGTCTTCAATATTGGGGGGACGGGAAAGACCGTTTCTATAATATATATATATATATATATATATATATATATATATATATATATATATATATAAACCGATGTTTAAAATATTTAGGAAGTTGAAAAAGAGTGATGTAGAGGATCTAGGGAGTAGAATTGTCTTCAGAGAAGTATTTAGGGGGCTATGGGGCTCAAGATCCCCTGAAATAAATTTGTTAGTTTTTCGCATTTCTCGTACAACAATAATCTTTCTTACCATTTCTAAGAATGTCATTGATTTTCCAATTTCTTATGCTCTTTGTTCAGAAATAATACTGTATTTGTCAAATTTCATTCCATGTAAGAACTGCGTCATTTTGCTCTTTCCTTTGTTCTTTCTACTTTTCTGTATATTTTTCTTGATGTTATTTTCTTTCGCTTCGCCTATGATATTTTATCGGCCGTTGTCCGTTGTCATTCAAGTCGACCGTTATCAGTAACACCAAAACTAAGAGGAGTTGATAAGTGAAACTGGTATTCCACACCAACTTGCGTGGATATCAATATGACGGGACTTTAGCTATTATAACAAAGAAAAAATTATATCGTATAGTTATTTTTCAAAGAAGGAAATGTTTGAATATAAGAAAATCAAAACTGGGGAATAATTAGCCCGGGAAATTAGGTAGGCCAAGAGAATGCTTCCTTTTTCTTGTATGAATAGAATAAAGGGTTAGATTCACTCCTAAATTTTTGTATCATATTATATAGGATTCTCAAACTCAGGTAGGCAATATCCTTCCCTGTGTTGCGCATAGCCCCTCGAAAAAAATTCCTAAATACGCCTCTCTTAATATTCGGAGGTGAGCAGATTTGAAGCTTATTCTAGGGAAGGGAGATGAAACTCATATTACGGTAGATGAAACAGATTTCTCAAGTGAACCTGTTGAAGAGTATATTATATATTAGGTGATGTAGATGAAAATGAAATGAAATCTTTAGTTTTACGTCCCACGCTTATGCCAGTTAGGATAAAGGAGACGGTGATGATGAGAAATGAATGAAATGGTCCACCACAAAGTCCACAAGGCGTCAGGCGATGAAGATGAAGTAGTAGTACTTATCACTATTACAAATCACTGCCGTGAACACATTCTGAACTCTGAATAGATGAATACTTATAATTGGTATGTTTCTAATAAGGCATCCACAAAAATCAACGTTAAAATTGTTTTATAATAATATAATAATATAAATAATGACTTCTCTAAAACTATGAAAGAAGAACATCAATTATGTATGACGCAACAACACTCTTATTTTAGCAAAATGATGATAATCTAAATAGCATTACAGGAATCGTTACAGAAATAAGACGCATGTTGTATTCTCTGTAGTTAACAGATGTAACCTTAAGATTGTGGAGAAAAATATTCCAGTAATTGAATTCTTTTCTTTGCTTACGAAGTATCCTCTTTCAAAAGAAAAATTGGTACACGGGAAAATACGTAGGAGCAGACCATGGTTCGACCAGGAATACATTACACTAGAAGAGAAGAGAAAACAGACAAAATTACGTTGACTACAATATTCGAAACAAATAACTACACAAAATTTCGTTGACATCAGGTGGGAAACTTCGAAAACTTTTAAAACAAAGAAACGCGATTTTTCTTTCACTTCTCCCCCTCTCTCACGTACACACGCATTTCACGTGCGTGTGCAAGTTCAAAGTTAACAAGGAAAAGAGACCGATACACCTGGTCTGGAAAATGTATTTAACTGGTAACTTCAGCGTCAAGTTATTTTGTGCTCTGGGTATAACATCTCCAGTCCTGGTCATCTCTGAAAGAAATACGGTTTAAACGCAAGCGAATAAGCAAAATATCTTTTTATCATCTGGGTTACCGAGTCTCTGTCGAATTACCGGGTCACTACGGGTTTGAATCCTCGACCCAACAAAACGAATTTTAAAAAATCCCTGAGCTTAAAATCACGTGACCTCTACCAACCAATCATAATTGAGGTACCAAAGTACCCATCAAAGAGGATACCCAAATTTCATAAATCCAAGGGTCTAAGATCATGTGACCACTATCGACCAATCAAATTCAAGGTACCAAATCACTCATCATACCCATAAAAGGAAACGAATTTTAAAATATCCCAGTGCCTAAGATCACGTGACCTCTATCAACCAATCAGCATCATGTACCAAAGCATTCTACTTACCAGGTAAAAGGGAACGAATTTCAAATATCTCAGGATCTAAGATCACGTAACATCTGCCAGCCAATCTGAATCAGGTATCAAAGCACTCATATTACCCGTAAAAGAACGAATTTCAAAAATCCCGGTCATAAAAGAGAATGGGGATTTCCCGCGGGGTGACTCATGACGTCATAACTAGTGATGGGCAGTGGGAATATTCCCGGCCGGAAGGAATTTAAAAAATGGGAATATTCCCGGGTTTTTCCCTGGCCTATAAATTCCTGGGAAGGAATTTATTTCCATTTCTCTACTTTATTTTCCAAATTATAAGAACCATATGACTAATTACTATATTTAAATATTTTATGATTTATTTCTAGGTTTTAAAGAATTTGGAAGTTAAAAAATTTAAAATTCTTTGACAGTACATATATAACTGATAATATGTTTTTTAAGTTCCATTTCCATTTGCACTAAAAAGTAAGGTGATTGTTTAGTACTGGGGGGCCAAATCTAGCAAAAAGTAGGATGATTTACGGCAGAAATGAGTTGATAGCCGTGTTCAAGTAGTCAAGAAAGTATCAAACATAATTTGTTAGGGCAATAGGGGATTTATACAAAACGAAAAGGTAAGTGGAAGTGATTTATGTGAGAAAAGAAAGTGAATTGTTGGTAACGAAGATAGAAAACAACGTGTCATGCACGGCTCTAACCCGCCTTCATTCGCTAACGCTGGCTCCGCAATGCTTTCTGAATTTAATATTGGTAACGTAATTTAACGTATGAAACCATAAAAAACCCGCATCGGAATAGAATATCGCAAAACAGTAAGTGCAAAACTGGCCCCCAATGCTAAAGAACAGCCAAAATTACGAAAGTACTAATTTACAAATGATGAAAAGTAACCACTTTGTAAAGTAATTTAGAATTATGTAGAAACAGAGATGAAGTACTATTAATAAACACTGAACCACCGTTAGTAATAGACGTCGGGCTGTCTCCTCTGTCTGACTCGAATTTCTGAAGAGGTACTCAGACTTCTTTTGCATGTGAATTTACGTATGGAATTTCGAGAAATAGGTAGAATGAAAGGTGGTGTATAGCAATGTTACGTACTAAAATATAAAGATAAGTAAGTATCTTGAAAATTTTGTGAACATAAATCTGTATGCGCAAATGTTGATAAATTGGTGAGACATGTATCCTCTAGCATTTACTTAATCTAATTTTTTTATAACATTTATAAATTTAAAATTCTTTAAATTCTTAAAATTCTTTAATGTGTTTAAAATATCAGTAATAAAGTCATGTTGAGCAAATCCACTTACATATAAATTTAAACTGTTACTATATAATTTTTTCACACATATTTAATTGAGAGAACATATTGTAAATAAATATCCATTTATGCGTACTCTCTAAATATAATAAAGTGTTAATAAAGTAACATAGTACCGCTCAGAATATACATTTTAAAGAATTCTCTGGGGAAAACAGTAATAATATGCTGTTATATAAAAATTAATTCAACTTTGAAATCATAATACAGTAATAGAATGCAATTTTCTTTGTCATTGTACATTAATTCCCGGATAAATTCCCCATTTTGGGAATCTTCCTGGGAACATTCCCCAAAAATTATCTTCCCGAGAATTAACTGGGAATTACGGGGAACATTCCCGAGAATTACGAAGCACTGGTCATAACACGTGACCTGGAAATTTGAACTTCCCGCGTGAGCGGGACCTAAAATCCCGTGACCTCTCTCAACCAATCAGAATCGAGAAAATTTTTGCTGACTCGGCTCGATATAGTGCGGCAAATACTAGTAACGTGATTAATAGCAATAAAGTGCAAGGGAGAAACATGCAGTCAAACATAGTAAACATCAACCATTGTGATGTGAATGAAGACATTGACAGCGTTTTACAAATAATGAATATTTTACAGGAGGACATGAGGACACTAAAATCAGAAAATGAAGTATTGCAACAAAACATGAAGTCCGTAGAATTATTTGTTGAAACTCAAAACATCTCCAACCAGTGGACAAAAGTAAGTTACAGTACGCTCAGACCCAAATATTCAAATGTGGTATCAGGTAAAACAATTGTATTCGAAAACAGATAGAGTGTGTTTGAAAACGTCGGAAGTGAAGGAGACGTGAATTCAAATGAAAACCGGTAAGAAATACACAATAGAGGAATAGTGCAAGGGTGTAGAAGGGAAAAACTATTACGCAACCAAACGTGCCGAAAGTTACAAACTATAAAACTAATGCAAGAAGAAAGCCTAAGACAGACGCGTAAGTGTACACATATATGGTGATAGTCACGGTCGTGGACTGTCCGAGAAAGTGAATAGTAATTCTAAACAAAAGTCGGCAGTGCAAGGAAATATCAAGCCTGGAGCTAAAAGCGTTGTTGTGTTGTCTGGTATTAATCCCAACATTGTAAATAAGGAAGATAATTGTGTAGTAATATTAAGTGGAACAAATGATGTGTCCAAGAATGAAGGTAGTGAAGCGGTTAGTAGAATTTGCAAATCAACTCTCTATGTAGAATTACTGTAAAACAATTGTGATAAATATCCCTTATCGCCATGATCTTACTGAAGACTCGTGTGTTAATAAAGCTGTACAAAGCACTAACTTAAAATTAAAAACAATGTGCAATCACTTTAAGAATGTTGTAATTGTGGATATCAGTAAGTTAGGTAGGGAAATGTACACTCAGCACGGTATGCATCTCAATCAAAAGGGTAAGGATGAATTAAGTACTAAGATTTGCGAAATAGTTGATAAGGACGTAGCTAGTAACTTTGAAAGTAAGAAAGAAATAGCGATGCCATGGGTAGCACAGAAAAAGTAAATTCACCCGACTCCATGAATAAAATTGCTTGGGACCGGGTGAAAACTTCAGGCCTTATGCAGACTCATTCTGACGCGTGATTAGTGCCACACTAAAGAGTTCAACTAACGAATGTTTCCTGCAGTATTCAGGTCTTTAGTATGACGCTAATCGTATGTCGAAACGACTCTGCATAAGGCGGTTCAAGTTTAACGACGTCTCTTCATTTTGGTGATATAAGTGGTATAATAGATGCAAGAAATAATAATAATAATAATAATAATAATAATAATACATTTCCCCCTTCGTGGCCATAAGTTATCTTCGATCATGCTCAAAGTGGTCTAATAATGTTTTATCAGTTTTCTCTCATTCATATATTGACCATTACCGGGGGAGAATCTTCTAAAATCGTCAATGCTTATAATTAGTTTTTCATTACAAATCAAAGGATAATAATGAAATATTGAACATAATATTTTGTTCTCAGCTGTGGATTTTAGATTTGCAATTCATATAATTTTCCCTTCTAATGGAATTTGAGAGAAAAGTAGTTGCCAAAGATTTATTTACAGAAATGTTCCCAGTCCTCTGATGAACATAGGAACACAATTAAAAAAACAAAAGAAAAACGAATACTCCCTTCAAGGTTTGAACATAAACTTCTAATTGATAGACTAGTGACCCAAACCGCTCGACCAGTTCGTATGTCTTCAGTGAGTCTCTTTTGACTTTTAGGTAAAGTAGTTTCCTGCTCCCCACTTCTTTTTGATTATGTCGATACGACTATAAATTTGTGGTGAATATTTGGCAGTTACAGGTCTTGCAATGCACAAAAGTCTTTTTCGTATAAAATATATTCAATTTTACGTCCTAATAACTTATATACAACAGGTTGAATCTGTGAAATGATTGGGGTTAGAGTGATCGTAAATGCTTTCATAGTAAGGAGCCTGGATATGCAAACCCGCTCAACGTGTGGATTTGCTTTCGAGAAATGTGGTACGTTAGTATACTTGTTACATAATTTCCTGATTTCTTGATTGGTTTTCCTCATTTCTAAATTGACACCAGATTTATCAATTAAGTCGTACCGGTGAGGGACTGTGCAAACTAAAACATTGATATTACTTAATTTATCTAACACACTTTCATAAGCTGCTATTACACTATTTGCTTCATTTTTAGATACATCATTAGTTCCAGTGATTATTAACACATAATCCTGTTTTGTGAGTTTTTCTGTTTCTTGTACGCAATCTTTCAACACTTGCTCAGATCGAGCTCCTGACTTAACAAAGTTAACTGTTCTTACCTTATTTAGTTTGTTGTTCATAAGTGTACCTAACCCACGACCTTGGCTATCTGATAATATAACTACTTTCTTCAGGTCACTTTCCTGTCTATTACTTCCTTCAGCATTCCTATTTCTTCTGTTGCTTTGTCGAGTCACGTCTAATTTTGTTTTTAGTTTGTTATTGGTTTCACAATCTTGAAAGAATTTCGGAATACTTTCCCTGTCCTGCGACGTACTGCTTTTAAAATGTTTTTTGAGCATTTCATCTTCAAGCACTACAAATCTATTCTGAGTTCTAATGCCTTATGGTGAACCTACCTGTTGATATGGTGTGCTATTTACATTACGCATACAAATTTGTGAGTTCAGATTATATCGCGGTTTACTTTTATTTGTTTCGACCTTTTCTTTGTCCTCCAATAACTGCGTTTCGTATTTACTGTGGGATTTTACATTTACATTGTTTTTCTTCTGCCGAACATTTCCAACAAATTTTGCTGAGTTTTTAGCTATTGGTTGGTTGACATTTCCATACAACTACCGGTACCAATCAAAAAAGCGTTTAACTTTATTTCTCGCTGTAATTCCAAAACAATGCTGCCTGGGCAAGAGAAATATTAATAATATTAATAGAATCATATGAAAAATATGAATTTTTAGATAATGTGAAGCAGGATTTATATTTTAAAAAACTGCAAGAATTAAGAAATTAGAGAAAGTATGCAGTGAAGTAAGTAGTGTCCGCCCGAACACAGGTTTTTTATGTATGTTGTGCAAGTTGTATACCAAAAAATGTAACAAGTTTTTTTTAAAAAAGCGTGCAGGTTTACTTTTGTTCAAAAGTTGTTAATAGTTGTTCAAAAATTAGAAATCCTTTACTAATTCCCTTCTTAATGTTTTCTAAATGATTTTTGCTGGGCGACATGAAAATATCAAGAATGAATAGTTAAAATTGAAGGGGTATAATAAACAATTGTAGAAAAATTATAATTATAATTAAAATTATAATAAACCAGCACCAGAAACAGAAACATTGGGAGTTAATTGTCATCAATGTTGTGTGGCCTTCGTGCAATATTAGGGGACACTCAGTGACGTGGCGTGACAATTTGACGATTGTTACCGGTTGCTGATACTACAAGTAACTCTTGTTTCTCAATAACAGAAAATCTAGTACTCACTTTATCTTCCAGCGTATCAACCATTTCAAACTATAGGCTTGGCAAAGTGGTCAAATTCCACTTCATTTACTCTTTACCTTTTAGAACAATGTGGCTCTTCATGTTCTTTCATTTATTACTAAATATAATTGAAACTATCTCTCAATGATCTTAGATACTCTTCAAAGTCATCTATTTTCTTTCTGCAGTAACCTACATCATGAACTTTCTTTTGTAAGATATTGAACAAGATTTCTCATCTTGATGCTATAACAGAAAACAGTTCAAGTAAAAAATTGGAGTCAAAACTTTGAAAGGTTTGATAGAATTTTGCTACACAATCTCTGGTTTAGAATCCTATTCGTCGCTTTTATCCATCATGGATTTAAAGACTCCTAATAGTTCATCTTTAAAGCCATGATATACCCTACTTCTATAGTTCAATACCTTGTGTTTGAAACTATAGGGATACTTTTATTGACTACATAATCCAGAGCATTTGTTCTTTTTGAAGACTTGGAGGAAGAAGAAACAAGTTCCAACACATTAAAAAAAAAACTTATACCCTTTTCCAGTAGCGTAACTTGAAGCTTCAGTTCCCCCGCAACCTTTAGTTATGCGCCCCTAGAGCTCGTCCCCCCCGCCTGGAGGGGTGCGGGGGTGCTATTTACGACTATGCCCTTTTGTATAATCAACGGACATTTCTAAGACTATATTAAGTCTATGGGCATAAGAATGAAAATATAATTAACAAGAGGCTGCAGTTCCCTCATAACTGAAGTTTCATCGTATGTTTGAGCAACAAGTTTTCCGTATTGAAAACTAGTTAGTCAAACTGCGTCACAATGAAGACGATTGCACAGTTCTTTTTCAACACATCAAATTGCATCAAAGTCCAAATTCAACTAGTAGGCTAGCGGCTAGAGTTGGAAATTTGTTGCTTCTAAAGTTTTCTATACTAAATTAAAAACAAAATATTTTCAATTTAATTAGCATAACTCCTAAATAATAATAATTACTCGAATTGGAAGGAGCGCGGGCTTTGCTCTAATTATCATTACTATTCCCCCTTGCTCTTGAAACAGTTCCCATATAGCACAATGTGTTTCATCGATAGGCATTTCAGTATAATTAGTGACACTTCAGGGACTGCCAATATCTTCAGCAAAAACAACAAAAATAAAATCCCAATTAAAAGAAATCATGCCCATAAGCTCTTATTAACATTCAGTGAGAAACTTTATTTTGAATCAAAGTAAACCTATATTAAGTTTTTGTTAGAATATCCTATGGAATATATTCTTCTTGTTCACTGTTGCTGTATTATTCAAATTTAAAGATAACGTATTAACATACAAAAGTCGTGTAAAATGATAGATTAACATATAAATAATGCACTGGAACATCAGTCTCACAGTAGCTATTAGTATGAAAAGCCTGTTACTTATATTTGTCCGAAATTGTATGCTGTTAAGACAATGAAATAACCTTATGAATACTGAAATTGCAGCCAAGATTCTATCCTTAGAATGGGGAAGCAAACGAAACAGTATAGTAGAATTACCGCCCGCTCGAACCTCTACAGCGAGACGAGAGCGAATAGACTCCTAAGCTGGCGGTGAGTAGTTGATGATATTCTAGATTCTCCTTGTTTTGACAGGGAACGTTCCTATTTTTTCCTGTTCCACTCAGCCGAGCGGTAACATAAGGGCTATTCCGGAAGTCCAAATAAGAGCGCGCAGGATACTTCTGGCTGGCACGCTAAAAGGTGCTTCTGGAGTGAACGAACGCTATCGGGGTTCGCGTTACCTCTGAAATCTGCGGTCTCAACAACAGTATGCTCCTATTTTGTGTTGGCATGTTGCATTCGTTCGCAATGTAATTGAAGCATACGGTAGGCCATCCAAACTTTTTTTTTTTAAAAAAAGGAAAATGTACACATCTTCCCATGTCGATAATGAAATTTGAAGATATATGAAAACAACGAAAAACTTTAATATTTTCACTGTTACCGCCGGTAACAGCGGTAATACGCACTACACGTCCCTGGGGACAGTTCTACAATGCTGGCACAATACAGAAAGTCCGGGTGTAGTGCATCAAAGGAGCTCCCGGCGAGGTATAAGTTTACTTTATGGGTTATGTGGGCATTTTTTGTGGGTAAGGAGCTGAGCGGATAAACTCAGTACCTATACTAGAAAAATTGCACTTTCTTTATTTTAGCTTTCCGCGCCTGATAACTGTCCTCATTTGCATATGTGGACAAGTTTTTTGATTTTCAGTTCTACAATCTGGTGGATACAAAGATCTACAGACCTTTCTTCAGCTGATACAGACTCCCTCTTGTTCGTATCTCGCTGCCGAATTTTCGGAGTTACTAGTTTCAATAGCGTATGGAATTCTGAATAGTCCACTCTGTAGATTTTTTTTGTAGGAACGAGGATCTTCTGTATGTAGTTCATTATTCACCATTGAAAATACGGTGCTTTACTGTGCATTATTAGGGCGAAGAATTCACTTCCTGACCAGCAGCTTCTCTTTACTCTTTCTCGTTTTTTGGGGGGAGGGGAGGGCGGATTTTGTGTCAACAATGGAGCAGATATCACTGCTACGGCTATTTCATCTTCTGAACTCATATTCTGAAATAGATAAACAATAATATTTACAATTACGACTTTTGATTGCCCTGTGCGTAACACATTCTTCGAGTGTTTTTGTCTGCTTAATACACCGACCACGAGAGGCTCTACTGGTAAAACCTACCTAGTTTTAAGGATCGTCTGAGACCCCTACATCACCTCAGGATAAAATAAGTTTGAGTTAAGCAACACTGTTAAGTTGCAGCCTGGATTGAGGCCTTAGTTCAGATCTGTGTGAGACGGGCTTAAGTTTAAAATATTTGTCCGTAATTGTTGCTTGTAAAGTCGTCTGGACAGCATGGAGCTAACTGAGGAATGGAGAAATTTCAAGATCACCTGAAAGAAGATAAAATGGAAAGTAAGGAGATTCGTCCCTCCAACTTTCAGTGCATCCCCCTGGAACCATCTAGAAATTCCTACTCTTAAATACCAAAGTGAGAGACCAGTGACAGTGCGAAATTACGGAAAGTAACAATGTACTTAAGTTCAACCAGTAGCCCACGTCTTCCGCACTCAGAGTGAAGATAATTGAGCCAAGTGTTAAATTCAATTTTTATATTCAATTATTCAAATTAAAGTGCCAAAGTGTAATTTATCTTGCATTAGCGAAGATTCAATGTTACTGATTAAAATCAAGAAAATATAATTACACGTATCCTTTCATCATAATTTATCAAAATTATCATTATGATTTAAATCGTATATTACAGTTTAAGATAACCTAATTCATTTTTCTTTTCAGCATAATTAATTAATGCCCATGAAACGTAATTATTTTTGCATTATTAAATTATATTGACATTAGAGACACAGTTGGAATTAGTCTTTATGTCGATTTCCCAGAATGTTCTGACCCGAACTTTAAACCGTACTATCCAATGGCTATATGGTCGGCTTTGGTAAAAACTTCGAACTGCCATTAAAGCCTAAAGGAGACGTTCAGGATATAGACGATCGAATTCCGGAATATCATTAATACCTAAGCCCTCATACGAATTCACAGGGACTCGAACCCAATAGTCATAAAATGTCTTCCCAAATAGGGACGTACAAGGATCAAACCATAATAAGTTGGAGCCAGCAGAAGAGTCAACTAAAATATGTAAAATGAAGATATCAAAGAATGGATATATATATATTAGGGTGTCCCTTATTTTCGAAAATTGGAAAAATTTGCGGGCCACCCGTTATTTCTTTTCTGTTTCGTTAGAATAGGTTACATATCAAAAATTTCTTTAATATTCAAATATTTACTGGTCGCTCAAGCCTTTTGAAATCAGGTATACAGAATGTTGCTATTCGTATATACTTCAAGAGATGACCAACAGATTGCAGCACTATTGTACAAAAGAAAAGAGCCATTGACAATAATTTCTTGTGCAATGTGCTCAGAATTGCCTTGCTGTTTAACGTCGTTAATCTGTGCGCAGATTTTGTTCCAATTTATATTTAAAGATCAATTTTAAGATCTTTCTCTTATTAAATAACCAAACTGCCGTTGTCGTTTACGTGCAAACTGGGGATTTAAATTTGGTTAAGGAAACTTTGGATCTCTTTACTGTATCTCGTACGCTAGTAGATCGTGGTGTTTGGTGTACCATTAATCAGTAAGACGTTTGAGAGGATCTCGGTGCATTGATTTTGAGTGAGAAATGGAACAGAAAAAGAAAACCTCCTACTCGACTAGGAATAATAGTAAAATTTACTTGCTGGGCAGCACAGACCATGTGATTTTAGGTAGCAAACTCCCTTCCAATAAACAGGTCCTGAAATTGTTTCTCCATCATCACCTATTGTTGAAAAAGACTATACGAGAAAGTTCACACTGTGCAATGCAAGAAGTTGAGGAATTTTGGGAAAGAGCACGCATTCCAATTCATGCGAGGAAGCACACGGTCACCAAAGTTGAACAGTTATTTGAGAAGTGGTGCAAATTAAAGAAAAATGCCAGTAGGGAAACTAATACACAAGTGAATAATTAAAACCAGTTTGTGGGTGAATTAGAAAAAATGTTTGATATCGCTTGTGCTAATGCTTTGGATGTGATGAGGAATAAAGAAGACAAAGACTTCCTCAAAGCGCAACGACAACCTGGCCGTCCAGGAACAATGGGTGGTGTGGATAAAACAATTGCCGTGAGAGAGTCGAGATCCAGAGAGAGACAGGAAAGATTTAACAAAATGAAACAGAAAGAACTGGAACGTCAAAGCAAGGAAACAGTGGTGACTTTGGATTCAAGTATTTGTTCTGATGAGTAGTGGAAAATGGATCGATCTGGGCCAGACCTGGCTCATAAGAGAACAACTCACAAGCCACTGAGAAAATGACCACCGTGCACCGTGAGCCCACGGCCTTTTACGACCTCCATTTTAGGGGTGAATTTGTTCCCTTTTATGACCACTTTTTAGGGGGTGTACTCGTTCTCTTTTATGAGCACATTTTAAGGGGTGATCTCGTTCCCTTTTATGAGCATATTTTCCAACCCCTATGAACAAACAGCAGAACAGATAATACATAACACTACGTAACATACAGAAGAGCAAATTGAACTCGTTCCCTTTTATGACCTCCATTTTAAGGGGTGAACTCGTTCCCTTTTTCAACCCTTATTTTAACATAGCAGAAATTAGGAACACATAGAAGACAAGATAACACATAACACTACGTAACACACAGCAGAACAGATAACAGATAAGAATATGAAACATAGAAGGGGTGTATTCGTTCTCTTTTATGAGCACATTTTCCAACCCCTATTTTAAGATAACAGAAATTACATACGATTACGAACACATACAAGAGAAGATAACACATAACACTACGTAACACACAGCAGAACAGATAATACATAGCACAGCTAATAAAAGAACATGAGTAGTAGTCCCCGGCGTTGGCCCGAATGACTCATCCTCACTCTCTTTTACGACCGGGATTTTTGAACTTCGTTCCCTTTTACGGCTAAGATGAATGCTTTGGTACCTCGATTCTGATTGGCTGAGAGAGGTCACGTGACGTTAGGCCCGGCCCACGCGGGAAATTCAAATTTTCAGGTCACGTGGTATGACGTCATGAGTCACCCTGCGGGGAAATCCCTCACTAATTTGTTCCCTTTTACGGGTAAGATGAGTGTTTATGATTGGTTGACAAATGTCACGTGATTTTAGACCCTGCGATATTTGAAATTCGTTCCCTTTTACGGGTAAGATGAATCCTTTTGGTACCCCAATGCTGATTGGTTGATAGAGGTCACGTGATCTTAAGCCCTGTGACTTTTGAAATTCGTTCCCTTTTTACGAGTAAGATGAGTGTTTTGGTACCTCGATTCTGATTTGCCGACAGAGGTCACATGATCTTAGACCCCCCACCAGTCCATGAGGGAAATACAGAGCGATATGACGGCGATCCATCCTAGACCTGGATTTTAGAATTTTGTCCCTTTTTTATGGTTATCCTTAAAGTTCCCATGGAGGGTTCAACCTCCTCCTTAAATAACCCTTTTTGGTATCATGATATTGTACTGAAGTTTACATTAAATATTATCGTTCTTTTTGACAGATAAGATGATTCTTACCTTGATGGAGATCATGTCCTTGAATTAGTTGCCTATGTCTCTGGAAGTAACAATGGTGAAAGAGGGGTGTTGCTTGTAGATTTCTTATAACACATTGTTGTGAGTTTAAGCGATTTATTGCTCAGTAAGCGCTTCATTAATGGAAACAGTGTTGCCAGATTTTTTTAACCTAAACTGCTCCGATTCTTTTCGAAACGGTTCCGCAGAGTGCAAGAAATTTTAAACTAAAAATTTTTCGAACTAAAAAAAAATTGTAACTAAAAAATTTTAAACAAAAATTTTCAAACAAAAAAAATTTCGAACTAAAAATTTTGAAACAAAAATTTCAAAAAAATTCGAACTAAAAAATTTAAACTAAAAACTTTCGAACTAAATTTTCAAATCAAAAAATTTTCGAACAAAAAATTTTCGAACCCAAAAAAAATTCGAACTAAAAAAATTAAAAATTTTTCGAAAAATATTTTAAACTAAAAACTTTCGAACTAAATTTTCAAATCAAAATTTTTCGAACTAAAAATTTAAACAAAAAATTTCGAACCAATTTTTAAAAACAAGTTTCGTACTAAAGTTGTAAACCACATTTGAAAGTTTTCAAATCCAAATTTTTTTCGAACTAAATTAAAAACCAAATTTTGGACACTAAAAAATTCTTTAATTATTTTTTCGAACAAAATCATGTAAACCAAATCTTGGATGTATTTTCCACCTTAAATTTTCAAGATTACCATTTATTTGAAAACAAGTGTTCAGGGTTTCAAGAAATAATAAAACATATTTTTTTCAACTTGTTGTATTTTAACGAAAAGTATGTGCTCTTCTCATACATGTTTATTAAAATAATAAATACAGGATCTAGTTTAATGAATATGTTGGACGTGTCATCATCTTCGAATGTTGTAGACGTATCCTGTAAAGAAAAAGAAGAAACGACGGATTACTTTAAGAATTTCTTTTTTCTGAAACAATAAAAATGAGTCAATATTGATAAGAGAGAAATAAAACTTACTCGTAAATGATGGATCTGTTTAGGTTCATCTTCCTCCTCGGGTACGAGATAACACCATTTCATCCACTGATGGATGTTTACGAACTTTTTCTGGGTACTGCATTTTTCTTGGTGTTGCAGCTTTATGGTCAAGGTTCCTCCTTGGATACGAGATGACTGCATTTCTTCCACTGATGGTGATGTTGATGATTTATGAACTCTTGTGGGTACTTCATTTTCTTCTTGGTGTTGCTGCTTTGTGGTTAAGGAGAAGAAAAGGAAAAGGAAAAAAGAAATGGCGGCATTATTGGGTATTTACAGTTTTTTCTTCTTCTTTTTCCAGTTCCATCTTCTGTTTTTTAACGTACCCGTACGGAACCGTATCATAAGAATTGAATTCTTTAAATCGACGTTTTGTGTACTGGATACTGTACATTTTTTCTTCTTTGCGTGTGACGATGGTATGGTCTTTGGTCCTGCATATCTTATGGGGGATAGTGATGGTGACTTGTCCACGGCATTGATTTGTAATCATTTCTTTTAGCGTATTGAAATTTAATTGTTGTCCTGCATTGTAATTTAATGTAAATCCTCTAATTTTGCATATGTAACTGGTGACGTTGGTATCCGGATTGTATATTTCTAGGCTGTAATTTTTCGGTCCTCCACTGACAAATGTTTTGATGTATGCTCGTGGTCCGTAAGACTCCATCTCATTCGATAAGCATCCCAAGTACGTTGAAGGTTCAATGGTTGGCTCCCCGGGCTTCTCCGTAAATATCACAGAATCCGTGTCGAAATATAAAACACGTTCCTGCAACATTTCCAGGTACTTGTACAGTTCCAGACGTGCCTGACATGTTGTAAATGCACCTAACACGACATTGGTGTTTCGGTTTTGAACAGGCACATGTTCATTGTACTCCCAGAACGCATACATCATCGTATCATTGATGGGTACAATTTGATGGAGTTTAATGTCGGGGGAAGTGAGTTTTTCATAAAATTCTTCCGGCCGATCAATAATTGTGGTTTGGCTAAAGTTTGATCTTTGGCAAAGCTTTCCCCATAATGAGTTCACACAAAGCTTAGATAAACTTCTTCGTGCAGGATTATTTTCAATTTTGGACGGATCCAATGCAATACCTTCACGCTCCAGGACGGTTTGTATGAATTTTGATTTGTCTTCTTCGGTCACACAGGAACTAGGCCAGCCAGACGCTTCCATTTTTGATTTCAAAAACGTATTGATATATTCCGTGAACAAGCCACCTGTTTTCGTGATGGGATCATATTGTTCAATGTCATAGTCCCAAATTTCAAAAATTTCCACTGGTTGATATCCTAATTCTACTGCTTTCTGGATTTCATATGATACCCATGTTCCAGTGAGGCATCGCTCCTGATCGTTGTGTGTACACGTTGCTGTAGGGTCTGGGTTCATTTCTTCGGCACACGCAGCACACAGTGGAAAGAGTAGTTTCTTGTTGCATCGGTAAGGCAGGAGACCATGATAAAGATGGCGACTTGGTAATATCGTCATTTTGATTAGACCATTGACTTTATTTATTGGTGGTATATTTTCATCACCCTGTAGATAAATTCGTGGATGGCCTACAGGGTATTTAGCACACTTATTTACATAGGGATAAAGCGAGACAATATCGAAATATTTTATTACTTCCCCTGCTTTTTCGTCGACTTGGTGGTACAATTTCACGCAATTGGTCCTTCCTCCAAAAAAGCTATCTCTTGGATTTAATGGTCTGCGGTTCATGTACGGGTGATTCTTCAGATACGTCGCCATTGCAGGATTTTGTTTTAAGAACTGATTAAATTCGCACTCTCACATTTCATGTACAATGTACCCCAATTCACGCAGTCTTGCATTTTTGCGTTGCGTTCGTTCATAACGGAATTCCATGGTGTCTTCTGGATTGCTGTAGATGGGCTGATTACGGCCTGTAGTAAAACATACTTTACACCCGTGATAAAAGCAGCCGGCATGCTCGTAGACGTGCTCCTCTAACGTCTCAGGATCTTGGTAGTAGCCATCAACATGGAATCCCGCAATAAACACTTCTTTTTGTCGGGCCGCATGTAAGATTTGTTTTTCTTCGGTTTTTTCAATGTAGGCCAGCCATTGCATTGCAGCGATTGATTGGGTACTTCTCCATCGATAGCCATGTGCCGGTAGAATTCCAATGGTGTTGGGTTTAAGGAAATTCCGGCGAAATACTAAATTGGAAGCACTGGCAATCGTGATTGTCTCCAAGAAGGGATTCACTTTGGTTTCTGTTTCAAATGACGTCATAAACGAAACGCATGCTTGTCGCAGTACATTGACATCTTGAATACAATACTTGATAATTTCTTTCTGAAAATCAAACGTGTCATTACGATGATCGTTGTACCACTGCATGAACTTGTTTCTGTCTTCGACGGCCATTTCATCTGCACCATAATACTTCGTTTCTGGAAGTGGTCCAATATACGATTGATTCTCCTTGGTGTTGAAGAAATGCGGGAAGTAGCCTTTGGTTGCGGGTAAATTGAACGCTTTTGACAATTTACTTAATGCCATAGGTAGGAAGTTCAACGAGTCAATGAACGTTAGATTATTCAAGGTTAAACTCAGTATCTTGGTCCCATTTAATATGACGTCAGGTCTCCATTGGCATTGTTCTACCATGGTCTTTAGGATGAAATGTCCATCGTATCCCTTAGCGTTGTGCGCGACACAGAAAATCCTATTTATATTGGGACGACGTTCCCGCAAGTACTGGAGAAAATCATAAACTGGATCGTCTCCTTGGAAAATATGCTGGCGCTGACCACACGTACTGCAAGACTGCTGGATATTATTGTTTTCAACACATGCATAACATACTTGTTGTGCAACCAATAAATTTGGAATGTGTACATACGTATTATCGCCAATATTCATGTCCTGCATAGATTCTATATCATAGAATATCAATAAGGCTTTCTTTGCGTGCATGAGTGAAGGAACACCAGGTTTCAAGCATTGTCGATCAGGAAGCATAAAACATTGATGTGATCCCGGAACAATCTTCTTACAAACATTGCAAAAGATCTCATTACAATCATGAAGTCGTTGTCCTGTATGCACAAAAGAATAAACTCTGTAACATCTAGTACATTGCTTCACCATTTTGCATACAGGTTCCCCTTGATGATATACAATATTACGATGATTATTAAAACATTGTTCGCCGTAAAATTGACGATTGCAGTCGTTACACAGCACTAACGTTTGGTTCTTGTCGCATAGTGGTCTCTGTAGACATTTGGAGCACGTTACAGGACAATTTTTCACATGTTCATTGCGTTTACTATACTTTTTATGGCACGCCTCACAGTAGAAATTGGTTGCAAAACAAGCAGTTAAGGATTGGATGATGTCAAAATGACCAACCAAACAAATCAAATTTATGGGAGTGCGATTTTCGTCGTTGGGCCCCTCGTACATGATATCATGGCCTGTGAAACTGGTATACACTGTAATTTTATATTCTTTGAGGTATGCCTGGAATTGTCGTATTTCATTTACACTGGCACCATGATCCAAATTGACTCCTGCATTTGCACATAGCGCATCGACTTCTTGGTCCACAACATATTTCGATTGGCGTTGATACTGCTTATAACGTTGCACATCTACATTCTTGTATGCCTTCAGACCAATAGCAATAACAAGGGCGTACGCCAAGCACCTTGAATCTTGATTTTGTACACGTACAATCCCTCGCTTGGTACGTAATAACTCTTCGTTCTCCAGTACTCCTTGCCGCAAACCGCCGCCGTAGCCACGTGGAATATCCACACGATGAAAATGAACGGTGAATGGTTCGTACAGGAGAAATGCATTGTTACTTTGTAACACTCTTTCGAACGAGGCCCACATCGTTTCCAGTGTTAGGTTTCGCGTTTGGCGAAAACTCACCCAAAACGGTTTATTCGTGTTGCGTGGTGATATTACTGATAAACCAACCATCGCCTCATCGTCGACATTGGCTAACAAATGGTCCAGCATTGCTTGGAAACTGTTATGTACATACTGTATGATATCGGTTCCTACGGGCGGTGCATTAAATTGAATTTCGAGCATTCTGCCCTCAATGTTAAATCGTCTATAATGACGAGTGATTTCATTGCGAACAGTAAAACCCGATTCGGCCATGGTTAATAAAAGGAGATAACAAACAAACAGGTACGGTAAAACAAATATGTAATGGGAAAAAAGGAATTGTGCAGCGTGAATTTACTACAAAAGAAAAGAAGAAAGAAAAATCTTAATCACCTGATAAACAGGAAATCATAACATTCATGATAAATTCTTAACTAAGCAATTCATGTAAAGGTCCTGAGTTTGATTCCTGGCGGTGACGTTCAGAATCTCATTATGAAAGCATATGTACTAGAAATCAAAGTTTTTTTTTTAAATAATTATGTTACTGAAATGAGTGTTTTATTGCTGTCAAACTCGAGAGCATTACATCAGCATGTAACTGACCTACCATTCTATAGTGATAAAAAGAATGCATGAATGAATGTTTCATCAGTACTGAGATGTAAGAAAGTACGCGTAAGCATTTTTTTCCCCACTCACAACGACCTTTAAATGATGCGTTTGCAAGTTGAAGAGATTCATCAAACATTAACGATACCCATGCGTAATTGTCGAAACAAAATCTGTATAGCGTATTTTTTTTATTATTATTGTGACTAAGCGGTTAGCGTACATGGTTCGGACGTAGAAGGTCCTGGTTCAAGCCTCGGCGGGTTTGCTTTCCACGTCGGGGCATGTCAAGCCTTTTCTGAAATTTAATATTCTCACACGTTATCATACATTCTTTTCAAAACTAAGCTAAATGGTTGACGTACACCTCATAATACATAAACGTACATAAATCGTCTATAATGACGAGTGATTTCATTGCGAACAGTAAAAACCCGATTCGGCCATGATTAAAAAAATGAAAACAACAAACAGGTACGGTAAAACAAATACGTAATGGGAAAAAAAGGAATTGAGCAGCGTGAATTTGAGTTTTTTTTTGATTTTTTAGTTTAGCGTCCCTTTCAGCAGCGAGGCTATATGAGACGCGGACCTACTGATTAACGTGGAATCCGAACCACATGAGCTCCCCGCCGGGAATCGAACCCTGGTCTCCGACGCCAAAGGCGCGTATGCTAACCGCTTAGCCCAGGAAATCATAACATTCATGATAAATTCTTAACTAAGCAATTCATGTAAAGGTCCTGAGTTTGATTCCTGGCGGTGACGTTCAGAATCTCATTATGAAAGCACGTGTACTAGAAATCAAAGTTTTTTTAAAAATAATTATGTTACTGAAATGTGTGTTTTATTGCTGTCAAACTCGAGAGCACTACATCAGCATGTAACTGACCTACCATTCTATAGTGATAAAAAAAGAATGCATGAAATGAATGAATGTTTCAACAGTACTGAGATGTGATAAAGCATGCGTAAGCATTTTTTTCTACTCACAACGACCTTTAAATGATGCGTTTGCAAGTTGAAGAGGTTCACCAACCATTAACGTTACACATACGTAATTGTCAAAACAAAATCTGTATAGCGTAAATCTTTTTAACCACATATTCATGCACTCATGGCTAAGTGGTTAGCGTACATGCTTCTAACGTGGAAGGTCCTGGTTCAATCCTCGGTGGGTTTGCTTTCCACATCGGATCGCTGTCAAGCCTTTTTTGAAATTTAATATTCTCATGCGTTATCATACATTCTTTTCAAAACTAAGCTAAATGGTTGACGTACACACCTCTGGCCTTGGTTCAATCCCGGGCGGTTGCTCGAATATCACGTTAAGCTGAAGGGGACACTAAAATAAAATAATGGTTTCAAAGGGTATCGAACCATATTATTCTCAGACATAGTTTTTAATATTCTGTAATGCATTCTTTTCAAAACTAAGCGCACACATTTTCTGGCCATGGCTCAATTCCCGACGGGAGTTCACATTCAACATTAAGCTGAAGGGACGCTAAACCATATCATTTATCGTGCTTACTTCTAATGTGTGGGGGTTCCTGATTCGTACTCCCACTTTCCCATTCCACTAATTCCTTCATAGTCTAAATATTTCGTACTAAAAGTAAAACAGTGTATGAGTGATCCACCCCCACAAATATAAAATAAAAATGATTTTCGAATCTTGGGTGACAAATAAAATCTCACTGAACTTACCTCAAATTCAATGAACAAAAAGTCGGTGCAGTAAAGCTTAAATGAAGACACTTCTAAAAAAGCAGATCTTCTTCACTTCACAGTTGAGAGCGATGTAGGATTTGAAAAATGAAATTTAGATTTTTATTTAGGTCGTTGTGAAAACGATGTTATCATCAACCAATCAGAAACGAGGAAATTTATAAAATGACATCACAACGAACCAATCAAAACGCTCGCTGCTTTTGTCATGAATCACGAACGAAAACGATGTGTAACAATCGATCGTGACGTCATTCAAGTTTCTCAATAGTTACAACATCTAGTATCACAGTTCTGATCCCAAATGCTTTCTGTCAGGATCATGTCACTACTTGTCGTAACTGTGACGACATTTCATTTTCATCATATTCCATACGAGAATGTCAATGTTTGCTTTTTTTTTTCCATGAATCATGCTGACACGTTCGTAGTAAAACTAAAGTAATGCGATCCGCTGACGTTTGCATCTTTTCAATCATATGTGCTTCTATGTCGTCACACAAAGAAGTCTATCAGCATTTTATTTTAATCCACGAACGGAAGCGTTACACTGTCAGATTTATTTTCTTAAAGTATAAGTGTATCCTTTTCAAGAACCATGGTTCGAAACCCACCAAGCATGATTAAATCCGAATTCATTCATAGCTAAGCGGTTAGCATACACATCTTTGGTTTGAAAGACCTGAGTTCGATTCCTGGAGAAACATTTCTTAGGATTTTTCTAAAACTTGGTTTCAATTTCTAGTTCGAAAATTTTAAAAGTTTAGTTCGATAAAAAGTTTGATTTGAGAAGTGTTACACTGTCAGATTTATTTTCTTAAAGTATATGTGTATCCTTTTCAAGGACCATGGTTCGAAACCCACCAAGATCGATTAAAACCGAATTCATTTAAGCGGTTAGCATACACATCTTTGGTTTGAAAGACCTGAGTTCGATTCCTGGAGAAACATTTCTTAGGATTTTTCTAAAACTTGGTTTCAATTTCTAGTTCGAAAATTTTAAAAGTTTAGTTCGATAAAAAGTTTGATTTGAGAAGCGTTACACTGTCAGATTTATTTTCTTAAAGTATATGTGTATCCTTTTCAAGGACCATGGTTCGAAACCCACCAAGATCGATTAAAACCGAATTCATTTAAGCGGTTAGCATACACATCTTTGGTTTGAAAGACCTGAGATCGATTCCTGAAAAAAACATTTCTTAGGATTTTTTCTTAAACTTGGTTTAAATTTCTAGTTCGAAAATTTTAAAAGTTTAGTTCGATAAAAAGTTTGATTTGAAAATTTTTAGATGTGATTTACATCTTTAGTTCGAAACTTTTGTTTTTAAAAATGTTTTAGTTCGACAAAATTTTGTTTCAATTTTTTTTTTAGTTCGAAATTTTTTTTGGGTTCGAAAATTTTTTGTTTGAAACTTTTTTGTTTCAAAATTTTTTTTGGGTTCGAAAATTTTTTGTTTGAAACTTTTTTGTTTCAAAATTTTTTGTTTGAAAATTTTTGTTTAAAATTTTTTTTAGTTTTGAAATTTTTTTAGTTCGAAAAATTTTTTAGTTTAAAATTTCTTGTACTCTGCGGAACCGTTTCGAAAAGAATCGGAGCAGTTTAGGTAAGAAAAATCTGGCAACACTGTTTCCATTAATGGAGCGCTTACTGAGCAATAAATCGCTTAAACTCACAACAATGTGTTATAAGAAATCTACAAGCGACACCCCTCTTTCACCATTGTTACTTCCAGAGACATAGGCAACTAATTCAAGGACATGATCTCCATCAAGGTAAGAATCATCTTATCTGTCAAAAAGAACGATAATATTTAATGTAAACTTCAGTACAATATCATGATACCAAAAAGGGTTATTTAAGGAGGAGGTTGAACCCTCCATGGGAACTTTAAGGATAACCATAAAAAAGGGACAAAATTCTAAAATCCAGGTCTAGGATGGATCGCCGTCATATCGCTCTGTATTTCCCTCATGGACTGGTGGGGGGTCTAAGATCATGTGACCTCTGTCGGTAAATCAGAATCGAGGTACCAAAACACTCATCTTACTCGTAAAAAGGGAACGAATTTCAAAAGTCACAGGGCTTAAGATCACGTGACCTCTATCAACCAATCAGCATTGGGGTACCAAAAGGATTCATCTTACCCGTAAAAGGGAACGAATTTCAAATATCGCAGGGTCTAAAATCACGTGACATTTGTCAACCAATCATAAACACTCATCTTACCCGTAAAAGGGAACAAATTAGTGAGGGATTTCCCCGCAGGGTGACTCATGACGTCATACCACGTGACCTAAAAAATTTGAATTTCCCGCGTGGGCGGGGCCTAACGTCACGTGACCTCTCTCAGCCAATCAGAATCGAGGTACCAAAGCATTCATCTTAGCCGTAAAAGGGAACGAAGTTCAAAAATCCCGGTCGTAAAAGAGAGTGAGGATGAGTCATTCGGGCCAACGCCGGGGACTACTACTACATGGCATATTTTCCAACCCTTATTTTAAGATAACAGAAATTACAGTACATGGCATATTTTCCAACCCTTATTTTAAGATAACAGAAATTACACTGAGACTATGAACACACAGCAGAGCATAAGAGTACGTAACACACAAGGGTGTATTCATTCTCTTTTATGAGCATATTTTCCAACCCTTATTTCAACATGACAGAGACTACGAAACATGGCGGACATACAGCAGAGCAGATAACAAACACAACCACCTCCATTTTAGGGGTGAACTCGTTCTCTTTTATGAGCATATTTCCAACCCCTATTTTAACATAGCAGAAATTACACTGAGATTATGAACACACAACAGAACAGATAACACATAGCACAGCTAATAAAAGAACATGGCATATTTTCCAACCCCTATTTTAACATAGCAGAAATTACACTGAGACTATGAACATACAGCAGAGCAGATAACAAACACAACCACCTCCATTTTAGGGGTGTATTCATTCCCTTTTATGAGCATATTTTTCAACCCCTATTTCAACATGACAGAGACTACGAAACATGGCGGACATAGCACAGGGGGTGTATTCATTTTCTCTACCCCTAATTGAACATAGCAGAAATTACACTGAGAGTACGTAACACACAAAAACCTCCATTTTAGGGATGGACTCGTTCTCTTTTATAATTACTTTTTCAACCCCTATTTTAAGACAATGAATACCTATGTAACATAGCGATTCGATACGCTCTTTGAACCGTTTTGGATGAAACTCAGCATATGAGGGTTTTCGACCATGCTGATTACAAATATCATACTTATTTTTACCTGGGTCCTATAGTTTATGTGGCATACGCCCTTTCTATGACAATTTTAACCGATTTGGATGAAACTCAGCATATGGGGGTTTTCGACCATGCTGATTACAAATATCATACTTATTTTTACCTGGGTCTGATAGTTTATGTGGCATACGCCCTTTCTATGACACTTAAAACCTAATAACTCAGAAACGAAGCAACGTATTGAGATGGTATTTCCACATTTAGTAATTGGTCATCAGGTACTACATGTCCCAAAATTAGTGGCCATCGAGGTCAAAGGTCAACATACTTAAAACCCAATAACTCGAAAACGGAGCCACATACTCAGGTGCTGTTTCCACATTGAGTAATAGGTCATCAGGTACCACAAGTTCCAAAATAGTGGCCATCGAGGTCAAAGGTCAACATACTTAAAACCCAATAACTCGAAAACGGAGCCACATACTCAGGTGCTGTTTCCACATTGAGTAATAGGTCATCAGGTACTACAAGTTCCAAAATAGTGGTCATCAAGGTCAAAGGTCAACATACTTAAAACCTAATTACTCGACAACTGAGCCATATATTGAGGTGCTGTTTCCACATTTAGTAATAGTTCATCAACTACTAGAAATATCAAAAATAGTGGTCATCGAGGTCAAAGGTCAACATACTTAAAACCTAATTACTCGAAAACGGAGCCAAATATTGAGGTGCTGTTTCCAAATCTAGTAACTGGTCATCAACTACTACAATTTCCAAAATAATGATCATCGAGGTCAAAGGTCAACATACTTAAAACCTAATAACACGAAAACTGAGCCACATATTGAGATGCTGTTTCCACATTTAGTAATCGGTCACCAACTACTACAAGTTCCAAAATACTGATCATCGAGGTCAAAGGTCAAAACTCTTAAATGGATCCACATATTGAGGTGCTGTTTCCAAATCTAGTAACTGGTCATCAACTGCTACAAGTTCTAAAATAATGATCATCGAGGTCAATGGTCAACATACTTAAAACCTAATAACACGAAAACTGAGCCACATATTGAGATGCTCGGTCACCAACTACTACAAGTTCCAAAATACTGATCATCAAGGTCAAAGGTGAACATACTTAAAAAAACTAATGACTCGAAAACTGAGCAAAATATTGAGCTGCTGTTTCCACATTTAGTAATCGGTCACCAAAGACCACATGTCTGAAAAGTGTCAACCATCGAGGTCAAACTCGAAAACGGAGCCAAATATTGAGGTGGTGTTTCCACATTTAGTAATAGTTCATCAATCACTGCAAGTTCCAAAATAATGACCATCGAGAGCTTGTAAACGGATCAACGGATAAATTTTGTACAAAGCAGAAAAAGTGAAGGAGGAATAAATTTGAGTGGCCTATTGAATTTTGTACCAACGAGAAATGTCATTTTTTCTAGACCATGTTCTAATACTTAAACAAACGAAGGGGTGAATTTGAGTGACCTATTCAATTTTGCATCAACGAGAAATAATTGCGTATTTTAAACAAACAATCGGATAAATTTAACCGGCTCAGAAGTTCAATACTATTTTGTACTCTTGAGTGAGCTTTCCAATTTTGTAGCAAGAAGGACCATTTTTTAAACTAACTCAGAATTTCATTTCATTTTTGTAATACTCAAATTTGGATGGAGTGTTTAGTTTTGTACGAACCAGAAAAATTTGATTGGATTATTTCCTTAGGTACCAACTGGAAAAAGTGAAGAAGAGCTACTTTAACTAGCTCATTATGTACTGTTTAAAGAAACGAAAATTGACCATTATGTAACTTTTGAACTACTGAAATGTTCTATTTTTGTATCAATCAGAAAAAAAACGAAGAAGAGCCATTTTAACAAGTTCATAATTTCGATGTTCTACTTTTTATACCAACGAGAAAAAATGAACTAGCTGAATATTTAAATATACGAAAGAATAAATTTCGGTGACCTAATCAGTTTTGTACTAAGCAGAAAAAAGCGAAGAAAGTAAAATTTAAATAGCTCAGTATTTATAACGAAGGAATAAATTTGAGTTTTCTACAGAAGAAAACGGGAAGGGCCATTTTATTTAATTTTGTAGTACTCAAAATATACAAAGATATAAATTTGTGTGACCCATTCAGTTTTGTACTAAGCAGAAAATTTGTTGGTTTTTGTGCTCTACAAATAAACAGAGGAAAAGCAAAGAGAGACCATTTTATGTGTCTTTTGTAACGAAGAAACAAATTTGAAGGAGGTTCATTTTAACTAACTGAGAATTTCTGTACCTTTTTGTACTATTTAAACAAACGATGGGATAAATTTGAGTGACCTGTTTTTTGTAGTAACCAGAAAAATCGAAGGAGGTCCAATTTAGCTAACTCAGAATTTATGTACCTTTTGTACTAGCCCAATGAACGAAAGAAAAGCAAAAAAAAGTCCTTTTTAACTAGCGCAGAATTTATGTAAGAATAATTTCGATGTTCTACTTTTTATACCAACGAGAAAAAATGAACTAGCTGAATATACGAAAGAATAAATTTAAATGATCTATTCCATTTTGTACCAAGGAGAAATGCCATTTTTATCTAGCTTAGAATTTCTAGTGCATGTTGTATTAACTAACTAACTAACTAACTCTATGGCCTATGGAACCCGGAGGTTCAGTGCCGCGTTCACAAAAGCTCTCCACTGACTTCTATCCTTAGTTAATTGAATCCAGTTTCTACTTTTTATTCCTATCTCTTCGAGATCCATCTTAATATTATCCTCCCATCTGCGCCTAGGTCTTCCTAATGGTCGTTTTCCTATGGGTCTTCCAGTCAAAACTTTGAAAGCGTTTCTACTTTCTTCCATTCTGGCTACATGACCTGCCCACCTAAGCCTCCTAGACTTGACGACCCTAACAATGTTGGGTAAACCGTATAAACTATGTAGTTCCTCGTTATGAAGTTTCCGCCATTCCCCATTCTCGTTCCTCTTGGGTCCGAATATTCTTCTCAGGATCCTGTTCTCAAATACTTTCAGTCTATGTTCTTCCCTCAGAGTAAGCGACCATGTTTCGCAACCATACAGAACAACAGGCATGATTATCGTTTTATATATTCTAAGCTTCAAATTCTTCGACAGAATTCGCGACGACAAGAGATTTTGAACCGAATAGTAACACGAATTCCCTGCTTTTAGTCGACATTTAATTTCTTCGTGAATATGATTTTCGTCTGTTAATATTGATCCTAAATATTTGAAAGTATCCACTTTATCAAAAGTATTATTTAATATTTTAACGCCTCCACAATTTGCCGTATTACGGTCCCGACGCACTTCCATGTATTTAGTTTTCTCTGCATTTACTTCTAAACCCATGTCCCTGCAAGCGTTTAATAAGATCTCTGCATTTATTTCTACTGTTCTCCTATCATCCCCTATTAAATTTACATCATCAGCATATGCCATAACCTGGTGAATACCGTTCAACTGTAGGCCCTGGTTGCTATCTTTGATTTTCCTTATGGCGTATTCCAGCACAAAGTTAAATAATAATGGCGACAACGCATCTCCTTGTTTCAGGCCATTTTCGACGTGAAAATTCGTGGAGAAAAATTTTCCTACCCGGACTTTACTTTGGGATTCACTTAAACATATCTTAATTAATCTAATTAGCTTTCTCGGTATTCCAAGTTCTGTAAGAACGTTGTATAATGTTTCTCTCCTGACCGAGTCGTAAGCCTTACTAAAATCAATAAATAGTTGATGTACCGGCGTATTGTATTCCCACTTCTTTTCGAGTATTTGGCGAATGGTAAATATTTGATCGATAGTTGATCGATTTCGTCTAAATCCGCACTGATAATCTCCAATAATTTCATCTGCGTATGGGGTCAATCTTGCTAATAGAATATTTGAAAGGATTTTATAGGATGTTGACAGAAGAGAAATGCCTCGATAATTATTACAGTCAGTTTTGTCGCCTTTCTTGTGAATTGGAATAATGATTGATTCTTTCCACTCTTGTGGCAATTCTTCCTTGTTCCAGATAAGGAGAATGAGTTTGTGTATCTTGTTCCACAATTTTTCGCCTCCAGCTAAAATTAACTCAGCCGGAATTTCATCTACACCCGGAGATTTGTGTTTCTTTAATTTCTTTATAGCGGCTTCTACTTCTATTCGATTGGGTTCTGGAATATACGGTTCTGCGGTGTGTATCTTCTTTTCTCCACGCACATTAGTTTTTGGCTGCGTGTTCAGCAAATCGTCAAAGAAATCTTTCGATCTATTTAAGAGGCTATCCGTATCAGTGAGAACTGTTCCGTCAGCTTTCTTTAACATATAAGCACGAGGTTGATAGCCTTTCTTAAATTCGCTGATCCCCTTATACATGTCCCGAATATTTTTATTTTTACTATTATCTTCAAGTTCCTTAATTTTAGCTTTCAAAAAATCGCGTTTCTTTGTTCTAAAAGTTTTGGAAGTTTCCCGCCTGATATCTGCAAAATTTTGTGTAGTTATTTCATTCGGATTTTGTAGCCACCGTAATTTTGCCTGTTTTCTCTTCTCTACTAGTTTAATGCATTCTTGGTCGAAGCATGGTTTGTTCCTACGTATTTCTGCGTGTCCCAATTTTTCTATTGCTGAACTTTTAATGCTATCTCTAATTTCAATCCAAGTATCCTCAACACTAGTGCACTCCGAGTCTTCTAAAACCGAGAATCTATTCGAAACTTCAATCTGGTATTCCTCTCTTACCTGGCTCTCTTCTAATTTCTTTAAATTAAATCTCTCCGTTTTCGGACATTGAATATTACCTTTATTGAACGATAATCTCTCCCGTATTATCGCTACTACCAGGTAGTGATCAGTGTCACAATCAGCCCCTCTAAACGACCGGACGTCAATTATGCTAGATTGCCTTCTTCTGTCTACTAAAACGTGATCAATTTGATTATGTGTTTTTCCGTCTGGTGATGTCCAAGTGTATTTATGAACGTCGCGATGTGGGAATTTTGTACTCTTCACGATTAGGTTTTTGGATGTTGCAAAGTTCACGAGTCTAACACCGTTGTCATTACTTTCCTTATGCAAACTTTCGTTTCCTATAATCGGTTTGAAAATATCCTCTCGTCCTACCTTCGCATTGAAATCCCCTAATAGAATCTTCATATGGTATCGCGGGAGTTGGTCAAATATCCGTTCCACTTCTTCGTAAAAACTGTCTTTTATATCGTCACCCTTATCTTCAGTTGGAGCATGTATATTTAAAACAATAATATCACACCACCGTCCCTTGAGAGTAATAAAAGAAAGCCTGTCAGTAACAAATTCAACCCGTTTAATTGCTGGTAATATTCGTTTGTGAACGAAAAACCCTGTTCCTAACTGGTGATTTTTATTGCCTTCCCCGTAAAAGAACGTAAAATTTCCGGAATTCTCAGATCCATTTCCTTCCCACCTAACTTCCTGAACTCCTACTAGATCCATCCTGTATTTCTCTAACTCATTCGTTACAGATTTTAACGCGCCTGCCCTATAAAGACTTCTAATATTCCATGTTCCAAATCTCATGTCCATTTTCTTTTGCTGAGGTCGTGCCAAGTTATCAGTCCTTGTCCGAGGCTTTTGTGAATGTTTCTGAACAAGTACCTTTTTTTACAGGATGAGGGTGTTAGCCTTACCCAAACCCCCAAGCTGGAGGACCACTCCTAGTCGTCTGTCCGCGACTGCTTATTCAGTATATTCGCAGCTA
Organism: Thermobia domestica; assembly: GCF_964235325.1. Classification (NCBI taxonomy): domain Eukaryota; kingdom Metazoa; phylum Arthropoda; class Insecta; order Zygentoma; family Lepismatidae; genus Thermobia; species Thermobia domestica. The sequence goes on from NC_137471.1 coordinate 159,734,453, forward strand.
ACCTCTATATCTAGAGGCCTTCTCCTCGATCCGCAACCTGAGGACGCGCCATGCCGTGGTGACAGGAACCCACGTTACACGGAGTGCATGTTGTATTATTTAAACAAAACGAAGAGCTAAATTTGAGAAAGCGAACATGAACCATTTTACTCAAATTTGACCATTATGTAACTTTTGAAATACTGAAATGTTCTATTTTTGTATCAATCAGAAAAACCCGAAGAAGGATCATTTTAACAACTTCATAATTTCGATGTTCTACTTTTTATACCAACGAGAAAAAAATGAACTAGCTGAATATACGAAAGAATAAATTTAAGTGACCTATTCAATTTTGTACCAATGAGAAATGTCATTTTTTAACTGGTTCAGAATTTTACTACTCAAATAAACAATGGAATATTGTACCATTTTGGAGTTTTATAATTTGTGTCAACTTCAACAAACAAAACGAAAAAGCAAAAAAAAAAAAAAGGATCATTTTAACTAGTCTAATAAACGAAGGCATAAATATGAGTGAGCTATTTAATTTTGTAGCAACCAAAGGATTTTCACGAAAGAACAAAATTGTACTAATCAGAAAAAGCGAAGAATTTCCGTACCTTTTTGTACTATTTAAACAAACGATGGGATAAATTTGAGTGACCTTTTTTTTTGTACTAACCAGAAAAATCGAACAAGGTACCTTTATACTAGCTCAATGAACGAAAGAACAAATTTGGGTGTTCTACTTTTTTATTTTAACTCGCTGAGTATTTTATACCATTTTGTACTACTCAAATAAACGAAAGAAAAAGCGAAAAATTACCTTTTTAACTAGCGCAGAATTTCTGTAACGCAAAAATTAATTTGGATGGAGTAACAAGAAAGAAAGCAAAGATATGCCATATTAACTATTTAAATAAACGAAGGGATAAATTTAAGCGATCTATTCCATTTTGTACCAAGGAGAAATGCCATTTTTATCTAGCTTAGAATTTCTAGTGCATGTTGTATTATTTAAACAAAACGAAGGGCTAAATTTGAGTGGTTATTCAATTTTGTAGCAAGAAGAAAAAGGAAAGAACTAACATTTTGTACTAATCAAATAAATGAAGGAATATTTAGTTTTGTACCAAGCAAAATAAGAAAAAGCAGTGAAGGACGAATAAAATTTGGATGGACTATTTTCTTATGTACCAACAAAAAAGAGAAACCGAAGGAGGAATAAATTTGGGTGACCTATTCAGTTTTGTACTACTAAAATAAACGAAGGAATAAAATTGAATGTTCTACAGAAGAAAACGGAGAAGGGCCATTTTATTTAATTTTGTAGTACTCAAATATACAAAGGTATAAATTTGTGTAACCCATTCAGTTTTGTTGGCTTTTTTTAGAAAGACCATTTTATCTTTTGTATTCAGATTTTCCGGCTACTTTTTGCGCTCTACAAATAAACGACGAAACAAATTTGAAGGAGGCTCATTTTAACTAATCCTGCTGCGAGTAGATCAATGTGGCATTATTGTGACTTTCATTTTCAAATACATACGGATTAAACAAGAGGATCAACAATTAAAAACCCACTAGTACAGGGCGTCGATTCAGTAAAACTCATTATTCTTTCTTCTACGGTCTTCGGCATGCATTTTAGACCAAGAGCAGCAAGATTAATATTCGATACTTGGAAATTGACCCAATAAGCATTTGTTAACTTTATTCATATCTTAGAATTTATGAGGTTACAGCTAGTAAAAGAAAACGAATAGATAATTTTGAAACAGTTCCATATGGGTAAATACTGTAGTAGAGATAAAGAGAGAGTGTGAAAAAATGGATAATTTTAAATCATTATTATTATCATTTTAGAGGTCAAAGGGAAGAATAAATGAATTTGAGTGGCATATGTACGAACAAGATATGCCATTTTATTATATTATCGTGTGCTGTTTAAAAAAAAATGTAGGGAAATGCACTACTCAAACAAACGAAGGAATTTAGTTTTGTAACGGGGAAAAAAGGAGTGAAGAATAAATAAAATTTGAATGGAATATTTTCTTTTGTACCAGCTGGGAAAAGTGAAGGAATTTAGTTTTGTACCATTGTAACAAACTAAGTATTTTGTACTATTTGTACCACCGAGAAAAAACATTCAAATAAATTGGGATAGAATATTTAGTTTTGTTTGTTTAATAGTCGCTATTATCGCTTCTTTCGCTATGGGAGAACACATGACACTTTGGATGAGCTACTACAGTTTTGGAATGATGGGATGCGAGTTCAGGCCAAGTATCCATATTGCAGATTTACTTAGTTGTTTTACACGATGTGATAAAACTGGCCTTCTTGCGGCCTCCCCTGATACCTATCTGTTGGACCTTGCAGTATTTGGAAACTTGGTGAAAAAGAATAACAAATGTTTTTTCTCACAATAAAGCTATACATACAGAATAATCCATTATGGCAAAAAATACTACTTTCTCCTTATGCTTATTTGGAGTAGACTTCGATAACAATAACGATACATTGTGTAAGAATTTCCAATTAATAGCGATATTGCACTGTGCTTATAATAGTCTGTAATAGTGCAGTTTATTTTTCGAATGAGAGTAGGTTTTACAAGAACATTAAAACTTTTTAAATAGGTTACATTGCACAAGAGTTTTAAAGGTGTATTGTAGTGTACCAGCAATAATGATTTCTCAGATTTAAGGCTAAATTAAATGGGGAAGAGGTGTACCACAAATTGTGCAAAAGTATTTGGGAGATATAAGTAAGAAGTACTAGGATGGAATTAGCAGATGTACCAATAGAAAAATTTCAGAACATCTACAAACAGAATATTAACACTATTTGTAACAGCGATGATTCCGTGGGTGTAGATTGTCTTAGATGGAATACAGGTAATTCTTCCATTAAAATTTACAACAAATTTATTTGCCAAATTTTGTTCATTGTTCAGACAAGCCTTTACAGGGTATTACGAAATTGAAAGCAATTATCTTTAACTACTATACTGATGAGTGGATCCAATTTTACACACCAAAGAATATTTTACGGATATGGATAAAGTTAACAAATGCTTATTGGGTCAATTTCCAAGTATCGAATATTAATCTTGCTGCTCTTGGTCTAAAATGCATGCCGAAGACCGTAGAAGAAAGAATAATGAGTTTTACTGAATCGACGCCCTGTACTAGTGGGTTTTTAATTGTTGATCCTCTTGTTTAATCCGTATGTATTTGAAAATGAAAGTCACAATAATGCCACATTGATCTACTCGCAGCAGGATTAGTTAAAATGAGCCTCCTTCAAATTTGTTTCGTCGTTTATTTGTAGAGCGCAAAAAGTAGCCGGAAAATCTGAATACAAAAGATAAAATGGTCTTTCTAAAAAAAGCCAACAAAACTGAATGGGTTACACAAATTTATACCTTTGTATATTTGAGTACTACAAAATTAAATAAAATGGCCCTTCTCCGTTTTCTTCTGTAGAACATTCAATTTTATTCCTTCGTTTATTTTAGTAGTACAAAACTGAATAGGTCACCCAAATTTATTCCTCCTTCGGTTTCTCTTTTTTGTTGGTACATAAGAAAATAGTCCATCCAAATTTTATTCGTCCTTCACTGCTTTTTCTTATTTTGCTTGGTACAAAACTAAATATTCCTTCATTTATTTGATTAGTACAAAATGTTAGTTCTTTCCTTTTTCTTCTTGCTACAAAATTGAATAACCACTCAAATTTAGCCCTTCGTTTTGTTTAAATAATACAACATGCACTAGAAATTCTAAGCTAGATAAAAATGGCATTTCTCCTTGGTACAAAATGGAATAGATCGCTTAAATTTATCCCTTCGTTTATTTAAATAGTTAATATGGCATATCTTTGCTTTCTTTCTTGTTACTCCATCCAAATTAATTTTTGCGTTACAGAAATTCTGCGCTAGTTAAAAAGGTAATTTTTCGCTTTTTCTTTCGTTTATTTGAGTAGTACAAAATGGTATAAAATACTCAGCGAGTTAAAATAAAAAAGTAGAACACCCAAATTTGTTCTTTCGTTCATTGAGCTAGTATAAAGGTACCTTGTTCGATTTTTCTGGTTAGTACAAAAAAAAAGGTCACTCAAATTTATCCCATCGTTTGTTTAAATAGTACAAAAAGGTACGGAAATTCTTCGCTTTTTCTGATTAGTACAATTTTGTTCTTTCGTGAAAATCCTTTGGTTGCTACAAAATTAAATAGCTCACTCATATTTATGCCTTCGTTTATTAGACTAGTTAAAATGATCCTTTTTTTTTTTTTGCTTTTTCCTTTTGTTTGTTGAAGTTGACACAAATTATAAAACTCCAAAATGGTACAATATTCCATTGTTTATTTGAGTAGTAAAATTCTGAACCAGTTAAAAAATGACATTTCTCATTGGTACAAAATTGAATAGGTCACTTAAATTTATTCTTTCGTATATTCAGCTAGTTCATTTTTTTCTCGTTGGTATAAAAAGTAGAACATCGAAATTATGAAGTTGTTAAAATGATCCTTCTTCGGGTTTTTCTGATTGATACAAAAATAGAACATTTCAGTATTTCAAAAGTTACATAATGGTCAAATTTGAGTAAAATGGTTCATGTTCGCTTTCTCAAATTTAGCCCTTCGTTTTGTTTAAATAATACAACATGCACTTGAAATTCTAAGCTAGATAAAAATGGCATTTCTCCTTGGTACAAAATGGAATAGATCATTTAAATTTATTCTTTCGTATATTCAGCTAGTTCATTTTTTCTCGTTGGTATAAAAAGTAGAACATCGAAATTATTCTTACATAAATTCTGCGCTAGTTAAAAAGGACTTTTTTTTGCTTTTCTTTCGTTCATTGGGCTAGTACAAAAGGTACATAAATTCTGAGTTAGCTAAATTGGACCTCCTTCGATTTTTCTGGTTACTACAAAAAACAGGTCACTCAAATTTATCCCATCGTTTGTTTAAATAGTACAAAAAGGTACAGAAATTCTCAGTTAGTTAAAATGAACCTCCTTCAAATTTGTTTCTTCGTTACAAAAGACACATAAAATGGTCTCTCTTTGCTTTTCCTCTGTTTATTTGTAGAGCACAAAAACCAACAAATTTTCTGCTTAGTACAAAACTGAATGGGTCACACAAATTTATATCTTTGTATATTTTGAGTACTACAAAATTAAATAAAATGGCCCTTCCCGTTTTCTTCTGTAGAAAACTCAAATTTATTCCTTCGTTATAAATACTGAGCTATTTAAATTTTACTTTCTTCGCTTTTTTCTGCTTAGTACAAAACTGATTAGGTCACCGAAATTTATTCTTTCGTATATTTAAATATTCAGCTAGTTCATTTTTTCTCGTTGGTATAAAAAGTAGAACATCGAAATTATGAACTTGTTAAAATGGCTCTTCTTCGTTTTTTTTCTGATTGATACAAAAATAGAACATTTCAGTAGTTCAAAAGTTACATAATGGTCAATTTTCGTTTCTTTAAACAGTACATAATGAGCTAGTTAAAGTAGCTCTTCTTCACTTTTTCCAGTTGGTACCTAAGGAAATAATCCAATCAAATTTTTCTGGTTCGTACAAAACTAAACACTCCATCCAAATTTGAGTATTACAAAAATGAAATGAAATTCTGAGTTAGTTTAAAAAATGGTCCTTCTTGCTACAAAACTGGAAAGCTCACTCAAGAGTACAAAATAGTATTGAACTTCTGAGCCGGTTAAATTTATCCGATTGTTTGTTTAAAATACGCAATTATTTCTCGTTGATGCAAAATTGAATAGGTCACTCAAATTCACCCCTTCGTTTGTTTAAGTATTAGAACATGGTCTAGAAAAAATGACATTTCTCGTTGGTACAAAATTCAATAGGCCACTCAAATTTATTCCTCCTTCACTTTTTCTGCTTTGTACAAAATTTATCCGTTGATCCGTTTACAAGCTCTCGATGGTCATTATTTTGGAACTTGCAGTGATTGATGAACTATTACTAAATGTGGAAACACCACCTCAATATTTGGCTCCGTTTTCGAGTTTGACCTCGATGGTTGACACTTTTCAGACATGTGGTCTTTGGTGACCGATTACTAAATGTGGAAACAGCAGCTCAATATTTTGCTCAGTTTTCGAGTCATTAGTTTTTTTAAGTATGTTCACCTTTGACCTTGATGATCAGTATTTTGGAACTTGTAGTAGTTGGTGACCGAGCATCTCAATATGTGGCTCAGTTTTCGTGTTATTAGGTTTTAAGTATGTTGACCATTGACCTCGATGATCATTATTTTAGAACTTGTAGCAGTTGATGACCAGTTACTAGATTTGGAAACAGCACCTCAATATGTGGATCCATTTAAGAGTTTTGACCTTTGACCTCGATGATCAGTATTTTGGAACTTGTAGTAGTTGGTGACCGATTACTAAATGTGGAAACAGCATCTCAATATGTGGCTCAGTTTTCGTGTTATTAGGTTTTAAGTATGTTGACCTTTGACCTCGATGATCATTATTTTGGAAATTGTAGTAGTTGATGACCAGTTACTAGATTTGGAAACAGCACCTCAATATTTGGCTCCGTTTTCGAGTAATTAGGTTTTAAGTATGTTGACCTTTGACCTCGATGACCACTATTTTTGATATTTCAAGTAGTTGATGAACTATTACTAAATGTGGAAACAGCACCTCAATATATGGCTCAGTTGTCGAGTAATTAGGTTTTAAGTATGTTGACCTTTGACCTTGATGACCACTATTTTGGAACTTGTAATACCTGATGACCTATTACTCAATGTGGAAACAGCACCTGAGTATGTGGCTCCGTTTTCGAGTTATTGGGTTTTAAGTATGTTGACCTTTGACCTCGATGGCCACTATTTTGGAACTTGTGGTACCTGATGACCTATTACTCAATGTGGAAACAGCACCTGATTATGTGGCTCCGTTTTCGAGTTATTGGGTTTTAAGTATGTTGACCTTTGACCTCGATGGCCACTAATTTTGGGACATGTAGTACCTGATGACCAATTACTAAATGTGGAAATACCATCTCAATACGTTGCTTCGTTTCTGAGTTATTAGGTTTTAAGTGTCATAGAAAGGGCGTATGCCACATAAACTATCAGACCCAGGTAAAAATAAGTATGATATTTGTAATCAGCATGGTCGAAAACCCCCATATGCTGAGTTTCATCCAAATCGGTTAAAATTGTCATAGAAAGGGCGTATGCCACATAAACTATAGGACCCAGGTAAAAATAAGTATGATATTTGTAATCAGCATGGTCGAAAACCCTCATATGCTGAGTTTCATCCAAAACGGTTCAAAGAGCGTATCGAATCGCTATGTTACATAGGTATTCATTGTCTTAAAATAGGGGTTGAAAAAGTAATTATAAAAGAGAACGAGTCCATCCCTAAAATGGAGGTTTTTGTGTGTTACGTACTCTCAGTGTAATTTCTGCTATGTTCAATTAGGGGTAGAGAAAATGAATACACCCCCTGTGCTATGTCCGCCATGTTTCGTAGTCTCTGTCATGTTGAAATAGGGGTTGAAAAATATGCTCATAAAAGGGAATGAATACACCCCTAAAATGGAGGTGGTTGTGTTTGTTATCTGCTCTGCTGTATGTTCATAGTCTCAGTGTAATTTCTGCTATGTTAAAATAGGGGTTGGAAAATATGCCATGTTCTTTTATTAGCTGTGCTATGTGTTATCTGTTCTGTTGTGTGTTCATAATCTCAGTGTAATTTCTGCTATGTTAAAATAGGGGTTGGAAATATGCTCATAAAAGAGAACGAGTTCACCCCTAAAATGGAGGTGGTTGTGTTTGTTATCTGCTCTGCTGTATGTCCGCCATGTTTCGTAGTCTCTGTCATGTTGAAATAAGGGTTGGAAAATATGCTCATAAAAGAGAATGAATACACCCTTGTGTGTTACGTACTCTTATGCTCTGCTGTGTGTTCATAGTCTCAGTGTAATTTCTGTTATCTTAAAATAAGGGTTGGAAAATATGCCATGTAGTGTAATTTCTGTTATCTTAAAATAAGGGTTTTAAAATATGCCATGTTCTTTTATTAGCTGTGCTATGTATTATCTGTTCTGCTGTGTGTTACGTAGTGTTATGTGTTATCTTCTCTTGTATGTGTTCGTAATCGTATGTAATTTCTGTTATCTTAAAATAGGGGTTGGAAAATGTGCTCATAAAAGAGAACGAATACACCCCTTCTATGTTTCATATTCTTATCTGTTATCTGTTCTGCTGTGTGTTACGTAGTGTTATGTGTTATCTTCTCTTCTATGTGTTCCTAATTTCTGCTATGTTAAAATAAGGGTTGAAAAAGGGAACGAGTTCACCCCTTAAAATGGAGGTCATAAAACGGAACGAGTTCAATTTGCTCTTCTGTATGTTACGTAGTGTTATGTATTATCTGTTCTGCTGTTTGTTCATAGGGGTTGGAAAATATGCTCATAAAAGGGAACGAGATCACCCCTTAAAATGTGCTCATAAAAGAGAACGAGTACACCCTCTAAAAAGTGGTCATAAAAGGGAACAAATTCACCCCTAAAATGGAGGTCGTAAAAGGCCGTGGGCTCACGGTGCACGGTGGTCATTTTCTCAGTGGCTTGTGAGTTGTTCTCTTATGAGCCAGGTCTGGCCCAGATCGATCCATTTTCCACTACTCTGATGAAATCGAAGGTGACGACTCAAATGCAATTTCTAATGACACTTTTACTCACTACTTTCAACCAACTCTACAGAAGGTAACACCAAAGAAAGAGCAAGGCAGAGTGTGTTTACTTTGAATTGTGTGCAACATTAGATAGAACTAAAGTGAGCGTTAGGAAAGCAACGTATTTAATAACTGCTACTGCACAGAGCTTAGGACATGATACAACTAAACTAGCTATAAACCGCTCAACAGTTTCAGGTAGTCGGCGACATCATCGTAAAGCATCAGCGGAAATGCTGAAAGCCAAACTTCAACCCGAGGGACCACTTCAGGTTCAGTGGGACAAAAAACTAATGGATGACGAGTACAACAATAAGAAAACAGAACGTTTACCTGTGGTTGTTAGGGACTTGTCTGGTAAAACTGAAGACAAAGTGCTAGGAGCCGCAAAATTAAATAGAACCACTGGTCTTGCACAAGCTACAGCAGTTGTTGAATTGTTGAAGGACTGGAAAATCGCCGACAGAGTAGCTGCACTGTGTTTTGACACAACTGCGAGTAATACAGGTAACGTATCGGGTACCTGCATGCACTTACAGCATCTTTTAAAGGAAAAAACTTCTTAACTTTCCATGTCGTCATCACATTTTGGAATTAATGCTTGCTAATGTTTTTAAAATTTGCGTTTGTGGTAGTGTAACGACTGGGCCCAAAGTCGCATTGTTCGAGACATTACAACAAATTTGGGACGAAATCAATCTCACCCAATATGAGCCCGGTATCTTAAACATAGTTATATCTGATTTACTGGGAAACAACGTAGAATCTGTTCTGAATTTTGCACAACTTCAATTGCAATCAGATCATTACAGAGATGATTATCTGGAACTTCTAGAATTAACAGTAATTTTCCTTGGACAGCAATAACAGAGAGGAGTTCACTTTAGAAGACCAGGTGCGATTCATCATGCCAGGTGGTTATCGAAGGCACTATACAGCTTCAAAATTTACATGCTTAATTCTCAGCTTCGAATAACCAAACAATAAGAAAAGGGAATCCAAGAAGTCTGCATTTTTTTGACTGTGTTTTATGTTAAAGCATGGTTTACAGCAACGCATGCTGAACTTGCTCCCGCTTGTGATCTGAAACTACTTCAAAGACTTATTCAATTCAAAAGCAAAATCCCACGTGTTGCAGAGGCTGCGCTTCAGAAGCTGATGAGACATTTGTGGTATTTGAGTGAGGTGCTGGTCGCTTTGGCTTTTTTTGACCAAACGTTGTCGCTAGAGTGTAAACGAAAAATGGTAAAGGCTCTAAAAGAACGTGAAGGGGAAAATACTCCGTCTCAACGCAAGATTATTGATAACCCAAGCAAATGCTTGCATGCGGAAATTGATTCATTTGTGACCAAAAAATCGATTCTGTTTTTTCAGTGGCTTGGCATACCTACAAACTTTCTGCAGAGTGATCCAAGTACATGGGATGAAAGAGAAGACTTTAAAATGGGACTGGCAATTGTTCGGCGTTTGAACGTTGTGAATGATTGTGCTGAAAGAGCAGTTGCTCTAACACAAGAATTCAACAGGGCGATTGTTCGTGATGAATCTCAAAGACAGAGTTTGCTGCAAGTTGTCCAAGAACACAGACGAAATTTCCCCAACTGCAAGAAAGAAGCTCTTAGTAAAGAAAATCACTAGGGATGTATGAGTGTGTGTAATTATGCATTGTATATAATGTGTGTATGTGTAAAAAGTGGTATTTACACCAAACGTGTTAGGAACAAAATGTTTTCTTCCATTCGGTTACATAGATCTGCGCAGGTAAGGCTCTCTTGTAATTGTATGAATGGCTTATAATAGAAAAAAGCTAATAAACTTTGTTGAGCTTGAGTAACCTCTAACTATTGTCATATCAAACTGAAATTTTGCTCAAATTCATTTTATATAGAAAGGAAAAAATATAAGAGGTGGCCCGGTGATAATCTCGAATTTCGTTTTTTTGGGTATGCATAAGGGACACCCTAATATATATTGTATCTTTTTATTGACAATTATCGTAATGTTGGGTTTCGAGCAGATATTTCTACCAATATCTAAAAGGTAAAATACTATGTGAAACGTTTGTCGTAAGAGAACGCGAGCGTGAATATAAGTAATTACGGTTTACTTTTGGAACTGGGGGCCACAATATTTTGCTTAAATTTCGCACTTTCTAGCTGTATTTTCGGTATTGTTTGATGTTTTAGGTATGTTGGATTTGTTTACGTTAGGTTAGGATATTTGGATTTGGGGGACCGGAATTCTTTACTTAAAATTCGTAATGTTTTTCTTTATTTTCTGTGTTTTAATGGTTTAGGTTAGGTTAGTTTAGTATAGGTTGGGTTATGCTGTCTTAGTACGTGATAGTTACAGTTATGTAACATTAACTAATGACTTCTGTGAATATGAAGGATTTTACCTGATTTTTGCCTCACTGTTGCCAAATTATCCCTTAACTATTGTTAATGCACAGTATATTGAAATGAATTTTGAATGGTAGTGAAAGTATTCTATGTGTAAGTATGCTTTTCCACTATCCTCCTTTCTACTGACGCGGCTGCTCCCTACGCACACATTCCCCCCCTTCCGGTCGGCACCCGTGCTGCGCTCCTGCCGAGACTCGGTTAGATAGCATTTATGTTTTTAGTGGTCACCTAGCACAAATTGGTTCATATGTTATGTACTTTTTTATGCCATACATTCACACAGTATTTATACTGAGCCCTCCTCAAACCAAAGTGCAATTATTAACAGCATTCTCATTTAGTGAATGCTGTGCTAAGGGAAATACAAATCTCTAACCTAACATGAAAATCAGCCACAAGGAATGTGTCAAAATTTGGTAGAACCGTCTGGATGAGTAGTCCTAATCCTCCGATATATAATAACAATTGTAATGCGATATAATTTGTTTATTCTTCATTTGATATCGTAGAAATCTTTTTTTAAATTTTATGTCCCGCGATTATGACGTCTAGGCTGGAGAAGACTATGATTATGGGAAATGAACGGGAAGGGTGGAGTTAAGAAAGAGGAAGGGAGCGGAAGAACCTGAGAAAACCCACATACATAATGCTTGTCCACCATAAAGTTTGCATAGTATGAGCTGGGATCGAACCAAGGACCTTTGCCTTTAAGTGAACGCTCTATCACTGAGCTACCGGAGCCCTTGATATCATTTAACACGTGTACGGAGACTTACATTATAAGCATTGGTGTCAGCTCTTCCCTTAAAATTTACTCAGTATTGTCTTGTTTCGAAAAGAAAAGCTTTGTATAAAATTTTAAATTCTAATGACTAATTTTAGTAACTTTGAAAGTTGTGCTGTGAGTAACGATGTCTTATGTGTGCTGTAATAAAATAGTCCTTGAAAAGGATTTCCCAAGAGACGGGGATAACAAAGAATTATTCGGGTTTTTAATTTGTCCCTATGTTTATTTTTAGTTTCAAGCGTGGTAAGAATCCACACTTTTTTTTTTGCACTTTTATGAATACATAGAGCCATTCTGATCCAGGTAGTAATGCGTCTGACTACGAATTGAGTAGTCCTGGTTCAAATCCCGATCACAACTGATATTTTTTCTATATGGTCCCATGCCTGGCGATGCTAAAGTGCACATATCGTTCTGTCAAATTGAGCAAGTGTTCTTGGTATTCTGGGATACTTCAGGGTAACGGCGTTTGAGTGTGGAACAAACCCTCTAGCTCGTCTAGTGCAGTTGGTTACGGAAATATAGAACGCAACCTTCACTTTCTTCTTTATCGCACTCTTATGAATGCAAATATAAATATATCGACCTTACTTACTTAGGGGCAAGTGCAGTTTCCAGTTTCCTTCATAAGAGTTATTACGGGTCTGGAGGGACGGTGGTTGCCACGAATTTTGAATTTATATATATATATATATATATATATATATATATATATATATATATATATATATATATATATATATATATATATATATATATATATATATATTGTAAAATATTATTTTCAAGCTTGAAATTATGTGAAGCAAAGATAGTGATAATCGGGTATACATTCAAAGCTTGTAAGATATGTCTGTCAACATGTGTGCGTGTAAGGTAAAAACCTGTATGTCATAAAGAATGAGTACAATTGTAAAATAATCGATGAAATTTATAGTATGCATATTTCTGTATTCCTCATGTATGGCTCTTCATAATATACCTAGATACTAAGATACCGTAAGACGGGGTTGCTTTGCACAAAATATGAAAGAGTTTCAGTCCTCTGTTGGCAAAACCATGAACAGTAAAGAGGAAGTTTCAACTGTCACCGTAAAATAGAACATCTAACTGTATTTTGGCTTTAATGTTGGTGGTTAACATTAGTTATAATTAAAGGGAGAGTTCGTTGCTTTAGAGCATGGAAAGCAATCACTGTAAAGGCCAAGACAATTTGAAAGGTATCACGTACAAGATGTTCCGTCAAAGTTAAATCATATTTGTAGAATACTAGTGTGTATAATGAGACTTTGATGCAACAGTTGAAATTGCAATGTGAAACGTTTTATGTCGCAAAAAGAGTAAAACTGGAAGAAGGCGGTTTCAGGCTCTAATCGGGTTTACTTTGCACACGTCAAAAGTACATCTTATGCTTCTTGTAGACGATCCAAGAAAGCTTGAACAGGAGTCTTGTTCAAGACTATTTGATGAAAAAGACGTCAGCACTGACGTAATTTTTGTCCTGAATTCAATAGTTTCGTTCAAGTGATTTTGTGTCGGTCCTGTTCTAAACAATCCAATTCAAGAGCATTCAATAGGCAATCAGCGCTCGAATTGAGTGCAGGAAAATACAAAACAATTATGATGGCGTCGTGAGACATACCGGCAATTGTTAATAAATATATTTTTATTACTCTTTTCCATAATTATCTGATGTTCAAAAGTGTGTTTATGATAATAAAGAAAGGCTAATATTTGGGCTGGAAGATATTGTTAGTAATTTTTTTCATAATATGTACGATTTATGTAGCTACAGTACTTGCATACCCATAATTATTGTTAAATTTTGGGGCAATAATAGGTATAAGTATTAATTTTAGAACTTAATATACCCCTACAAGAATACCGGGTGTAGATTAAGAAACAAGAGTTCATTAAATATATATATATATATATATATATATATATATATATATTCTAATTTTCTTGCTTTAATAAGACGTTTTCTAGAGTTATTAATCTGGGATAATATAAAAATAATTCCATACAGATTGATGTTATGCTTGCAGACTAGTACCCTGGAAACTATTACATGTTGTCCTATTATAAAACATGCAATTATTTTATTACGGAATTCACACATAGTATTTCAGAAGTTATTTCTTAAAGTAGGGATTGCCTTCGTGCGTGCAGGTTAATTTTACGATGACTTTCCCGTAAGTTACAAATGGGTATTTAGACATGTTTCGCATATACGAAGTTAAAAATAAAATTAGAATCGAGAATGCTAGTTAACAGTGTCAGGGCAGGAACATAGAAAGGTGCCCACGCGAGAGTACGTCTCTCGGGAGCAGGCGCGTCATCGACGGAGGTTATAGTGCAAGGAACTTAAGAATACCAGTAGTCCAACAAACGTTTTGAGATCGTATTCACACATTTGAACTCAACTATAGTCCTTGTAATGTTTTGATACTGTTAACATTAAACTTCCAAACATAAAATACTTGTTTCCTACATTATACAGGCATGTTCCGTCAGTGGAAATTATTATCCCAAACAGTCCTCTTTCATACGCACTCACATATTTTGACAGTAAAATTACTACTTGCTTGACTAGTTATTCTTAACCAGTGCTAAATATGGGATAGATTTGTGAATGTGCCTGATGCAGATATGGGTGGTAAGTCCATTGGCTGAAAAATAATATATTATAATTGCTTCGTTTGGTTTTCTACGTGTTCAGCCTTTTTTAAAAAAAACAGTCTTCGATGCCGTAGCATAAATAAAATCAAAAGGTTGTCATTGCCTCGTGATAAAATTTTGGGAAACAGTTCGATTTTTCTTTTTGAGTGTGATTCTGCCATGAGTAGGCCATTTGAAGAATTTTGAAAAGCTTAGTGAAAAGCTTTTATTCATTTCTCATCATCACCGTCTGCTTTAGCCTAACCGGCATAACCGTTGGACGTAAAACTGTCATTTTCCCCTAGATTTTTAAAGTCTGTTCGTCTTCCTTCCCTGTCAAATTCTTCAATCATCCGTTAAAGAAAGTCACCACGGTTTAGTGTTGCACTTAAATGTTAAGTTTATTTTTCTTCCTTTCTTGTCAACTTCTTCAATTACCTGATCTTAAAATTCACTATGTAACTTAAAAGCGTTCGCAGTGCGATTTGAGCTGACATCTGTAAAGCCCAAAAATCGTTAAACAACTTCTCCATCGGTAAGAATGTACCTTACAACTGTTGGTAGTTAATAATATGATGATATATCTCTCGTTTTATCTAATATCACAGAAATGAAAGATGAATCAGTTATTTCCTTTTTAATTTCATTTATTATGACAGTGGCAATATTTTGAATTAGGTCATTTTGTACATGTTTTAAAAGTCCTGAAAATACTGTAGCTGTTTGAAAATGGTTGCCCAAAACTTCGTCATATTTTCTTAATAACTGAAGTAATTCTAAAGTTCCCAATGTTAACCGAGCCTTTATCTTCCAAGTGGCCTCTGAAACTAAGTTCTTGACAAGCAAAGAATATAACTTTGTCAATCATTCGTCGTACAACTTTCCTGTTATTTTTCACCTGCTCGTTATACTTAACAGTCTCTTGCTCAAGTTGCTGGTCTAGCTGAAAGTCGATTCGTACTGAGACAAAAGTTGTGAAACAAATTTGCGATCGAATATGATTTTGTGATTGCTGATGACGATGCGTAGCTTTCAATAAATTGTTCATATCATCAAACCCTGATTGATTCCAAGTGTCCCTTTCATTTGGAAATAACAAGCAAGACCAGCAGTACAATTTCAAAGTTTTCCTACAACCAAATCAACATTCTGTCTTTTCATACTGTTGCTGAATACAACGTTTTGTTTTTGTTTGTATATGTGACAGATCGGATGTATATAGTCCTTGTGAAATTATTTCTTTTTTATCTTGAAGACTACAGGAAATAAATGAGTTTCGTGTTTAATAAATGAGGCACTTTTAAATAAGTTTCTAACACGCATGTACAATCTAGTATTTTCCCTACCCGCTCTGCGTTGAAGCTCCCATAAGTTAGGCTGATGGAATGCAAATTGGACAGTCATATCCCCTTCCTAGCATTGCCGCCAATCATTAGGAAAGAGATGTACTGTACAAACCTGCTAGATAATCCAACTCTTGAAGAAACCAAGTATAATCATGACCATCCAAATTTTAATTCATTAAAATAAATATCAACGAAGCGAAACACTTTATTCTATTTCAATTTGCAATTCAAAACGAAAAAGATATTGCGCTGCACCCGTACAGACTTGTTTCAAAGGAATGCTTACAAAAATGAACTCCTACTCGCAACATCACGGCATAGGAAGGCAATTGAGCCGGCTCGTTCCGACTAGTTCGCGCTGCGCAAAATGCATCAAAAGAGTTGCGCGGTGGAATGACTGTATCTATGTTAGCCTCTGGCGTATTTAAACTTAGAAATAAGTAAAATAAGAAGGATTTAACGTAAATAATTTGCAGTTTGAGTAAGCCATTTCAGTACTTCATGATATTTTTTATTCCTATATCACAGGAGAATGACTCATTCCCTTCATTACATTGAGTGACCGCCCATGGCTGAACTATTAAAATGTAGTTCCTGTGGAGGTACCAGAAAATACATAATTATCTTTACAAATATTGGTAATTTTGTAACTGTTCCAAATTTATGCCTAATATTATTTTTTATTTGAGCGCAAATATTGCATTAATGTACATTAGTGACGTTCATCTGAACTCGTAGAGTTCACCTTGTGTGTGCCTTGTGGTGATCGTGCTACCACCTTGTAGTACTGTAAGAAAAAGGACTAGAAGAAAAGGAAGTGAAGAATTAAGAGAAATGTGTGTGAAGAAACTAAGATTCTTGCCTATGTGTTTGTGTCAGCGGAAGAAATAAACCCTTATGTATAATATTTTAGTTCAGATTTTGGTCAAGTGAAATTCTTTGTCGCTAGTGTCGCTTACTCTCGCATACCGCTATTCTCTTGTTTCAGAAGGTATCCATCCATCTCTATCGTTTTAGTGAGAATAGCAAATCCTGTATACCTGTATGTAATTGCAATTTGGTTGACTGTCGAACTCCCGTTTCGTATGCTAATTTTATTTAATACAAGTGCTATTATTGCTTCGAATGCTACTTTTGATTATGACTTGTGCAGTGATTTAAGATATTTAGTGCGGAAATTTAATATCTGAATACAATTTTTCTACTTCAGAACAATAACTGGTCGTGGCGTTTTTGTGTGTGTGCAGTGGCGAAGGGCGGTAAGAGGCCTGAGGCCCGGCCTACCCATTTACTTTCAGAAATTATAATTTATAATTGATTCATTTTCCTTGCACAGAATGCATGATATTTTCTAAGTTGAAAAAAAAATCGATAAAAAATCGTGGTTGGCACCACTGCTAGGAGGCTCACCGAGCAGTGTCTCAGACGGCAGTGGAACTACCGCCAAGCTACTCAGAAAATCCCGCGAGAGAACGTGTTGGAAATGACGTTTTCTTCACCAGCGTATAACCTGCGAAAGAGACCAGCCTCAGCGCTT
Source organism: Thermobia domestica (assembly GCF_964235325.1). NCBI lineage: Eukaryota > Metazoa > Arthropoda > Insecta > Zygentoma > Lepismatidae > Thermobia > Thermobia domestica. The sequence goes on from NC_137471.1 coordinate 159,751,914, forward strand.
ATCGACTTTCGTTTCTACCAGTGGCGTATTTACGATTTTGTTTCGGGAGGGGCTTTGCTAACTTTCGGGGGGGGGGCTTTGCCTGGAAATGTGAAAATTCTGCAAGATATTTCATTTACTTTACTATACTAAGTAAGATTTCGGGGGGGGCTTAAGCCCGGAAGCCACCCCCCTAAATACGCCACTGGTTTCTACCTACTAGTTTCTCTCGAGAAATTCGGTTTCGATTCGATATATCAAACAAATAAAGAGCAAGATAACGTGGGTTTCATTCCGTTCCAACGTTGTTTAATTTTGTGGATTCTAACGCAACGCAAAACCTGGAACAAGAAATTCTAAAGGTTCTAGGCCTATTATCGCAAACTAATGTCCCTTTATTCCGTTGCGTTGGCGCAAACCTGTACGAATTCAGACCCGTTGAATTCATTAGAAAGAGTGTATGTTTTTGAGATATTGTGAGTGATTTTTTTCTTACATTTGCAAAAGAGAATGAGAGAAAATGTCGTGGAGAATATAAATATACGTAATATAATTCCTATTAAAGAACCTCCTATGTCAGTGGTCTTTTGAAAATTAATGTATTATTAAGGAACGAAGACTAACGCCTGTGATGAAAATAGAACAAACAGAGGACAAGAGAGTTCTGCGTGCATTGGTACCAATATATATATATTTGTAGTTGTTGAAATAAAGAGCTAAGTCTGATTATGTTTTCAAAGGGGAATTAAGTGACACAAAATATTTTGATTCAATGCTTGTCATGTGTTTTGAACAATATAATTAAAGACAAAATTTTACAAGCAGAGTTTCTTTCAGTACATGTAGACTAAACAACATATGTTTCTTGTGAAGCACAGATAATGTGATAGTCCATCTTCCTCACCCGATCATGCCAATTAAAACAATTAAATTGCATTATGACGATTTAAGATCATCTATGAGTCACATACGTCAATTTCATTATGAAAATTGAGATCCGGATCGAATAAGTGCTGCCGATGAACTACAGTTGCATTAAATTTATGTGAATTCGTCTTCTTGTATTTCTGTAGTAAAATATTTATGTCTAATCTGTTTCATTTTATTATTATTATTATTATTATTATTATTATTATTATTATCGTTTTTATTAGTAGTAGTAGTAGTAGAACATTGGGCCTACCCTCTTGAAACTATCACCCTTCGCCACTGTATATGTGTAAGCGTCTCGTGGAACTTATTGTATTTTATAATAAGTCAAAGCGCTGCGCAAGGCTTTTTTATTTATTTCATTTTCCGTCGTAAGAACTTCGTAAGAAGCGTTCATGGCTTCGTCTTGAGATACAGTTACTATTACAATTAATAATAATAATAATAATTACAAGAGAAACGCTACAATTAATAATACGATTATTAAAAAAATTACATATAATACAATATATATAATACTAAATATATACGTAACAATAAAACTAAAGGTAAAAGTGTATTTTTAGAGAAAATATAAATTGTACCTTATTTTATATATTTCAAAATTCAAATAAATCTTAATATTTACATTAGAAAGAAATATCACACTGAAGATATTAATCTAAATCATAGAAAAGATGTTTAAGTAACAGCAACTTGAGGTGTCTTTTAAACTGCAAGTTTGGCATTCGCTTGACACGATCTGGTAATTTATTATAAAGTTTTATTCCTATGTGGTGTAACGAATTTTGAGTTCTTGTTAGACGGAAATTTTGTATATGAAAATGATTCGTTGTTCTTGTGTTGTATTGGTGTAGGTCCGAATTGAGTTGAAATTTTCTTTTATTCATATGTATGAATGATGTTGTTTCGAGAATGTATATAACGGCAATGGTAATATTTTAAGTTTCTGAAACAGTGATCTACTTGGTGTATGAATCGGAACTGATAACATTATTCGTAACATTTTCTTCTGCATTGTAAATACTTTCATCGCATATCAGGTATTACCCCAGGAAATGATTCCATACAATAGAATTGACTGGATCAAGCCGAAATATTTTTTTTAATGTTTCTGTAGTTAGAATCTTACTAAGTGTACGTATAAGATATATTTTCGCGCTTAGTTTCCTCAACAAATCATTCACGTGATCATCCCATGTTAACTTAGAGTCTATTTTTAACCCTAAAAATTTAAAAGTGTCAGATACCTGCATGAGTTTCCCGTCTATACGTATTTGATGTATATTTAGAGAGTTCAGTTTTCCTTCTTTGAAACTCATTATAGTTGTTTTCGCTGTATTTAGATTAAGTTGGTTTGCTTTTAACCATTCTGCAATTTTATCTGTCGTGTTCTTAAATATGAATTCCTCGTAGCAAATGTTATTTGGAATGTCAACAAAAATGTTTGTATCATCCGCAAAAAGTACGCTTTTGTTTGGAACTATATAATCGGGAAGATCGTTAATGTATATAAGAAAAAGTATAGGACCTAATATTGATCCTTGTGGAACTCCGTGCTTAATGTGTCTTACCTCTGACTTGGTTGGACCTACTTCCACATATTGAATGCGGTTAGTCAAATAGGATTGGAACCATAAATTAGCATGACCTCTAATACCATAACTACGCAATTTATTCAATAAAATTTTGTGATTAACAAGGTCAAAGCTTTTGTGAGATCCAGAAAAATTCCATATGAAGGGTGCAGGGGAAGAAACAACTGAGTCAAAAAATTCAAAAAATGAGGTTATGTTGGCAACAGGTAGTGCATAGCTTATATTTTAACATGCCGAAACATGCAGGCAAACAGGCAACTCTGCCAAGAAATATAGCAGTCGAAAGAAATGTCATGCAGGGGAAGAAACAACTGCGGCAAGTTGGTACAGGCTAAGAAATAACTCAGTCCGCTAAATGCAGACGACTAACGCATGCGCGAACATCTGAGGTCTCTCATTTTGAGGTTATGTTCTGCACTGTGTTGTGTTTTGAGCTTACTGTGTGTTTTGTTACTTGTGATTTAAATGCGTACAGTGTGTCAAAATCATTGATGGTGAATTTCAAAGTGATGTTAGTGATTGCGATCATTCAACTCCACTGAGTGAATGTAAATCTACAAAGAAACGTAGAAAGACTGCTAGAATAACTGATGTCATGAAGAAGTTAAGAGCATCATCTTATGAAACTAGAACTGACTGCCGTTGTAAAAGGTACGAGTGCTTTGAAAATATCAGTATTGAGGAAAGAAAATCTTTGATAAAACAATTCAACGAAATAGGAGCTGAAGTAGGAACTGGTGGTCAAAGTAGCTACCTTGCTGGCATGATTTTAGTACTGCCTGTTGCTGAAAGGAGGCCTTGGAAGTGTGAAGATGAAACTAGGCAAAATGGTAGTTCTTTTGCCTAAAAAGTTAGGGTCGTACGGGAAGGTTCCGCTGTCGAAGTCCCAGTTTGTTTCAAGGCATTTCAATCCATTTTTGGAGTCAAACCTTTTAAGTTGCACACTATAAAACGGTCTTTAATGCTAACAGGCCAGGCCCCTAAAGGCCATAGAGGGAAACACGCAAACAGACCACATAAAATTTCCCAGGACACACATAAATTGGCAATTGATTTTTTAGGATCATTGAAAGGTCGGCAGGCTCACTACAGTATAAATGACTCCAAGAAAGTATATTTGTCTGAAGATTTAAATGTTAAGGTCTTGCTAGGAATGTTTTTGAATAAATATCCGGGTCTTGAGATGTCTTATGAAATTTTTCGTCAGGTATTTGTTTCTGAATTTAATATTGGATTTTGGGTATCTTCGCACTGATACCTGTTCTTGGTGTGATGAGCAAAAAGACCAATTAACTAAAATTGATAGGAAAATAACGGCCAGTGGAAATAATGATGAAAAATTAGCACTACTGAAAAACGCGAAACAAGCCAAGCCCTTTTGAAGTCATAAAATGTGAGCAAACCTTGTTTAATGATTGGGGCAACTTTTTGTCTTCTAAATCCTACAAAAAGAAATTTTGTTTTCCTGTCAGACCTGTGAAGCAACTGCGATTCACTAAGTCAAAGTCTCTATCAGCTGAGCATAGAAACGCCTACAACGGAGCATTTTACACGTCTAACGTAAGGCAAACCAATGTTGAAATAGAAAAAGAGAAGAAAAAGAAGAGAGAAAGAAAAAATATACTCCCTGTCGAAGTTTTGACTGTACCAGCCCCAAAGAACATAGCTCTAATAGCCTTGACAGAAGAGAAGTGCAATGATTTTAAAGTGCTAATGAAATTCTGTGAGGAGGAAGGTTCAAAGGAATTTTATGAGAGTCTCCTTGCTGCCAATGAAACTGCTGCGGTCTTTCCAGATGTTGATGTCCCAGATGCAGAACCCGATTTTTAAAACGTTGGATAATAATCATTTTACCTAGTGATTAGTTCTTGCACTGCTCTTACTTTAAAATAAAATTATACCCGAGTTGTGGCCGAATAGTTTTGCATTAATTTTCAATGAATATTAACAACAAACCATAATAAAATCATAACTTGTCGCAATTCACAAAAGTAATGAAACGTAACAATTATACTTACAACAATCAAAGTTCATATAACAACAATAGTTTTAGCAAAAACAGCTATTATAAAATTGGTTCATTTACAGAGGATAACTACTGTATATTGTGTGTGTGTGTGTTTTGCAGCATGCTACAAACAAAGCGCTAAATTCAAGAACTGTTCTAAATTCAAGAATTTTAGTAACTATGGGAGCAGCTTTATTTTTAGTTTCATCAAGTAGAAACTTTTACGTGTAATGCTGTATCTTATTCTTTTTTGTATGTTCAATCCTTAAAAAGGCTTTAAAAACATAATCTCATTTACAATTTATAAATATACAGGGGAAAAACAACTCAGTCCCTGATCACTAATATAAAAGCAATCATACCTATGTTGTTAATATATTTTACGCAGTAATTATTTAAAAACATAATAACAATGAACCAACATGCAAGAATGAACCGTAATCATTTTCGTAAAAATTCTGTGTTTTATGTAAAAACGTATCAAACGTTGTTTTTGCTCTCCTGTAAAATTTCAGTTTTGTGACTCAGATGGTTTTTCCCCTGTGCCCTTCATATATTTCATTTCTTCTTTCTCTCACTTTAGATATATCACTTAGAAAAGCAACTACAGCATTGTTAATTGATTTGCACTTCCTAAACCCGAATTAGCTTTTCGTGAAGATATTGTTCTTTTCCAAAAAGGACACCAGTCTGTTATACATTTTTCTAAAATTTTGGAGAAAACAGATAGAATAGAGATAGGACGATAATTTCCTGGGTCAGTAGTTGAACCTTTTTTGTGTATAGGTCTTATTTTTGCAAGTTTAAGATCTTCTGGAAATGTTCCCGTTTCATGGAGGAATTGCATATATCTGTCAACTCTATAAGAAAATATTCGGCACACATTTTAAACAATTAATAAGGAATATCGTTGGGCCCAGAAGACCTTTTCGTCTTCATTTTTTTTATTAATCGATCTTATTTCTAACTCTGTGGTAGGTATTAAGTATATAGATACAGAATTACTACATAATTTTATGTTGTTAGTCTTTTCAGACTCAGAATTTGAGTATGTTTTCGCAACGTTGGCAAAAAAAAATCATTAAGTAGGTTTGCAATACGGTGTTTATTGGTTATTTCTTGGCCATGTTGTATTATTTTTTAGTTTCTATTTTTTGCGGTTTTGATGCGGTTGATTGTTCGTTTACTACTTGCCATAGTGTTTTGTTCTTGTTATCAGATTTGGATATCCTATTTGATGTGTGCATTTTCCTTGCTTCTTTTATTACTCCTTTAAGAATACTTCTATATTTATTAAAATATTCTTTTAATTTCCTACTATTCGTCCTTTTCACAATTGTATGTAGCTGTTTCTTTCTCATGCAGAAATTAATTATGGCTCGTGTTATCCTCGTGTCTAGTTTTGTGAGAATATTCCTTTATCTTCATAAGTGGAAAGGCTATTTCGAAATAGTGCCTAACGGTATTAATGAATTGTCTGTATTTATTGTTTACGTCGTTTTCTAGTAATGTGTCCGTCCAGTCTTTCTTGCTACGAAGATATTGAAAGTACTTAAAGTTCGTTTCATGAAAGTTTCTTGCCCATTTACATTCTTTTCTATCAATTTTCGGATCTTAAGGTTGAAGTGTTATGTTTATTTGAACTGCATTATGGTCGAAGAGTGATGTGCTAAGATTATTTGCTTTAAAGGAACTAGTTTCATTATCTATTATAATTTGATCTATACAAGATTCTGAGTTTTCTATAATGCGGGTTGGGGTGTTTGAAATGAAATGAAATCTTTGAGTTTTACGTCCAACGGTTATGCCGGTTAGGCTAAAGGAGACGGTGATGATGAGTAATGAATGAGATGGTGGAATGAAGAAAGTGGGAGGAAACGGGAGCACCGTGAGAAAACCCACGCACACGGTGTTTGTCCACCACAAAGTTCACTTGGCGGGGGCTGGGATCGAACCCGGGACCCCAAGCACCAGAGGTGAACGCTCTACCACTGAGCCACCGCGGCCCCAGGGTTGGGGTGTTTATAGTGTGTTGTAGGCCGAAGGATTGCAAAGTGTTTGATAATAATGTTAGGTGATTTGATGGTGTCAGGAAATCAATGATTAGGTCGCCACATAAAACGATTGGTTTACTATGTTTCTTAACTAGAGTTAACAGTTGTTCTAGTTTTTCAATGAACCGGGGAATGAAGCTGTCAGGTGTTCTATACAAGACCATTATAATAAACCTGTGTCCTGATTTTTCGATTTGTATTACTGCATCCTCAAATGTCTGTTCCCCATTTAGATACATGCTGTTGTTTTTTTATTTGATACTTTAATATTTTTCTCATAAACATTAAAGCACCACCGCACCTATCGAAGGTCCGGTAAAATCCACCAACACATACATAATTTGGTAGGACTGTATACTCTATTCCACTTTCCCTCAACCACTGTTCGGTAATACAAATTACATCTGAGTTCATCAGCTTACTGTCGTTTCTAATTAGTATGTCTAGTTCATCTATTTTATTTCTAATGAATTGTATATTCTGATGTAGTACCTTTAGTTCAACTGTATTACATTGGTTTGATTGATAACATGCTGACCTAGAAGAGGTATCTGTGTCGATGAGTGGATCATTTGTTATCTCTTTGATAATTAGATTTTCATCTAACTTAGATACATGTCCCCGATTAACTACTTTAGATGCGATATTATAGTCTCGTAGCATAAAATATCATTATTAATTAGTTTTTCGGATAATCACCTTTGTCGATTGATCACACGCATACTACTACTCGGGGCGCCTACCGTTGAATGTGTATATTTCTTTTGTGGTGTCATGCATTGAGAAATTGGGAGGATAACTTTTGCGTTTGTTTTGTTGTGTTCGGAAACGTTATCATTGCCTTCTGCGTTACCATTAAAGAAAGCAGCCATGGATTGCGAACTCACAGTAGATCTATCTGTACTCCTTTTTTTAAAGTTACATGTTTGGTTGGGTGCTGTCTTTCCACTATTAAGATTTACTAGTGTTACTGATGTACGCCCCAAGTCGTGTAGAATCTTTTTTGCTACTAATAACATTTGGCTATCCTCGCTGTGCATTTCAAGCAATCCTTTCCCCATAGCTAAACTAAAACGTACGTTGGAGAATAGAAATGTGTTCAAAGCTCTACAGGCATCTGTGCATTTGGACGTTACATTTGTATTATTAGTAACCTGTTTGCAGGCTAAAGATTTTGTTTGCCCATTTCTGTGTCTACAATGAAAAGCTTACCTCTGCGGTTTAAATGTAGACCGTGCTGAGTATGGTGCGCTCGGTCGAGAGACCCAAGATAGACAATATGTACATTAGTATACTTGTTACATAATTTCCTGATTGGTTTTCCTCACTTCTAAATTGACTCAAGATTTATTAATTAAGTCGTACCGGTGAGGGACTGTACAAACTAAAACATTGATATTATTTAATTTATCTAACACACTTTCATAAGCTGCTATTACACTATTTCCTTCATTTTTAGATACATCATTAGTTCCAGTGATTATTAACACATAATCCTGTTTTGTGAATTTTTCTGTTTCTTGTACGCAGTCTTTCAACATTTGCTCAGATCGAGCTCCTGACTTAACAAAGTTAACTGTTCTTACCTTATTTAGTTTGTTGTTCATAAGTGTACCTAACCCACGACCTTGGCTATCTGATAATATAATTACTTTCTTCAGGTCACTTTCCTGTCTATTACTTCATTCAGCATTCCTATTTCTTCTGTTGTTCTGTCGAGTCACGTCTAATTTTGTTCTCAGCTGGTGATGGGTTTCACCATCTTGAAAGAATTTCGGAATACTTTCCCTGTCCTGCGACGTACTGCTTTTAAAATGTTCTTTGACCATTTCATCTTCAAGCACTACAAATCTATTCTGAGTTCTAATGCCTTCTGGTGAACCTACCTGTTGATATTGTGTGCTATTTACATTACGCACACAAATTTGTGAGTTCAGATTATATCGCGGTTTACTTTTATTTGTTTCGACCTTTTCTTTGTCCTCCAATAACTGCGTTTCGTATTTACTGTTGGATTTAACATTTACATTGTTTTTCTTCTGCCGAACATTTCCAACAAATTTTGCTGAGTTTTTAGTTATTGGTTGGGTGACACTATTATGCACTGAATGAGGGACATTTTTTCTTTTCACTTGTTGAAGGGTATTGCTTTCTTGCGAATTAGGGTGTACATTAATATTGCGTTTTACAATTTCACTCCAGGATGCACTTGTATTTTCGTTTTGAGAGATTTTTCCATTATTTTTCACAATGTCTTTAGATAATATGTCTATTATTAACTGTTTCGATAGAATTTCTTCTAGTTTTGCATTCAGTTCCCTTTGCAGTTTTTCACAATTAATACAAAATGAACCTTCCATTGTATAACTTAAACAAAATTCTAACACAAAGAAACTATAATTTTCAATATCAATACGATTTTTCTGAAACTATAATTTGAGCGTAAACCATAAAGTTAAAATAGAGTGAGCTGGCAACGCTGACTTTTATAGAGTTTGCAGCTATGAGATTACAAATGGCCGGCAATTTATTGTAATATATTCTTCAAAATTCTGAGAATCCACTACGAACTAATAAAATGAAATCTACACAGTTATTATTATTTTGGCACAGCTTTTCACTTTTATCCATTGGAGACTGGATTCAACATTTCTTTTCCTCCAGAGGGCTACCTCGCATTTAAAATACTAAAATAATACTCCTAGTGGAAGCACAAATACAAGTTTTGTTTAGTTTCACAAATTATTCATATCTCAGTTTCTATCACTACGAAAGCACATTTTCGATGTTCTTTTAACCACTGCACAACTCACAGATAAAATAGTGTAGAGCAAGTTCTTCTTAGAATAATATTGCTTGTAAAATTCTTGCAATAAAACGGGAGAATTTCATCTCGCGTGCAGCGTCGAATGGTGACGTTCCTTTGTTAACGCCCTATAGATAGTATGTTAAGGGGGAGCTATCTTACAGGAAGAAAATGCTGCGTCTTTGGATGTACCAGCAATTTTCTAGAAACTAGGGTCTTTCGGTTCCGAAGAAGTTGCAAGGTAAGCAGTTGTAGTTTAATACTTGTAATTAAATACATGGATTTATATTTGTTGTTGTGAGGTTATAGTCAGTAACCAGTATTCACACAAGTAGTCCTATTAACTTTTATCAAAATTTTGTTGGTTTCAGTTCAGTGTGCTTTAAGCGGTTTGGGTACACTATAATACACGCTCCAGCTGCGCATCGATAAGTAGTCACGTTTTAAAAGGATATAATAGAAGGGTAGGGTAGAGTAAGTTAGGAAATAAGTACAGTGGGAGTAGAAATGGGTTAGCTTAAGATTAGGCACGTTCTGACCTATTTTTATAAAATTAATAGAGTGTAATTTCTCGTTTCTAAGAGAGTGTACCAGCTGGAGCGAGCTTTGTAAAGATAACGCTATGTTTGTGAAAGGCAGAATGGAATAAAGATTAGTGTAAATGTAAGCTTAAAGGTGCAGAAATATACACAAACATTTGCAAGGTCCTTTCATCTTCAAAATGCAAGTTAAGAATAAGTGTACCAATAGAGAATCTTAATTTGGTTCACTTTAGGAGCACAAAATCATTATAGCTATAAACAGTATTTTTGAGCAACATTACTCAAATTCCCTAAAATACTAACTATATGAGATTTGCTCCGTGATACAAGCCATTCGCTAATACCCGCTTACGGTGATGAGAAATTACACTCAATTATTTTTTTTTTAAAAATGAGTCCTAACTTTCGTAACGCTAAGCTAATATTTACCCTGCTGTATTCTACTCCACATTTTTAAAGCAGCTTTACTTATCGATCTGCAGTTGAAGCGTGTATTCTAAGGTGCATCCAATTAGGCCGCCGACGGATCTGTGGCATCGGTTATAAATTGAGATAATTTTATATGTATGACAAAAAAATGTCTTGCTTATAATTTAGATTTCATAAACTGATGTATTTGAGTCAGAACTGAATGGAAATTACTCGCATCCCAGTACCTTTAGAGTTATAACTCTCCGTAATATTTTCCAACCATCATTTCTTCAGGTTACTATGATCCCGTGCTGCGTCAAGGAATAATTCTCCTAGTTCCAATCTTCTAATCACTATGAACCTAATTTTGCCGAGAAAATGCAGTATTTGAAAATATTATATTAGTTTAATACCCCACGAATATTCTCTTAAAGGGACAGGTGATTAATGAAAGTGAATAGAGGAGATACATTTTATGATACAGGTAGGAATCAAACACGGGAACGCGCTAGCCACTACACAAGCATTGAGGACTAAAATGTAGTATTTATCAGGGTTTAATAAACCTCGATAAGAAAAATAACTCACCTGAACCTATGTCGATTTTTTCGAATTCACTTTAAGTCTCTGCGAGCTTGAAAAGTTAAAATATCTGAGTTTACCATTCGTATTTAGTGATGCACCTTTTTACATATTATAAATTAGAATTTAGAGAAAGGCATCCTCATTCTGCAATGTCTAGTATTAACAAAGTATAACAAACAAATAAGAACTATGCGAACAGGAAATTACCTAAATTACCCCCCCCCCCTTTGATCTAGTGGTTACGTGGTCCCTGATTCGATTCTCTGTGAGAGAACATTACAAAATTTGAAGACCTCACTGTGGTTGTGGATCCAACCTGTAAGTCCACGTCTCACAGTGCCTTGCTGCTGATTGGACGCTAAACTTCAACAAGCTAAATCTTAAGTTACGTTCGCGTTTGTTGTGTATCTTATTGCTATATATTAAGCAAAATTAGAAATGATTGATATTTGAAGCTGAAAAGTGGTTTTGTGTTCCCATATCGTACGTAACCTGCTGAGACTATCTGCTGCAAGTACATATTAAATATATGGAGCTTTGGTGGCAATGGTAGAGCGCTCATGTAACGCCCCTATATAAACGATTCTACAATTGTATCAGTAGTACAAGTTATTACTTACCTCTTGTAATCCTTTTGTATTTGGCAACCCTGCCGAAACATCATGTTCGCGGGTTCGCGCAAGGGATTCTGGGTACTTGAAGCTGAACAAGAAGACGCAATGGCAACATTAACTTGTGTGCGTTAACAAAAACTATGGCAAATCTCTGTTTACAATGGCCATCATCACATTTAATGGTGTGTGTGCTCTACTTCATACTTTAGAGAACTGCTTCACATGTTTTTCAAGTGTGCCACTAATTTGCATAGTATAAAATTTTGAATGGAGTTGGGTAATACTCATTAGCCCTAGCCACCACGTGAGTCATCGTTGTGTAGGTGCATGTTCTAAGTTGGACTGTATCCTGTTACATCATTATATTCTGATATCTAGTGTGATCCATTCTCAAAGCGGCTTGGTCATCATGTTTCTCAGTGAACTGTGTTTTTACTTGCAGCTTGAATTAATGTACCTAATGTCCAACTAAATTCTTAGCAGCGGGGCCCCCCCAACTCATTCGCAATGTCCGTGAAGCGAAGCAAAAGTGAACGCTCTCTTCATTTGCACTATTCAGTGATGTCCGTGCCTTTATGTAATATGGAAGCATCAAGAGTTCATAGTAACTTCGCCTGTAAAAATATAACACTCTGGGAGTGGAATCCAGAACATTGTTATCATTGTGATTTATTTGAGTGGCAAGTATGGCTACAGGGTTATCATTTGTTCATACTAATTTCGCTCGTGCTGTTTAGTCACTTGATCGCACGTAACCTCGTAATCTATGTGAGCCATTACTTTTGGGTGGCTATTTAAGAAGTTAAGAATCTAGCATCTCTCCAAGTGGTTAGAGTGGAACCTTGTGCATAGGCTCACATATGAAGTGTTATTCAGCAAGAGTTGATACCTATACATTTATGTTCTTATTAATCCACTATCTGTGTTTCCACAAAGTGTTCAGTTCCTATATTATCATTATGATGTTATAATTTTACTACCGATCAGTTAGACTTCAGTTAATAATCATGAATAAGCATATTATCATCGTTATTCAAACTGCCCAGTGAACGTCATGGATCGGGTGCACACCAGCTTTCGCCCGCCCAGACCGGGTTGTGTACAAATGAAGGAATCTTCTCGTGTCCAATTTTCTAGGCCATATAACTTAAGGGAAGCTCTCCACAACAGTGATCATTTATTTTGTCCAAGTTTCTGTGCTTCGTGTGCGCTTTGAGCAGCAGTTAGTGTGTATTTCATTTATTTCCAGTTGGAAATGTGTTCTGTTAATGGTGCAAGTGCATTTATGAAAGTTATAATAATTTCTGCTTGTCTATACCTGTCAGAGGGGTAAGTACCCTGTGTTGTGAGTGCCCGCCTTCGTAGCAGGCTAACCATAATTCTGCTTTGTACATAATTATCTTTTCTATTGCTGATTCATGGAATCGTGTTTACATAGCACCCTTATGTGGATTTGCTGATGCACGTCTCAAGAATGTATTTTCTACAAATATCTATTAGCACTTATCAATGCTGAAGCACGCCATAGGAATACCACTAGCGACATGAGTGTTTAGTTAACTGCTATTCATTGAGTTTATCACTGTCGGAAACATGAATGCGTTTTTCTGTATTTAGGAGGCACCTGGCCATTTAGCACAAGTTGATCAGAAATGTTTCCCTTTTGTTTTGCTACATTAAGGTCATTATGTCATTTACTTTTTGTCAGTTCATACTGATCGCTTTATAGTCTTTCCCTTTTAAGTTCTGTCCAAGTGTGCCATTACCTGACGATTACATGGGTTTTTATTAGTCAGATCATTACGTCTATATGTTTATGATGTTCATTTGTACCTAGCCTCTTGATCGAAGCTTGGTTTTTAGCAACTCGTTGTCCGGTTTATTTATAAATTCTTACATTTACATTTGTCTAATTTGTCCCCCTTCTTGCCTACTTTTATGTCCTCATTTAGTTAGGGCAAGTCATTTGTCTTATGCTTATATACGAAGTAATGAAACTCTATCTAGCATGATGTTTCTTTGGGGTTCATTATTGCTATGGTAGTTACTCATAAGTACGTCATATTGCAGTTTTGAGTATTACATAATTGGTGTAAACCCGACTAGTCGTGGTAAGTAAATCTATATTTGCTCGAGCCATTTATTCTATTATCTGTTAAGATCATGATAAATTACTCTTTATGCCATGTTATTATACAGATATATATGTATATTTTTCCAATATTTTTGTTTGATGTGAGTGTTGAATCCCGCATCATTATTTTCAACTAAGGTGTAGTTATATTGAGGGTGTAAGTTTATTCAGTTAAGTACCTGAATAAGTCATGAAGAATAATATTGCAAAGGGTTCTCAGAAAGCAGTCGCAACCGTAATCTCAATATAATTTTGTTGTAATATTTAGCAAGATCGACTGCTCTTGAATTGTGAACATTCTTTCAGTCAAAATAAAATGTTGCAACACCCTAACATAAGTGTTATATTTGTGCGATCAACACTGCTGTCTCTTATTTCAGCTTCTGCATTCTCATGAGATTCGCATAGGTAAGGAAATCACAGCACAAGGGAAGGGCTGTTTTCTGTGCATTCGTAGAGTGTACAGGGGGCAGTCTCGCACATGTTGGATTCGTTTTGCCGTTGTACTAAAGTTTTTTTTGTTTTGTTTTTTTTTGTTTTGTTATTAACACATTACTTTAGCACAGCTTATTCCCGTGCTAGCATCTTGCGTCATTCTTCTCCTGTGTCATAGGTTGATCACAGGTGGCGACCCATACTATATATTTATCATCTCAGTGCTCCGGTACTGAGCAATCAAGCTTAGCTGTAGCCTGCCAGGGATTGGGCCCTCTGGGGCGCTACACTCACTACTGGCATGTGGGGTTCCTGGCTCAAATCTACCTTCCGCCAAGTGAGGTTTGTAGTGGACAAGCACCGTGTGCATGGATTTTCTTGAGGTGATCCTGTTTGTTCCCACTTTCACATTCTTCGCTTCAATATTTCTGTGACTATCATCACTGTCTCTTAGCTTCAGAGCATATTCATAGAACATTAAATTGTATGCTATCTTCACTACGATTGATTTCTGAAGATGACGAGTTACAAGATGGTTAAATTGGGATTTTGTGCTCCTTTTGTAAGGGAATTCTCCACTTCTTATTGCCACCATGACGCTTCTGATTGACTTCTATCTCGTTGACCTCAATTGTTACGCGACTTCGATTACATTGTGAGTAAAATGTTTCACGTGCAAATTCGTTTTCGACTTTTTTTTTGCGGGATTAATAAGATTTCGTACTAAATATTTGAAGCCAGTAATGGTCATTGTAATTAATTTCTTTTTCGTAATATAAGTATAAACAAATCATACCCATCATTTTTTTGTCATTATAGTACTGGTAATGCTAATCGTTACTTTGAAATTACATATTATGTAGTTGTCTAATATTATATGTGCCAACATTCGTTTACTATCGGGCTTCTATATTCCGGGTTTTTGTTCACTAGTCCCTGACACTTTTGACTACCTTGTTATAACTTTAGATCTATTAACTTTTCCGAAGAAAAGTGATGATATATGCGGAGGCCTCTGTACCAGTTATTCCTAGTAGTGGAAAAAATGTTTTGTCGAGTATGATTCTCTTGAATGGGGCAAAAAATTTGAAACTTACTTGAAAGTTAGGTCTAAATTTTGGCTGGTGTATTTGGTGAGCTTGTCATCTGTCCGTATCTTGATAACATGACGAGAGAATAGCTGAAATTTGAAACTTCCACCAACAAGCGCACGTCCCTTTGACATAGTTACATGTTTATAACTGACGTGTTTGGATTATCTGGATATTTATGAGACGGATCTCGTATATCTCAATTTGAATGGAGATTGATGTAATTAATTATTTGCTTTGGGTACTCAGATCAACAAAGGGAGTCAAAAGTAGACTAATAATCTTATAATTTGGAACAGTTACGCAGGGTACATTTTGTGTGATAAGTGATAATAGCAAGTTATGGCTTGTTTCATATTCCGATATTCTAAGGATATTACAAGTAACAAAAGTATCTGTAATAAGCCAGTTAACGTGACGCTTTAACCACTTACCATATTTTGTTGTTTCTTTATTTTGACAGGTGTCAAAAATGGATAAAAGCTAAGAAGAATCCTCGATGGATAGGAAAGGTTGTAAAAAACGCATACATGTGTGCAAATCACTTCGATGACACAAAGTTTAAATCTCCAAGTAGAAACTGTCTCATTAGTGGTGCTCTACCGATGGTAGATACTGTATGCCGAAGTGATAATGTTGCAGAACCAACCAGCTCTGCATGCTCCAATGAGTACAGCCCTCCATCAAGTGAGAAGTAGAAAAGCAGTCTAGTTGTTCTTCAGAAGCAGACTTTTCTGTTGTTTTCCTTGATCACAACTACTGTGTTCATTCCTTACTCCAGTCTAGTCCTCATGTTACCTCAAAGTACAAGAGTTCTTTGTTCCAGCAACGACCTACATGCTCCATTGAACTTCATCCTTCTGATCCTTCCACTTCTTCAGATGTCAATTTTCAACCTTTGTCTTCGATTTCGGATCACCGTTATAAGGAATGTCAAGTGTTAACTCCTTCGCATGAAGGAGATAATGCTTTATCCATGCCTGCTAGTAGAAGAAAATCAATTTTGGCTACTATTGGTGGGACAAGGAAGTCTCAGTTAACTCTCAAACAAAACAAACTCTACGAAAATATTAGGAAAAATAAGAAATCTTTATATCATATGAAAAGGAAGTACAGGAAAAGCACATCAATTTTGGAAAAGTTGCAGGATGCAGATAACGCATCAATGGAGGTGGTACAAACTCTTGCAAAGTGGATGTCCCTGGCTTCTGCAACTTTTCCAGCAGGACACATTCGTTATTCTAAGTTGCGCGCAAAGAGTCGAAGACAGACATTTGACGAAAAGTTGTTAACCCTTTCCTTGTATAAAATATCACCTAAAAGGTATACCATGCTAAATTCCATAGTTGCCCTCCCAAGTAGAAGAACTCTAACTAAACTACTGAACTCCTTCTCCTTTCATCCCGGTATTAACAAGTCTGTTTTCAATGTACTTTGTCATCCTCCTAAAGAGAAGTGCGAATTGGTTCGGATGTGTGTTCTAATGGTTGACGAAATGTCTATTACACAACATATTCAATATGATTCATCTTCAAATAGAATCATTGGATATGAGGACTTGGGTACTTAGGCCGTACAAACCATATAGCCAATCATGCTCTTCTATTCATGATTAAGAGGCTGAGAATTGGATGGAGACAGCCTATTGCCTTCTACTTCACACAGGGTGTAGTAGAGTCCGAAGTTCTGTCTCAGATCACGAAGGATGTACTGGCTTCATGCATGAGTGCTGGTATTCACGTTGCAGGCACTGTGTGCGATATGGGGGCTAATAATATGAAGGCGTTGAAACTTCTAGGCTCAAAAGAAGAAGACCCGTGGTTCTTGTTTTCTTCCGGTGATCATGAACAGCAGCAGAAGATATTCACCTTGTATGACCCAACTCGTCTCCTCAAATGCACCAGAAACATGATGTATCGTCATGATTTTCATGTGCCTGTGAAAATTGGGGAAAATCTGGTAGTGAAAACTGGGAGTTGGGCACACATACGCAAGAGCCATGAGATTGATTCGACCCAGTTGATGTTTAGATTCAGTTGGGTTTAAGGCTATGAAAGTCAGCATAGCAGCCCAAGTTTTAAGCCATGTGGTTGCATCAACCCTAAATCATCAGGAAACTTACGGTAAGTTTCATTTTTTAAAATTATTTTTCTTATGTTCATATATTTGCTTGTGTAATTTATCAAATATTTGGTAAGGTTTGTTAACAATAGTGTGAATGTTGAATTATGAAAGTAACCTTATATCTTTCCACAACGAAAGTTAAAATTAAGAATTGACTACCTGAAGTGTTCGTTTTCAGCACGGGAGGAGGGGAGTAGGTTTAAGGGAAATATATATAGACCTCAATCTTCAAATTAAACATACTATCTTGTCTAAATAAATTAAATTCTTGAAATGTTTTCATCGGCTATCTTCATTCCGCTGGATTTTGCCTGCACAAAATTCTCCGGGCGGTATTCAGAGACAATTCGTTAATCGATTGTTAGTCTCTTACTAGTTAGTCATACTAGCTGTCTACTAAGGAAAGTGAACATTTTGGTATTCAGAGTCTACTTTGAGTAATGCAAAAAGTTGATTTGGGTATGATTAACTAATATAACCCGAATAAATCAGATAAGAAAAATAAACGTGGCAACTACGTAAAACTGGCCGTGCGCATGCGTAGCCTGTAATGAAAATATATGAAACACGAATTCCGAACCGAAATGTTTGTAAATATTTTGTGAAATCGATAAAATTATGGGGGGAATATGTAGAAGTCAATGTTAGCGACAATGTTTGCGGTTAAGTAGTTAGAGCATAGTTAATTTACCAGATACGGTGTAAGGAATGAAAGAAAGATAGATAATTAATTGTTTACTGGTTTATTTCTGGCGCACCAGTAGGAAGAATTGTTTTAAGATTTGCGTATAAAGTGGCTTCCGGATGTGTAGCATAAGAAGTACAGTGCAAAGAAATACAAACTAATTTGTGCTAAGTTTCCCGTAAAAAGCACGATTGCTACCTAACCGAGGCAGAGTAGGGCGAAGCTTGTGCACTCGCGCAGAGGTGCGTCTGAAGGGAACAGGCGCGTTAGTGATGTGGGTATTCGCATAAACGAGTGTAGTCAAAAAAGACTTTTTTTCACAGTGATACAAGTTTCAATAGCACTTGTCACGGTTTCATCTAGCAACACTCCACTTGTGAAGATAATATACAGAAATATAACACCGATGGAAGATACAATCTAATAGAGTCGTCTTTCCTATGCACTTAGTTATCCGTCGTAAAGCACTTGTAATGATTCTTACACTAATAACCCTATACTTGTAAACTTTAAATACATCTATTTTTGTATTGCATTTATTCCGAAATTGGTCATCTCTCTAGTTCTTGGCCAAAAGGGTAATAAAGGTTAAACGAAAATTTAAAAATCGTTAGTTTTTAGTTTAATTTACTTGACCAAAGCTTAATTACCAATTAACATAATGCCGAGCGAGCGACAGCGAATGAAGGCGGGTTAGTAGCCATGTTGGTTATGTTACTTACCGTTACATTGAAATGTATAACTTTCTTCTCGTTTCTTTGCAGTTATTTGGTTATCTTACTTACTGCAATTTATTCTTAGGTATATTAAGCGATTACTTCAGCATACTGTTAATAGATTTTTCTGATTATCACTGCATTTTTTCAGAAGCTCTAAATTGATATCCAGGGGAACGTGTCTGTACACCTGCAGCCATGTGTATAAGACAAATCCTTATTACTCTCTCACAATCCTACCATGCGGTAACCTTGCGCCTAATAGCTCCCTTCGATTCCTAAATAGTTCCATGTTTAGAACCATTTTTATATATAAATACAACCTTCGCTCTCTTTGTATATTAACAACGACACAAACGAGCATATTATGCATTTCATCCCTATACATTTTCAAAATTTTGCTAGAAACTGACGACCAAGTTTGGAACGTAACCCCTTTATATTTAATTCTGTTGCGCAGAAATATGTTAACTTCTAAATATGTCTTTTCATGCAAAATATTTAATTTTACCTGTAAATCTTCCAAAATGTGGTGCGCCAAAACTACACCAGCACCGTTAATTGCCTCTATTTTCATAATGTAACTTAATTGTTTTCCACTAATTACAGTAATGTCAGACATTTATTTCGATTGAAAAATGATATTCAGACGCTCATAATTTTAAGTGCAATCTTTTATAAGGGTTAAGTTCCAATAAGCCCCGCTAGCCCAAACAAGTAGGTGAAAGGATTCAAATGATGCCTAACCTTAATTAACCTATTCATCAGTAATTATTATCATGTTCATTAGTTGGCGAGGCTTAGCGAAATAAATGGCTTTTGTAAGTCATGGGCTTAGTCTTTAACATGTAGTAAAATACGTGATAATGAAATGCTCGGAATTTCTCTAAAATACTCACTCCACCTTTGTAAATATACAGGGCAGGAAACTATAATTTGCTCGTCTCGTACAGAATCTTGCCTTTTATACAACGGTATGAAATATTTATGATGAAGATTATTATTGTTGTTGGTTAAATTCCGAAGTTAATCGTTCGTTTCTAGCAAAATTTTGAAAATTTACCGGGAAAAATGGATAATTTGCTCGTTTGTGTGCTTGATAATATGTAAGAAGAGCTCAAGTTGTGCTTATGTTTTGTCTAAGCGGTTATGAGCATAGAATTACTTGTCTAGCGGAGGGAACTACTTGGTGCAAGGTTACTGAAAAACTTAACTTGCGTAGTGAATATGTGATAAGTTATACTTTATTATTTTCTGTTTATTGTTTATCGAACATCCAGAAACTGAAATAAGTGAAGACTAGGGGAGGGGAAACGTCTAATCTAATAGGTAATAGTCTCCTGCGCCAAACAGGCATGAGTAGACAAGCATAATGTATCATGGATGGGACACTTCATCTGAAAGTTAGGTAATATTCTTGAAGAAATCGAGGAAGACCCATAAACAGAAAGGAGAGCTGCTCATATGTGTGTTTTCATCCGTGAACTCAAAATTGATAATTCACAATATTAAATATATCTATATTTTGTGTCAT